>NC_133971.1:81341314-81647474 GCF_031877795.1 Strix aluco
GGTGGCTAAGACAAGATACATAGATTAAATGTACCAGTAGATTGCACAACAGTAAAATGACAAAATAGACTATTTCATTCTAGACATTAAATCCTTGCTGCTCACCTGGATCCTCAATTTTGGTCCTTAACTCAGAAGCTGATTAGGAGAATATGATAATTCAGGAAATTAAGTAACACATGCAGACTAGTTTCACAGCAGGCATTTCTTCCAATACAGCAACTGGCACAGCTGGTCTCCAAGTGCAAGCAGTGGCACAGCACTAGGTCCTCCACTTCAAAATCACTCCCCAGTACATCAGGCATTTCATGCACTCCAGTCTTGAAAAAAAAAAAAAAAACCAAACCAAAACCAACAACAAAAAACAGAATGCTTGCACACAAAGTATTTTTTCACTTGTGTGTTCAAGCATATGACAAACTGCTGAAAAAGATGGTTGTTTACAATAATGCCCTTTTACAAGTTGTTCCTCTTACTGCTGAAAAGATTTAGGTACAAACTATTCTGTTCAAGGTGATTCCAGTTTGGACCTTGAATACTTTAAAGTTGTTCAAACATGCAAATTATAAAGCTTGTGAGGATAAACGAACAAGTTAATATAGAAGAGTATCTGTATGGGTTATAGTAAGCTTGAGTTCATGCCAAGTATGAAGGAGATGTCTGGTTCAAAAGTCTCTTTGTGTAACTAATAAAAGTGTGTGTCTTCTCCCAAAGAAAAAGCCCTTTTCAAATGTTATTAAACATTCCTCAACTTACACAATGTCCTGGCAAACCCCAGAGAATGGAGAATCTTATGAATAATTCTGTGCAGAAATGTTTCTATAAACTTTGCAGTGGTGTACAGGTGAAGGCTATGACAAGGCTATTTTACTACTGTAGAAATACAACTTACCTACCTAAAACCTCTCACGGAATGAACAAATTTGTTGTATCACTTTGCTAATGGCATCAGAATAGCCAATAACATTATGGAATGCTGAAGTTAGATGAAAAGTCCAATGTCTTCTGACAGAAGATTAGATTTTGCATATCGGTCTGGTTTTCTGCAAAAGGCTGATCCTGGTCCTTCAGAGTGAGAACAGTGCACAGCTTTTGTGTTGGATTTTCTCTTTCTCCACGCATTTTAAATTCATCTTATTTGAAGAATCCATATTGTATCTGGAATATCAGCATATGAAAATTAGAAAAGGAACAAAATCTATCATCAGCTTTATTTTCCCTGACTTCCCAGGCATTAGACTGACAAAATTTATGTTCATTATGAATATCTTGTAGGACCTGCTTCACTTCAGAGGCTCTTTTCTGTTTGAGTTGTATTATTTTGTTTAGAAATCTGTCCTGTTCTAAGACTACAGTCCAGGAAGCAGCATTTCTTTTCCTACAAAATATTTGTTAGGTGCTTGGGACAAACCATTTACATTCCTGCACATATGCTACTTTGCTAATATGCGTAATAACTGTGCATAGCAATAAATGAACATTCAAAATTTAACACTTTTGGTTGCTGTTCTATATGAATGAAAACCACTAAGACAGCACTGGAAAAGTTGATGTTTGTTTTCTGTAATGTGAAGTATGCTTTGGAGGCCACCCTAACAGAGGATATGGGAAGCGTTAAGTACTCTTAGTATTTACTGAACTGAGCTGTATAAACTAAGCTACAAGTTGCGTAGTTCTTCCCAGAAAAAAATGAAGGCAGTTTAGGTACAGGTCTCCATCCCTGACACAGTTCCTTGATCTCTAGGGATATGGGGGAACTGCAACCATGGAGTCAGAGCAAAGCCATGGCCCTGAAGATGAGCTGCAGGCTTGGAGTCTGCTTCTGAATAGCAGGGTTGAGACATCTCAATCTTCTGTATCACTGCAGGTGCTGTGCCATCATCATTCTTCTTTACACTCCTTGGGAACAAGAACATGGAGAAACATCTAGATCTCGAAAGCCACATGGGCTCATGTGCCAAACTGCTTGGATGAGAGCAACTGTGGGAAGACTCAGAAAAAAAACCAGAGTACCTGGAAAATTTTAAAATTAAATCACAGAAGCAACTAAAGAAATGATATAGCCACATGCTTTAGCAAAAGGAACAAGGGAACGTTTTGAGTACACGGTTCAGGTGGAGCAACTCTTCAGTACCATCTTTCCTTAGACCAAATCCTGAGAGGTGAGTGCTACATTACAGCCTCTGGAAAACAGGCAGCAGAGATCAGCCAAATTTTCCTCCTGAGACAGCCTAGTTCACAGGGGTCTTCCCTTGACCATAACTCCAACTAAACACAATATAAACCTCATTATTAAGTGTGGTGTTTGGACTTCCTAGACGCTATCTATGTTTTTGGTCCTAAAGAAAAACAGATTTTTAAATGTAGCATAGAGCTAGATTTTTTTACCATTACCATAGAAATACATAGAGGTTGAGGAAAACTGAAGATTTTCAACATTAGAATTTTACAGAAAACAATTCTTAGTGGCAGAGAAGGTTGCAACCTTGATAACAATTGAATCAATTACAATTTTTCTAGATATTTCAGTGGGAAGAGGGTAAGACTCCTACACTTGTTTTAATAGGTGTCGCATAGGATTAAAGATTGAAGAACTCTTTCCAGCCTTAATCATGACACTTCTCTATGCTCTACATAAGACCCCTTTAAAAATGCTATTTAGCAAACCTGGAATCATTCCTTGAAATTACATGAATTAACTTAATTTGTGTCCTCTCCCTTGTTTTTCTTACATAGGGATATCCGTGTTCTGACTATATGGAAATAATTCTTAATGATTTTTATCATTATCTTTACCAAACATTAATTGCAACAGAGATTTATGAATGGAAAGTAGGTTTTTTCTTTGCCTAAAATATCTTCATAAGCATGTGTGTGGGAGGTCAGAAAATGTGATTTCCATTTACTTCTTCCTTCCTTGCCTTTAAATAGTGTGACTGGAAAACAGTAAACATCATAGCAAGTGGTCCTTGGTATTATACAAAGTTAAACCAGAACACAACTAGATTCTTTGCAACATTAGATTTTGACATATAATATAATCTACCCACAAAAGTCTTATCACAGAACCAGGACTTCAGCCTCAGAACTGATTTTCATGCTTTTTCAAATTTTTTGTGTGTAAAAGGAGAAGTTCACCAGAACAGTTATGAACCCTGAAAAATACATCACATGGATAACTGATTAAAAAATCACAAGACATTTCTTGCTGAGATCAGTAATGGCTTGTGAACAGATTTTTTTTGGGGGGAAGGGGTTTTTTTAAGGAGGAAAGCAGAAAAAAAGGATTTGTGGATAAAATACTTTTATCTGAGAACTGGAAAAAATCCTCGTAATGAAAAATGCCTGATTTAATTTTCAGACCTTTGGTAAAAAATTTCTTGCTACAAATTCATCTTTTTTGTAACAATTTTGAAAACAAAAATGCAAGCAATTTCAAAACTGTCTTTTAAAAAAAATCAAAAAATGGAAGTGGATTATTTTGGATACATACAAAGTGAAGGCAATTTAAATGCAAATTTTTTAATAACAAAAAACACATCTCTTTTTTTTGACCAGTTCCAGCTCACAAGAATATCCAAAAGGATTGTGAAGGTCTGTTATGCCTTCACTGTACAATATATAGCAGAATATAGTACCTTTCCCAAAGACCTGATTTAAGAAAAAACTCACTGTGTTGTGTACAGAATAGACAAGGAGGAATTCAATGGGCTGCTAAAGGAAGAAAATGGATAATTCTTCCAAATATAATGAGAAAAAGGAACATCCATATGTGACCTGAAGGATAATATGGAGCAAAGTTAAAGGTGTCAGCAAAGATAAACAGTGGTGTCAACCGTAAACATTTGGAGTAGAGAGGAGGAAGAGTTTTCCCAAGCTGCAGTTCCTCAGACTGATCAAAGACTGATCAAGCCAGTGCTCCTGCTCCTGTGCTGTTCGGGGCAGGACTGATCATGACCAGTTAATAGACTGACCATGCACAGTCTATTGCCGCGTAGAATGAGCTGAGCTACCTGAAAAGTAGCTTGTAGCTCATCTAATATACTCTTATCAGGTTTACCCTTTACAGGTTAGTTTTTTATTTACTCCCTGATCCAGTCTTCTACAGTCATAGATTTTAAATCCATTTTATGACATAATGAAGAACTTCAGCCCAAGAAATGCAGCCTTAGTCACATTTTTGTCTGAGTATTGTAGGTGCAATGACAAAGCCAACAGAGACCCAGAGAGAGGTGTTGAAATAAAAAAATAGGAGTCATGAAGTGAGAGGATATCAGCAGAAAAGTTTTTTAATTCTGTTGAAATGTTCTCTTTAGAAGGAAAAGAACTGTTATTACTATATAATGGATTAGACTACTTTTCTTTAAATAGATTTTCCGGTGATGGCTTTTAAAGACTCCTGGGTTTCAGGCATAGTACCTATGTTGTATCACACTTTAATATATTGGTACATTTGAAAAGACACAGTAGGCCGTGCACTGAAGGGTGCTCTGCCCCTTCAGTTAGACCTACAATAGCATAGTAATTAGTGTGATTTTCTCACATGTGTTATTGTTTAGGCAGTTGGCTCTTGGGGGAATTTTGTAGAGGAAAAATGTTTTATCTGGCTCAGCTGTTAGTATAAAGCATAAAGTCAGCAGAAAGCACAACTTTTCTTCTAAGCTGATGAGAAAAAAAGATATATTTAAGTTTTTAATCAGGCGATATCAGAGCAAGTAAAGTGCAGTTTTACTCCATCTCACTTGACAGCCTTTGAATTCAGAAACTGTATTTTGATAAAGAGGCATGTCACCAATTGTGACCAAGCCTTGCTTGATGGAACTTTGTACAGATATAACTGTGCCACAAAGGTATGCTCTAATTATGTTAATCATGATGCCTTGGCATTCACTTTGAGGAGTCACTCTGTATTCACTGGCAGCAAGAAAAGTGTCAGAACAGCATGCCGCTACTTGGCTACTTCCTTAATAGCCCACCAGCTTCTGTCAAAGGCTGAGTGTCCTGTTCCCATGCAGTTTGTCTAATCTTACGAGTTCTACAATTATTTTGTCATTCTGATAGCTGAAGGGTGGTCACAAAGAGCCTGGTGTTTTTCTAATTGTGGGTGGTATTTGGCAGCTTCTAGAACACTAGAGGAAGATATTCTAATTTTTTTTTTAGACTTTAAAGAAAAAACAAAAAAAAAGTAGAAAATTTAATGGAGAAAGGACAAAAAAAACAGAAAACCTTATAATTCACTGTGTATGAAAATAGCTGAAATTAGTTGTCTCCTGTACAGTTGTGAAAAGTATGCTTATAAATATTGATAAGCCTACTAAATTCTCTGTAGTGAAATATCCTTTCACCTGTCACAAAATAATGAATTTCCTTAAAAAAATTGAGTATGATATAAATAGGAAATTACATCCATTGCAGAATTCTACAGCACTTATCTGTACGAGACAGCAAAACATCTTATATTTTCTGGATAAAACAAATTAAAAAAAGAAGGAGGTGATTTTCCAATATCTCAGTAGTTGTTTTTCCAACATGAGACAATTTAAAAGTCCTATTTATAGAGTGTTGCATACCTATGATGTGGAATAAAACTCTTCTTAACATGTTTTAATCACTAATGACTTTTCTATAAAATCATATTAAGTTAAATCAATAAGGCTTATAGAATTCCTAGAGCTATCAGTATTTCTCTTTGTCCTCATGTGGGATGCAATTTTTGTGAAACAGCATAATAAGCCTATTTTAACACAGGGGTTATAGTAATTGCAAAGTGTATGGTAAATTGGGTATTCCACCAGAAGTCTGACATAAAAATAAAATAGCACAATAGAGAAAAGAAAACCTATGAAACCAAATCTTGTTTTCCCCCAATTTAGTGACTGCATGAGATTAGAAATTATCTCACGCAGTCACTAAAACACTAAGTCACTAGAGCATGGGAAGAAGAGAAACAAAGTGTAATCTAAACTACTCTGACAACTGGCCACTTCACAATAGAAATATTTTCATCTTGTCATCCTCACCCTTCCTCACAAATTTAAAAATGTCAGACTCTGTCTCTGAATCAGGCAAGCTCCAGGAAGTGCAAGTCATCCCCGAAAGCTGTTGGTCTTGCCCTCCTCCCTGCGGCAAAAAGGGAAGTTTTTGCTGTTTTAGGGCCCAATCCTGTTCCTGATGATGTTAGTGGGATTTCTTTTCCCGTCTTGACTGCATAATGCACAGGAAAAAACCCTTTGGTCCTTCTGAAATACGTTACATGAGACAAAAAATGTATTAAAACCTCTATCCAGCTGAATTTTCATCTTTAAAATATTATGAAAGCATTTAGAGAAATGTGGCTATATTTATCTCTAAAACTAAAGGTTTCATTATTTATGTAGAAAACAATTCATCTGTGGACCACAGGAGGATATTACTCTTTTTATTTTTTTTTGTCTGTGTAGAGAAGTCAACTGTCAAGATTAATATTAAGAACACAGCAGAAAAATATGTTAATCCTCTACTTATTCATCTGTACAAGAGATTTAAATGGAAATTTAATATGGATATTGCTAGATTCTGAACAGGAGCCAAAGTAATTCTATAAAAGTGCTCTGTCTACATATTAACTACCGTAAATATGCAGAGATTCAATCTTATTTACTTTACTCTCAAACATCTGATAGGAATCTGCTCCCTTTTTCATATTTCTTTTCAAAAACATCAAATAGAACGAAACTGAGCATTCAGCATTTTGAGCAATTGTTCCATTTAGTCAAATATCAGAGGTACTTCTGTGAGCCTATTTTAGAGATTTCGGTTCTCTGTCATTTGTTAGTGTCTTATTTGCCAATTGATGGCTACAAGCCCTTTAGAAGGGATAGACAAGGAAGGAGAGGCGGTGGGGTGGCGCTGTGTGTTAGGGACTGTTATGATTGCTTCAAACACAAGTGTAGTGAAGACAGGGTGGAGTGTCTTTGCGTTAGAATCAGGGGGAAGGCCAACAGGGCAGATGTTGTAGTAGGAGTCAACTATAGGCCACCCACCCAGGACAGAGAGGTGGATGAAATATTCTATAAGCATTCAGGAGATATCTCACAGTTGCTTGCCCTTGTTCTTGTGGGAGACTTTAACTTCCCAGACATCTGCTGGAAATACAACACAGCAGAGTGGGATCAGTCCCGGAGATCCCTGAATGTGTGGAAGATAACTTCCTGACACAGCTGGTGAGTGAACCAACCAGAGAAGGTGCCCTGCTGGACCTCCTCTTTGTGAACAGAGAAGGACTGGTGGATGATGTGCCGGTTGGAGGCTGACTAGGGCACAGCGATCATGAAATAATAGAGTTCTCTATTCTTAGGGAGGCCAGGAGAGGGGGAAGCAGAACTGACATCCTGGACTTCCAAAGGGCTGACTTTGTCTTGTTTGGGCACCTGCTTGACAGGATCCCTTGAGAGACGGTCCTGAAGGGTATAGGGGTCCAGGAAGGCTGGGCACTCTTTAAGAAGGAAGTCTTAATTAATGGCACAGGAACAGGCAGTCCCCAGGTGCTGTAAGAGAAGCCAGTGACAGAGAAGACCACCCTGACTGAACAGGGAGCTTTAGCTGCAACTCAGGGAGAAGAGTTTACGGCCTTTGGAAGAAGGGGCTAGCCACTCACAGTGATTACAAAGATGTTGTGAGGCTATGCAGGGTGGAAATCAGGAGGTCTAAAGCTCAGCTAGAAATTAATCTGGCTTCAGCAGTCAAGGACAATAAGAAATGTTTCTATAATTACTTCAACAGCAAAAGAAAGACCAGAGAGAGCCTTCATCCCCTGCTAGATGCAGGAGGAAACATGGCAACTAGAGATGAGGAGAAGACTGAGGTGCTTAATGCCTTCTTTGTCTCAGTCTTTAATAACAAGACTAGCTGTACTGAGGGAATCCAGCCTCCTCAGCCAGAAGACAGAGAACGACCCCCCCCCAACCCAGGAGGAGATAGTCAGTGACCTACTGCATCATGTAGACACACACAAGTCTATGGGACCGGATGCGATACACCCGAGGGTGCTGAAGGAGCTGGCTGGGGTGCTCACCAAGCCACTTTCCATCATTTACCAGCAGTCCTGGCTGACTGGGGAGGTCCCGACAGATTGTAAACTGGCCAATGTGACGCCCATCTATAAGAAGGGTGGGAAGGATGATCTGGGAAATTACAGGCCTGTCAGCTTGACGTCACTGCCCAGGAAGCTGCTGGAGCAGTTCATCCTGAGTACCATCATACAACACATGTGGGACAACCAGATGATCAGGCCCAGTCAGCACGGCGTTATGAAAGGCAGGTCCTGCTTGACAAACCTGATCTCTTTCTACGACAGGGCAACCTGTTTATTGGATGAGGGAAAGGCTGTGGATGTTGTTTACTTTGACTTCAGTAAGGCCTTCTCCTGGCGAAACTGGCTGCCTGAGTCTTGGATGGGCACATGCTTTGCTGGGTAAAAAACTTTTGGCCGGGCCCAAAGAGTTGTGGTGAATGGAGTCAAATCCAGTTGGTGGCCGGTCACGAGTGGTGTCCCCCAGGGCTTGGTTTTGGGGCCACTCCTGTTTAACATCTTTATTGATGGTCTAGATGATGGGATCGAGTGCACCCTCAGTAAGTTTGCAGATGACACCAAGTTGGGTGGGAGTGTTGATCTGCTCGAGGGTAGGGAGGCTCTGCAGAGAGATCTGGACAGGCTGGAGCGATGGGCTAAGGCCAGCTGTAGGAGTTTCAATAAGGCCAAATGCCGGGTTCTGCACTTGGGCCACAACAACCCCCAGCAGCGCTACAGGCTTGGGGAGGAGTGGCTGGAGAGCTTCCAGTCAGAGAGGGACCTGGGGGTGCTGATTGACAGCCAGCTGAACATGAGCCAGCAGTGTGCCCAGGTGGCCAAGAAGGCCAATGGCATCCTGGCTTGTATCAGAAATAGCGTGTCCGGCAGGGACAGGGAAGGGATCTTACCCCTGGACTCGGCACTGGTGAGGCCGCACCTCGATTCCTGTGTTCAGTTTTGGTCCCCTCACTACAAAAAGGACATTGAATTGATCGAGTGTATCCAAAGAAGGGCAACGAAGCTGGTGAAGGGTCTGGAGCACAGGTCGTATGAGGAGCAGCTGAGGGAACTGGGGTTGTTTAGTCTGGAGAAGAGGAGGCTGAGGGGAGACCTCATCGCCCTCTACAACTACCTGAAAGGAGGTTGCAGAGAGCTGGGGATGAGTCTCTTTAACCAAGTAACAATTGATAGGACAAGAGGGAATGGCCTCAAGTTGCGCCAGGGAAGGTTTAGACTGGGTATTAGGAAGTATTTCTTTCCAGAACAGGTTGTTAGACATTGGAATTGGCTTCCCAGGGCAGTGGTGGATTCCCCTTCCCTGGAGGTGTTTAAGAGTTGTGTTGACATAGCGCTTAGGGATATGGTTGAGAATGGTTAGCGTTCGGTTAATGTTTGGACTAGATGATCTTCAAGGTCTTTTCCAACCTAGATGATTCTGTGATTTTATTTGATTACAAATTTTCGATGTAGGAAGTAATACCTAGTCAAATCAAGCATTTTTTAATATTTCAGATTTTCTCTTAGTTTTCACTTAACAAGAAGTCTACTACAATATCATTTATATTGACCACAGCTAGTATGGCATCAAATACATAAAAATGTAAATATAGCAGCATATATGACTGATTTAATCAGTCCCATATAAGTTTTTTAGCCTAGGAAAAAAAGGTAAACATTTTTTTTTTTTTCCCCATATGACTTGGAAAGTTATAATATGGTAAGCTTTTTATTACATCAAATTTTTTATACTATTAAACATAGACAGTCATAGCATCATTAGAGCAACCCCCAGATTATATTAATGTTGGACCAGAATTTTGTCATTCTGCTTGACCTGTCACAAGGGAGAAAAGAAAGAACATAGGCCTCGAACTCTGTCATCATTGAACCTGTCATACTGTTTGCTTAAGGTTTATGTCTAGTACAACAAAATTGCAAAATTTATTGCTTGGCTTTGGATAGAAGAATCATGCTTTAAAAATCAGACAAAAATGAAAAGCAGATCAAAAGTGAAAGGTGTATGCAAATTGTAAAAAAATTTGGATGATTGATGAGTCTATGTCAGGCAGCTCTCTTGAGCAAGAAGAGTAATGTCAGTCTCTAGAAGGTGGCAGGAAGCTGACAACACTGAGTGGAGCGCTGATAACTGTATTCAGAATTAGATTTATCTTTTTAGTCCACTTGCTTGGACAGGTTTCTCATGTAAACCATGACCTCACTCACCCCAGTACACAGGACTGTGTTTCAAACTTGGGAAATCCCACAGGATAGCTGACTTCGGGACACAGTCAAAGAAATTTTCCAGTGTCTGGAAAATTTTCCCCAAATTCTTTGCCTTCTGTATCCTGGTGGAACAAGTCTAACAGATAACATGATGTGGCAAAGTCCTTAGGAAAGCAGAAATCCCCCTGTCCTTCAAATTATGATCATCATCTTGAGTGCTCCTTCTCAAGTGCTCCTCAGTGCTCCTCCTCAAAGGTCAAACCTGCTTCAAAGAGGGAGGTCTGTCAGCAACAATGTCACAGTCATAGTGAATGCTCAGAAAATAAAAGTACCCCACAGGGCATCCCCTTGTCGTTTCATATACTGTAAGGGTGAACTGGTCAGGCTGTGATGTACCACCAAGAAATAGATGTGTTTGCCTTTGAGGCAGCCCAGTCCCATAAATATTCTGTATACAAGCACTTTTCTTTTTGTATTATTTTCAGTTTACTGTTATAATAGGTAGCTAGTATGAAGTTCACAAGGCCTTAATTAATGCTGAAAGACACAGTAAATACTTTTAAATAGCAAAATGTTTGGAGTGAATGTAGAAAATCAAAAGACTTTAAAGCAGTGAAAAGCATCGTGTTCATTTAATTAAATATATGGACCAGCATAGGGTCAATGGAATGCAATGGTGACATTACATGCCAGTCCCAAGACAGACTTACTTGAATGCACTGTACACCATGCAGTAGAATTGTTTTCCACATTATTTTCTAAATCTAAGAGAAGCTGCAGTGAGATTGTCATCAGGCTACTATATTTATGAATTATGTCCTCTTTATAGGAACCTGCACTCTCACTCTGCAGTACTATTTTTGCAAAGCTGTTTCCGATGACTCTCTAAGGAACATATACATTAAAAAAATAAGTTTATACTGGCTTTTTGGCTGCTACTTCAAGTTTATGGCAAATATGTATGTGCATCACAAACTTGTTATTATATATACAGATATATATAGCTGTAATAACTACTACAACAAATAAGTGTAACTCATTAAATAGCAGATAAGAAGATCATGTTTCCAGTATAGCTTTGTGTACAATGTTTTCTGACAACCCATAGATAGTTAACTTTGAAATAAAATGTCATATGACAAATATTCCCTCATCTCCCAATTTTTCCTACCTTTTCCACAAATGTGGCATATACATGGTAGGGTTTCAGTCCATGAGGCCACTCTTCATCAAACTGTTGGCTACAAAACTTGAAGATGTCTACCATCATAACCTCATCATGCTCAGAGAGAGCCCCAGGGAAAATTGTAGGTACGTTGCACAAAACTCACTCTATCTAGATTCACATTACTATATCCTAACATGGATATCTCTGTATGGATTGAACATTTAACCTGGAGTGGTTGTCTTTGTATTATTAAAACAATTAGAAACTCACACACATTTATTTATGCTAACACTTCAGAGTGGGAGTGTTTGGAGGAACATGGAGGGATGCACAATGTTGCCGTGTTCCAGCAGAGCTGTAAGTGAGAGCACAGGCAGTGCAAGTTCCTTTAAACCTTCTTCTAAGAACATCCTGTGAGTTCTTGACGCATTTACCCTTTTAAATAAGCAAGATATAGACAACAAAGATAGGACTTGATATATCTGATTTTAAAAACTGGACTTAAGCGTGATTTAATTACCCTAAAAGAGCTATTTCCAGTGTATTCACTTTTTAATTTTATTTAACCTAGTGTGCATTAGTCACAACTGTGGGAGAAAGGATGATGTTTTGTGCATCATCCACAAGCATTTTATTCACAATCCTATAAAAGTTCTCTTTTGTATCTGGCCTTTTAGTTTCCAAGTCAAATAGTTTTGTTCAAACAACCAGGATGCTTACATATTAAGAAAATGGACAAATATTGTTTTAGTAATAAATGAGATTGGATGTAGTTTTCTTTTGAGGAAAAAAAATCCAGAATAATTCTTATTGGGTAAGTGTCCTCAATGTTATCCCAGAGTGAGTGCTTCTCTGTAGGCAGCTAGTGTTCTAAACCTCTAGAGACTGAAAGGTAAGTCTCACACTCTCACTTCCAAATTACGATTAAATATTATTCCTGCTAGTATTCATTGTGTTAACCCTCAACAGCTTTAGTGTGATTGACATGAAAGCTACTGCAGGTCCAAGTCAATATCTTTCACCTACAGGTTTCAGAGTATCAGCTAAAATAAATATTTAATTATCAGACATCTTTTGAAAAAATATTAGGAACTTATGTGGGCACAGAAATATTCACTTTTGCTCTGATTGAAAATGTAACACTATTTAAAAGGAAAAAACCCAAATCAGTGCAATGTGTCTTGGTAGTTAGAAACTGCTGTGCCACTCATGTTCCACATTTCAAGTTCCTGACAGTAACTCTGCCATTCTCAGTAACTCTAGTTCAGATCCTGGTTCCCACAACCTCGGTGTGTGAATCAGAATATACACGATAAACTGAATTTATTGAAAACCAATTTTAACGAGAATTCTCCTACCCAAAAATTCAGGCAGGACTATTCTGGCTGTAGTTTAATCTGAGTATAACTAAATTGAAAGCAATTTTTAGCAATCTCAGCTCCATGCTGTCTCTTGTAGATGCTTGTCTCAGCAAGCAGCTCTTACTTCCCCTCTTCAGTTTGCAACTAGAAGTCCAGGCTCAAAGTGGAAGTTTCAAATCCCTCTTGGATGTCTAGGAAAATCCATTTAGAAGGCTTTCCTGGGGTATGGGTGAAATTTCCCTTCTCTTTGAACAATGAAAAACACTGACTTTAACAAATGCAGATATATTTTTTAACAGCAGATATTCAAATTTTAGCACATACAGCTTTCAAAATATAACAACTTTTCTTCACTTTTACCACCACATTAAAAAAAAACAAACATTAATTTATGATTATAGGATAATAGACAGGCAAATGTCCTGAAGTCCTATGATGCTTGCAGGATTCACTGGATTGTGAACAAACCTTGTCTACAGAGTCACAGAATCTCAACTGACTTCTGTGGACACCATCACAGCTAGAGCAGCCAGGACCAGACTGGCCATCTTCCCACCACATACTGTGAATGATCTCTGGCTTGATGCCCATCCCCCTACTCTTCACAGCTATCCATTTGCACACCATGCAATCCAATTTAGCACTTCTGCATCCTGTACTCAAGAGACCTTTATATAACTGAAGGTTCATTTCAGACTGGTGTTGCCCTTCACTGGGGAGAGGAGATTCCACCTGTATAGTCAGATTTCATCAGCCCAAGAATCATTGATACAGGACTTCAAAGTTACAGTGCAGATGTCTGCTCCTGACTTGTACTAGCAATACTGATCCAGGGACAAAGCTGCAACCATAACACAGGGCAATTTATCCCTCACTGAGAAAGGACTTTGGACTTGGGAAACCAGTGTCTGGAAGGGGTCACTTAGATGGCCAACCGCAAGTCCACAGCTTTGCATTAGGGACCAATATTGAAAGCTGTTCAATGGGAACCTGTTCCAGTATCGATTTAAGTTATTTTCTTCTGCAACTTTATGGCTTCAAATCATAACAATCTAGCCAGTGTAGATCTGGAGCTGCCATCTCCATTTCTAAAAGTTAACCTTCCTGATGATCTTGCCCCAGAAAAATCCAAAATGTTGTTTCTCTTCTTCCTAGGTTATCCAAGTGGTTGCAAAAACACCATCCTTCTTTATCCCACAGCTGTGTCTGTTCCATAGAAAGGTTTCCTCATACCTCCATCATCCGTTTCCCATTGTGCTGAAAGGGTGATATAGTTGGTTTTTGTTGTTAATCCAGGTGTTTTACTTTGGGAGACCTTCTTTACAGCTTGGAAAGTTTCAGTGTCTTAGAACAATACTGATGGTATCTAGAGTGTGTCTTGGAATACATGAGACAGAGCACATAGGACGGGCAGCTATAACATGAAAAAGTGTAGAGCTACAAACTTAAAGAATATGTGTGGGTCATGGACTATTGAAAACACATCCTTTCAAATACACTCTATATTCTTGTCACATGTCAGTTTGTCTTATTCCATATCTGCTACTCCAAAAAATGAACTGACACATTTGAACAAGTGGATAAGGAAACCAAGATTGTGAAAGAGAAGAGCCGAATCAAAACAGGACATATACTGACCACATATGGTCTGTTACAAAAATTGCAACATTTTTCACTACCAAGCAATCCTAGAATTGTGATCAAAGTATATTCTCCTAACAAATCTCATTGAGTTTGCAGACAGCCTTTGATAGAAGGATGAGCAGCAGCTATGAGCAATACAGTTTCTTGACAACATATCCCTCACTAGGCCAGCTCACAGTAATATTTTTCTGTTTTCTACTGTTATTCAGGACTCTATCCAGCTTAAGGAATAAGGGACAAAAGGGCCTGCTGATGACTAGTGCTGAATAACTGAAATACATATATCCACTGCAGGTCACAGGCTCAGTTGCCAGCCTCTGAAGCATTTGATTCCCCCCTCCAATATGGTAAGGTTTTTGTCTCCCTATTTTCAAATTGCTAAAGTGGGCACATCAAATAATTGAATTTCATCATATTTGCACACACAAATATTCCCATTTGGAAATATTTGAACAAGTTCATCTTTAGTACTCATACATGACACTACATTGAATGCATAATTTAGTACTTATTTTCAGAACAAATAGCCTGGAAAAATTGCATGCACAATTGATAGTAATTTGAGTGTGCAACTTGAGGTTGGAGCTTATTAACATATTCATTCTGTCTAAGCTCTGTGTGCAAATTCAAACCATGTTGTCTTTTTAACAAAGATTGTACCAGGCAGCAGAAAGAGTGTGAACATCAGATCAGTGCATGGTACAACTCAGAATGAAATGCTGGGAGAGATCATGGTGAAGTACAAAGACAATTATTTAAATTCACCATACAATGGAGTCAAAAGATTTTGAAACTATGTTACGGAAAACAGATTTTATTGTCATGATAAATAACAAATAATTTGAAAATTCTGCAAAACTTTTAATGGTTTTGACTGAAGTGTTAACACCAAAAACCACCTAGCCAAGTAGTATAAATTAAACATATACAATGAACTACTGTAGTTTTACATTTTTTAAAAAAATTCAACATTTTTTTGTCAATTAGCGAACCACAGTACCTTTAGGCTGTCAGTCTCCTATGTTTATGGTTAAGTGAAAGTTTACATTAGCCATGCAGACAGTTCATGCAGCAAATTTGGGGACCTTTTAATACCAAACTTTATAACATTCACCAAAATATGCATATAGGTCTGCTTCAGGACTGTTGGTGAATTACATGCTAAACCAGCATCCAGAAAGAAAAAATCATAATTGCTTTTTCCCTCTACAGTAAATCAGAACTACAGAAATATAAATATGGAGATCCTGATACAAAGTAGACATACATGCACAGAACAAGAGGCTTCTCATACAGAATAGGATTCCTTAGACAGCCACCTATCTTGTGTGAGGGCAATGGCATCATACAATTTTCTTAATTGCTATCTATGAAATAAAGAGAGGATAGCAACAGAACGTATATATGTGAAAAGAGTATAGTAACGTTTATGAAATATTCTCTGTGTGCTCATACAAATACATATACAAAACCATTAAATCTTGAACAAATAACTGATAAATCAAGAAAACTGGTAAAAGTATAAATTCACTATGAACGAAGGTTATGTATTTAATAGTACAGTTTTGCAGAGTATGTCTTTCAGCGTTGATGTATTACATAAGAGGATTTGACAAGGTTACAATTTGTGTTACTAATGGAAATTCTTTTCAAGAATTAACCTTTAGGCTATAAAGAATGACAGATATTCAAATATTCTCAAATGAGTATTTGAATTGAAAATTTCTATTCATTTTTTCTCCCCAACAGAACTTCCATCCTGCATTGCAGTGTGTCATACACACAATTGAATTCTTAACAGCTGCCATTCAAGGGAGCTGCAGAGGACCATTTGAAAGTAATATTTTGCTCTGTGTGACATCTCATTTTTTTCTCCTCAGAAATCATAATTTTTTTACACACCTAGTAGTCTTCCTAACAGGAAACCAGCTCTGCCTGTCATTTTGATTGGGGAGGAACCTTGTTTTCCAGGTCACTGACTTGAATTCTGAAGACAAGATATTCATGAGGGACCTGTGTGAGGAATTTACATCTCAGTGCAGAGTTTTCCTCTCCATTTGTCAGCATGCCAGGTCAGTGAGCTGCTCTCTTGTCAGAGGGAAGATAATGGCTGCTGCATTGCCTCTTGCTTATTACACACTCAGTGCATCTGACCTTCATGTGAGACCCCCAAAGCATTCGGATTTTTGACTTTCTTCATACCCTAACTCAAGCCCCATTTTCCATGAACCTGCAATCTGTGACTTTGGGTAACTCTTCCTTTTCTGTCTGCAACCATATTTTAACATACAAATCCTATTGCTACACATTCCCTTATTTCGCAAAACAGGATGCTTACATTTATTGTTATTTCAGTAGAGAGACACAGTGTTACTACAGTCAAAACTGTAGTATGCTCTTATTATTTGTTAACATAGCAACTTCCTTTAAGCACTATTATATTATTAGAATCATTATTTGTATCTCCATTTTTCTCAACTCTTCTACAGTTTAAAAAAAAATATAATAGTGCATGCTTTTATTCTGAGCTCCTGAATTTATAAAAAAACACCTATATACTGATTAGTAGAAATCTGTCACCCTCTCATAATCTGTTATGCTATCATACACTAAGTGCTTCTCATGTTAAATACACAGCAAAGTCAGTGGCTACAAATGTGAATACTGACCTTTGATTTTATTAAGGCCTGATCTAGCACATATATTAAAGTCAACAACCACAAGACTGTCATTTTATATCCCTTGACTTTGGATCTGGCCCTTACTTCATAGAGATTATCAGGGTATTATATGAACTGGCAAGTTAACTGTACAGTATCAATGAAGACTGTATGATCAATGCCATGACAATGTCATTTTATGGTGCCATAAATGTACATTTAAGATTCAAGTACCTCTACCACATGAAAGAGATCTCATGAGGAGGAACTGGATTGTGTACATATGTAAACAACCTACTGTTGGCATAGTTTGGAGTAAAATTAAGTAAGGCTTCCTAAATTGGGACACTTGAGGGATTTTCATTGGACAAAAAATAATTTTGAAGTTTTAAAAATGTTATTTAAAAATTCAGTACTGATTGTTTCCTTTTTCTAGTCAATACTGCTTCCCACTACAGATGACATTACTGTAATTCACTGGAAAATGTTATAGTTAAGCAATACAGTTCATGCCAGTGCTCTGCTGTAGCATCCTGTCAACAGCTCCACACATTCATAGCATGAATGACTCTCCTCTCCAATTAGTCTGTCTTCAACATAAATAGTTCCATGTATTGGAGAAAAAAGAGATTTAAAACAATATATAAGCAGTAACAACGGAGGAAATGAAAGCGTAGGAACACTTTTGAGGATATATTAAGTGAAGGAAATATTAAATGAGGGAACAGTTGATTTATACACACGTTTTCCATTAATTTTTAGATTTTCTTTTATAGTTAGAAACATACAGAGCCTTAAGCCCCAATTTTAAGTGAATAAATAAATAATCCAAATTATTCCTGCTAATAATACTTTATAACTCTTCTATTCACTTGAAAAGTTCAGTTTGTTCTCTACAGCTGCATACTGGGAAATTATAAATATCTTTTAATATATGTCACACCAAATGTTATCCAAGTCAGAAAAATCATCCAAGCAGGACATTAGCCTGTGCTACTGTGACTTCAATGCAAGATGAGCCTTTTGGTGAACACTACCCTTTGTAACAAAACCTTTTCAGAAAAAAAACAGCTGCATTCTAAAAAGCAAGAACATACACACAGTTTGTGTTCAAAATCTTACAACCAACTTTCCAATTCTATTTGGCTCATCTCCAGTCTGGGACAAGGAATGAGTTGAAAGACCTAAAAGTCTTGAATAACACTGGGGTTTGGGAAACTGGGAAAGATAGAAGGAAAAAATATAGCATACAATCCCATCTGTAGTTCATAGTAGAGTTCCAAAATCTAAAAATACACCACTGGGGATGAAAAAAGTCCTACTCATAGCCCAATTGGTTTATATTTCTTAGACTTATTGCAAGATGATCAATTTACAGAAATATTCTTGAATTTGAAGAGGTTTTTTAGCTTGGCAAGGTAAAGGAGTCTGAAGACTGCACACTATTTACATTTTCAGAGAACATATGAGTATCTAATATAAAAGACAAAATGCCACTGAAGAGAAATACAGATCTATCTGAAAAAAATGAAGACAATAATAAGACTTCAACAAGAAATACAGTGTCTTTGTAAATCAGTATAACAATAAGATTGCTGTTTTGCATTTGAGAATATCAGTTCACTGCTTTATTTTCTTGCAATTATTTGAAAATAATCTGGATAACTTTACAATCAAGGTTATTTCCTCTTGGCTCCCTGGTATACACCAGGCTGCCTGAGGAGATGATCGACATCCTAAGGTGTCCACAGCATAATCAGTCTGAAGAGCCTCCAGTATTAAAATTTGAACTAATGATAATCAAAAAGAAACAAAAACAATAACAAGGTTGTCTAAAAAAGCCAGCAGATAAAAGGCTACATCTGATTTAATAGAGCAGGTAGGTGATATGTCTATATGCTGCTAATACGTATCCCCATATGTGTCTTTTACATGAGACGAAGAGACTCCCCAGATGTCTCCCAGTGCAGAATTGACAATGGTACCCGGAGAAGACATTTGTGATTATTCAGTAAAAACTGTTCATGCAGATGTAGAAGTGATGACATAGGACAGCATTTTGTACATCATTAAGATAGTTAGATGTTTTGTATGTAGTTTATAGTAGACAGTAAAGATGAAACATGCACGTGCTGGTGTGGTCATGCAGAACCACAGACCAGAGAGGTTTTAAGAACTGGTCAGAAACAGTTTGGGGAATATCACCCGATCCAAGTGAAGACTCTTGTTATGGAGACCCCCATCACCACCTGGTCCCCAACCAATCATCCTGTCTGTCTGAGAGATTTCATTCCCTATCCAAGCATTGTCCCATGCAAATATCACATTTTTTAACAAATGCTGTCTGAATCTCTGTGCAACAGCAGATGTGATCAAATACTGGCCATAGTCCTGCTTCAAACTGAGTTATTTTTATAATATTGCCATCAGATGGATGGCAAGAGAGGAAGTTGCAGAAGAGTTCTGTTGAGATGCATCGCAAGGCCTGTGTTTCAATAAAATATCATCCTGACATCAGGGAATGCAAGTTAGGCAAGAGAGGTTCTTTTCTTCTGACAGTGGGATGTCAGGCAGTATGCTTTCGCTGCATTATTGCTAGGAGTGAGTAGACGTGTCAATTTATGCTGTCATGTAAGAAGAGAGCTTGCCCACTGGGCTAATTTTCCCAAACTCTCAGCCCTACTCCTTAAAACAGATTTGCAAACTCTCAGACCAACCTTGGAGTGCATCACTGATACAGTACAACTTTTCTGAAAGTGCTTTTTATGGTAAAGGACCAAAGGGGTTTGAAATGAGATTATCCTCTTAGAAGTGATAAGAGAAAGAATATTCCCCTGAGGTCTGGCCAGACAATATTATGTCTAATGAATTTCAGAAGCTCTGTTAAGCCAGTGTAATTGCAGGAGGCATAGAATGTATATACTTTGTTTCTTGTTGTTTATCTGAAACATTCAGGATTTTTAAAAAGTACTGAAGTCACACAAGGCTCTGTTATGCCCCAGACACAGATGCACACACCTTATAAAAGCCTCTTCTGTGCAGTAACTACTGAATAAGACATTAGGCAGTGGTCCAGACACACACATGGAAGCCACAACATTTCTGCTTCTGCATAACTTAAGAGGAAGAGACCAATACTATTGTTTCTTGGGAAGAAAAAGGTGCTTCTGGAAAGCAAATTGTGCAAGCTTCTGGGGACTTACTCCAGCTGGGCTTTATTCAGTTGTGTTCCTTACTATGATCTCCAAAGCACAATTATGTCACAACCACGTTTTTTCCTAACACCAAGATAAAACTTTTCTCAAAAAGAGTGCTGGTTCCTTTGTCCTAAAGAAAGATGGGAATGGTTACCATCATGCTTCTGACATAATAAGTAGTACCACAAAACTGGACAGAAAAGCTGCTTTAAAAATGCATTTAAACAACCACTAAGGCATGAACTAGGCAAAAATGATAAATTCTATGCTTTGTCAAAGGGTGTTCAATATTCTACATCTTTACAGTCTGGGGCATGAAATCCTCTTTCTGCAAATCAGCCATGATCCGTGTTAACTGCAAAAGTCTGTTCAACAGAGTTTTAATTCCTCAGCAGGTTTTCCATGAGGAGGAGACCATTTTAGAGTTATTTCAAACTTTTCAAAAGAAAAAAGTATTGTCTAACAACTTAATAAATAAAAACAACTTAAACAATTTACTGTTACCTAATATTTCATGGGTATTAGCTGGGAAATCACAAGGAACCTTCCCCAAATACAGTAGGCTTCTTGGTAATAGATTTTTGCTTTAACACTGAATCTTTCAATATGACAAATGAAGAAGGTACAAAACAACACAGACAGCAAGGCAAATTCATGCACTAATGTAATATACAGGAAGAATGTGCAGATGTTAAGTAGAAATAAAATAAATCAAATGTAGAAGAAGAAAGCTAAACATATTAATCAGGAGTGAAAAATGATTTTGAAGAAAAAACAGTAAAAAATTACCTGCGAGTACAGAAACATTATAGTAAATACTATGAAAGTGTTGGGACTCAGTGTGTGAAAATGAGAAGCTTCTTCTGACCAAAGGAAATGTCTGCTTTGCACTGAACACTGATAGCTTGTTTTTGCAATGACATGCTTTCATGTGAAATACTCTTTTCCTCCGCAGAATGACACAATAGGAGCACTATCTCAATAACTGGCATCCAGAGTGGGCCCTGGCTGACGCTCTGTGGACATCCAAATTTGTCCTACATTTCATCCTTTCAAGTGACCATAAGCATCCCATACCACTTCTAGTTCAGCACAGAGCCCACAAGGCTCCAAAAGAGTTATCTTCTTCATTCAAATCTCATTCAAGCCTTGCTACAGTCAATAGACTTTTTGTTGTTTACTTGGGGTTTTTTTAAATCTCTTGTTTTGGTTTCGTTCATCAACAGTGGGGACAGAGGCTAGAGTAAAACATTTTGATGCAATGAAGATATGTCTTTACAAGTTATAAAAACATAAACAGTGGTACCAATACTCCTTTCATTAATTAATGCATCCAAGTTTAGTTGCGAAATTTGTCTCACCTTTACTGTATACTCCACAATTCAGGTGTCTTGAGTTTTTCAAATAGTCTGAAAATCAGAACTTCATTTTTCTAAACACAACAAGATACATTCAAGACCAAAAAGCTTGATAAACAGCACTGGGCATTTTATCACAACATCTATTCTGGAAAAAAAACAATTGAAAATCACACTGGTCTGTGACAGAACTGGTCACAGAGAAGGGAACTACTCTTATCACAGATTCATCTATGATTCCTGTAAAATGAAATATTTTCTTTCACGCTTTCAGGTATTAAGGGATCCATAATTACTAATAGTTGCCAACCAATGGTTTCTGTGATATAATAACATGTGAAATAAGTACTGATGGTAAATACACTGCACCCAAAACTACAATGCTTATTATTTGCTTTGTGCAATAAAATTTCTGTGGTCAACACAAGGAAGAGCTTCAGAGCTTGATCTGACACTACAGAACAAAAAATTTGTTGCTGTAAGGAGTAAATATATTGGAGAATAAAAATCACTTGTCAGTCAGAACACAAAAAGTAGAAAGATCAGTCAAAACCATTGATAAAAGTATTGGGGAATTAAACAGAGGAAGTCTACACAATACACATAAGCATGCATTATTGAAAACTAATAAATTATTCCACTTTGGGGAGAAAGGAGGAGGAATGGACTGAAATAGACTGAGTTAATACCATGCATATGATAATTATTTTTAGAGAAATTATTTATATTTCATTATGTAATATAGTGATCGTAGAGTGCTAGATTGCAAAATTGAAAACTATTTTTTCTCTCTGTTTCTCATGGAACCATCTCTCATTTTAAGTGATCGCCATGAAATAGAGAACGTTGTAAAGAGACGGGTTTCTGTCCCAGAAACAAAACAAGAATAACCTCTATACCATTCTCAAGTGGCTTTTAGAGCTCTGCAGACAACTAAACATATTAATGATTTGCTATTTATAAGATTATCCTACTGAAGGACCAACATGATAAATAGAAGATGAAATGCAAAAATCTGTTCTGGAAAAACCTTAAGTCTCCCATGCATCTTGTAGCTTTATGCATTAATGTATTTTTAATACACCTCTCTCCTTTTGTGATTAGACTTGTCAGAACTGGAGCTCCAAGATCACTAACAACTTAGTGGGTCAGCGACAGTTTTTCAGAACAAATCCTCCATGTGTGTAAATGTAAAAGCTGCTAGCTAAAGAAAAGCCATTACATTATTGTTATATATGTATTCTGGTTTTATTTTTTTGTCATCCTATAAAACACTACAGCTCACTAAACAACTACTTATGTATATATATATATAAAAAAAAAGGTAGCTGTTTTTCAGCTTCCTAACCATGCTAAGCTAAATTAACAGTAGCAGAGAGTTTGTCAGCTATTTTAATAATCAGATGCATTCGTGCTGTAATGGGAGCCTTTCTGTTGTTTGGGTAAGACCACAAATGAGGATTTACTATCCTGAGCTCTTATTCCTGGGTGACAATCACTGAGTGTCTATCCAAACTGGCAACTTGTAGCTATGACAACTGACCTTCAAGATCACTTTTTCTCTTCCCATTATTAACCATTTCGGTGTTATCTGATGTACCAATAGGACATCTTCATAGTTTCTTAGCACATAGCTTGTTGCCCTTAAAGTGAAAACATTTCATTGCCACATCAGTGAAGTCTTTTCTGTAAATGCATGGAAAAGAGAAATAGTGATTCCCTTATCTCTGAAATCCCTGCTCAGGGGTGACTTGCACGTAAGGAATTGCTTCTTCACAAAAGCTGAAGGTAACGGCTCATGAAATTTATTCCTAAAAGAAGAATTGCTCCTGAAACACCTAAGGACTCATTTTTAGGAGGTAAATCTGTGATATAGGGATTTGATTTTTTCCTGTCAAGTCAGTATTATTCCCTGGAGCAGAGAGAAAAAAGAAGTTGTTTTCTGACAAGCTTTACACTTCAGACATTTAGACAGAAGTCAGACTCACAGAAAGTGCATGTTACTTTTTACATCTCTAGATTTGCTACTAGGAGGGGTATGTAAATCAGTATAACTTTTTAGCATTATATGAAGAGTGTTACTCATATTTCTGCTGCATTTGGCTGGAAGAGGGGAATGGAAGAGGGAAAAAGCAGAAGAACTCCACAGAAGGGTAAGGTTGGTTTTCAGAAAACCCAAGAATGTTCACCATTCCAGAGAGTCAGTAAAAAATTCACAAGAGAAAATTCATTAACTGGTCTCCTAATTGCAAAAACCCAACATCTGGACACTTACAGAACATCAACTCTATGTTATTTATCCTGAAGAAAGGATCCGTAACATTCTCATTTTTCTCAAAGCCAAATACACCAAAAAGCAGGGGGGAAAGGCCTTCAGATGAAAACGGGTTATTTCACTTCAACTCCTAAAACTTAAATTCAAATAATTTTTCATATTATTATGAATTTTAGTGAGACTTCATAGTTTCATACCTTTACTATAGTGAAATGAAGGGTTTCCCTGTATCTGTATTTTTTGGGAAACTTGGGAAACTGATTAATCCTAAAATAGTTCAAATCGCAGAGATGCAGAATAGATATAGTAAAATCATTAATACGTATTTTATCAGGACACAGAAAATCCTGTAGTTACTCACCAAAGGAGAAAGTTAAGAAATCAGTTCTCAAAGACACTTATATCACTTTTGAGGGCCTCTTCCTCTTTCTCAGTGTGTACCACAGACACTCTTTGCATGGTAGGTGCTCATTTAAAAAAAAAGAAAAAGTGCAAATACGAATCAATATACATTGTCAAAGGTTATAGGAATATAGCATGCAGAGCATTTAGCAAAGAGGCAATTAAATCTGTCCTAGTAGCCCTTGTGTTGTATTTCATTCTACATGATGTAGCTGTGTATATTACATGTTTAACCAAGTGCAAAATATTTTTGTTCACTTTCTTACAAAGCAAATGAGTCAGAAAACATAAAAACCAGGCAGATTTCAAAACAAAATGAAGAGGGGGGAATCTTATAAGATTTCAAAACAGGCAAGAAAAATACTTGTTCCATAAAGTGTTCCAAGGTACTGAGAAGTAAAAGGGATATAAATGTGTCTTGCATCAGTCAGCTGATATCTGTCAGCAATAATGTTACTTTTAGTTTATCTTATCTATCTGAATTTCACTCAAGCATTTGCTGCAATGTTAGAGGAGAAATCATTAGCTAAACAGCAGTAGATGGAAATCACTAGCAGAACTCTGGTTGTGAGAAAGGGAAATGGTGATGGTTGTACTGAAAGAGGAAATACAGAGAGAGAGGAAAAGCTCTATAAAACAGTAGAAAAAATAGCAATTAGAAAAAATTAGTTTCTAAAGACTGGATGTGGCCTCATCTGAAATACTGGATCAATTCTAGTCACTCAGGTCTGGGGAAGGATGGGTAAAAAAAGCAAGGAGCAAATTAGAGGAGCTGCAAAGGAATACCTGCTCAGAGCAGAGCAAGGTGGTAAAATAGTATAGTTGGTTCAGCTTAGCAGAATGAAAGTTGGGGAAATATTTGATTATCAATAAGCTCCAAGGAGATGAAATTTCTAAACTAAAAAGGTAGTGCAGTGGCATATTTACAAATTAGAAAAAAATAAATAAAATCAAATCTGCAGAAACATATGATTCTAGAAAAAGTAATGAAGGCGAGAAATTTAGTATCCTTTTGCAGTAGTATGTCAGACTGAGTGATCAACAGAAGCCAGTTTCATTCTGTAGTCCCATGTCACATGGGAGAATAATATCGTGATCACTGTGGTAACAAAAGATGTAAAGATATTTAGATTATATTTTATGTTGGCAAATGTACTGAATGAGAACAAGATAGGAAGAGAAATATCTTCACAGTTCTGACATTAAAGAGCAAGAAAGAGTTAAAATATGCCAAAAATGTTTGTCGAAGTAGAAAAGTCAATTTCTGAAGTACTTAACTGAATGGTTATTCAATACACACAGCATCTAGATGTCTGTTGTGACAGTAGTCTATACAGTAACTTTAGCTTGCTTTATATATAATAAGTGAATATGGTTATAACTGAAAAACCAGACAACCAACCAACCTATTTTCTCTATTTCTTTTGTTTTTATTACTGACAAATCAGCTAGTCAGCAACTTTACAGGCTGAGTAGGGGTCTGTACAATGGTGTAAAACCAGAAAATGAGTGAGTTTGGAAGTAGACATTGTTCCACATTTTTTAATCCCTGCTTAATCTATTTTATAACTGCAAGTCTCTAGTTTTCTGATGGGCAAAGTATATACGTGCATAAAAATGAGTCCTGAAAGATTTATATTAACGGCATCTGACATTATTAAAAATTGTTAATACTTTCTTGCCTAAAATAATTAATAATAATTACTGAAAAATTACTACCTCTGTTACAGAAAAAAATGTAGGAATTTTAATTTCTACTGGGGCTAAGCTTCTTTGGTAGCTGTTTTATCATTGTTATACCATCTTTACTCCTGCTGTGATAATTTAGGACTTGGCAGAGCTTTGTGATTCAAGACAGCTTTTTTTCTATAGTCTTTTATCTTCAAACAAAATTTCATAGATATTTTTTCTTAATATAGACTAATCATAGTAATGGTGATTTTGGAGCAAATCAAGTGATAAAATGAGATTATTTATATGGCTCCTTTTTTTTAGATAACCATTATAGTGATTAGGCTATATTAAGACTAAAACACCTCTGAAATTTCATTTTAAGATAAAATAATGTAGAAAAGAAAAAAAAAAAAAAAAAGAAAAACTACTTTGAATCACAAAATTCTGCCACATCTCAAATTATCACAGCAGGGTAAAGACACTCTTTCCCAAAGCTAGCAGGGCACCTTAGGCAATTTTCTACAAGGAAAGAAAAAAACTGCACACACATGCAGACACACAGACACAGACACAGACACAGACACACACACAGAATCTTCAAACTGTAACTTTGTGATGGTGAGAGACTTTGTAACACATTACTAGTCTCATGAGCCATTGAGTCCTGGGGATTGTAAGTGGACTCTGAAGCCCTCGACTACTAAATTCCTGTTATGAATAGCCTGAGTTGCTCAGGACAAGATGTCATTACCATCCAATGACTGTTTGGTCAACTGTGTGAAATGAATTGGTGGCCTCAGTTCAGTTCCTAGTGGACAAGTAATTACTGCTACTGTTGACCTGTGGGCTCTTTTTCACTCTGTTACACAGGTACAAACAAGTAACTCTAAGTGAGTTGAACTAGTGTAAATGCAATTAGATTCTGTCTCTTTGGTAGCCTGTTGCAAGCCTGTGTGCCAATTTTCATGAATTTATGTCAACATAAGTGTTGCCCACATTAAGCAAAGTCCAACATAGCAAGGATGTCCACAGTGTTACACAGAATTTACACTGTTTGTAATCTTGCTATGGAACTACAGGACAGTCTAGGAGGAGTCTTCACAGTCTACCATATGTAATGAGGATGATGGTGGTTATCATAAACTGTTATATACACACTGTTCAGAAGAATAAAACACAATCTGAATTATACTGATAGGCACACGAATTCAGGATTACACTGTAACAGCCCATGAACTTTCACTGTGAAGAAATCAACATCTGAATTCACACATAAGATACAGTGTATGAGAGTAAGGATGTCTTTAAAATATCAGGGAAAAAGGGATATGGAATCTCTTTTTTAAGTTATTTCTTCAGATTAGAACATGCATGAGTAAAAGGACACCCATGTACATATACTTTGAACTGATGCCTTCCTGAACAGAAATGGATTGATGTAGCTTTTGAAATTATAACTTTAGCACTTTGAGAAAGCAAAATTAATTTCTTACCTACCAAAATAGAATAGGTAAATAGGAAATGCTAGTTAATCAATTCATTGGAGCAATTCAATGTATTACAAAAGAGGCAATGTAAACCAAAAATGTAAATCAAGCAAGCACCTCTTCTTAACTCCAAAGCCAATTGGTGTAAACTCAAACATAACAGTGTGTTCATAAGTAGACTGAATAGGAAGTTCCCAGCAGAAAGATTTCTTCACTCAACATATTGATATTTGTCAAACACAAATGAGCAGTTTCAGGGGAAGTTTGAGGAAAAGAAACCAATCCTGACCAGACAACAGTCAGGAACCTGGATACAGATGTTTGCTCCCTTTTGTAGACCTGAATCTACACTCCCCATGCAAAATGAAAAGCTTCAACATTAGGCTATTCATTCATTCATTATTCATTCAATTAGCTGATGTTGGTACTATTCTCCAGAGAAATGGCTGAAAGGATGGGGAATTAGAGCTCAGCCTCCCAAATCCAGGTGAGAACATGAATGGCCATAAGAGTGCCCTAATTCCTACATTCATGCTTATTCTACACCTCACTCTACCTCTCTCCTTTTAACCTACCAATCCTATATTTTGTAAGGTTTTCACCTTGCCCATCATGTGGGATAGAAACACATTTCATCTTGCATGTTCATAGAATGAGAAAGTGTGTTCTTGCCTGCCACAAAAGGTACACGGAGATTTGGCGACAGGTAGCACGAGTTGCCGCATGGAGGCACGTGTGGAGCTGAATGTGTTAACAATGCAGTAAGTGCCTTCAGTGTCTTTGTTAATAGAGGTTTAAGTCTCAGGCTTGACGTTATTTGAATGTAGTTCTCTGTGGTTTAATTACTATCATTATTATTATAGATACAGTAGTAATTATCTCTTCTCACTGTCTCATTATGTTTTGATCAATTCACATAAAAGTTTACTGTAAATATATGGTTAGGTAACATTAAAGAAAACATATAATTATGGAATATATAATCAAATACCTTCTAAACAGTTGTATGTTTTCCAACAATTAAATGCTTTTAAAATAAATAATTAATTGTTTTTAATAGGTAAGATGCAGCTTTTGAAGCAATGAATATATAAAGCTTTGTTTGTTGACCTCAAATTACTTTACTCCAGTTATATTGATAACATCTAGGTTTCTCAAAAACCTGCTGGCACAAAATCTTTTCAGCTTTATTAATGATTCAGATGGCAGTTTCTGAAGAGACAAGTCCCACAGAGAAGGAGCACTTGATTAATGACCTGGAAACACTTTTCCTTTTCAGCTGATTAAATAAAATTGACTGGATTTTTACATTTTTATAATAAAATGACCCGCAGGGCTGAGATGACACAGTGAAAGCAGCGTGTTCACTCTTCAACAGATTTTTATTTTGTCACTTGTAAAAATGAAAGGGCTAACCACCCAAGCAGAAAAATGCACTTTATCACCGTCCACTGCCGACGTGCTGACAATTGCTGCATACAAATACAAAAACATGGAGGAAACTAGGCTGTGTTTACACTCAGCCTGATTTTGTCTAATGATGACAAAAGGTCTATGACTTCTCAGGGTTGGAGTGATACTATTTAATTATTATGCAAACTAGATTTATAATAACATTACTGGCAATCATAAAAAGGCTTTATAATATGGTCACTTAGAAGTGATACCACATACCTTTCTAGAAATTTGCATATCACAAGAACTTTAGTTTTCTAAAGCAAGATGGTAGCTATTCTTAAACAACAAATGAAATTCTAATAGAGTTCCCAGTGAAAATAATTGGAAAAATTGCACTAGCCAGTGCAGAATCAAGACTGAACATCCTTGGCATCGAGTAAAAATAACAGTTTAAACATGTTGTCTCTAAACACACACACTTGCACTTGCAACAACATATAAGGCTGTTGTACGTAAAGCCATAGAAATAGCTGCTATGCCTAGTTTGCCTGAGTACAACTCAGTTTAAGACCTCCTTTCAATCCTCCCTTTCTGTTTTTGTTGTTTCTTTCCTTGACCTTGCCCTTTGCATACAAGCACTTAGCCTGACAAAACAATCAAAATTTTCAGTCTGGGCAAGTAATTAAAAATGTTTTGCACTTTCTTAAAAGCTGTTTATTGGTCTTCCTAATACTAAGCTCTACCAATATCAGTAACCCCTTGTGGGTTCAGTGGGCTGATATAAATGATCTATACCTCATATGAAGTCTTATATGAAATCTATATTTTCTAGTTTAAGTCTCCTTCTCTAAAACAGAGCCACCTTATCCTGACTACTGGGAACAATCCATGGCTGACTCTAGCACTGTGATCAAGCCTAGATATTGGCTGAGAGTTCTAAATGGTAAATGTACAGCAATGAGTGTGGTAATTTTTAAACACTTAATTATGTTATCCTTGAGCCTTGACACAGCAGTAAACCTAGGGTTACATATAAGAAAATGAAAAAACTATACAGCATGTCCAGACCTTCCCAGAACTGCCCGGGTTACTGCACACATGCAGAGTTTGTGTGCAGCTTCTTCCTGAAGTTTCATTTTAAGCCTAAAGAATTTAACAGTCTGCTTTGGAAATAATTTCTCTTAACGAGTGGATGCACTGAATCATTCATTAGTTGTCTTCTACTCTGTTCTGTATCTGAATATCAGAGAAACTTACAGTCTTTGAACCTGCAAGGGAGGAAGATGTATAGCTTTAACAACATTAATCTAACATTTCATTTCCAAGCTGGATCACTTCCATCATCTTTACATCTTCCATCATCATTTCCAAATCTTTACAATTCAGTGTTCAGCTCTAGCATGTAAACATGCATGGTTAAAACTACTGATATTTCTTTGTTTTCCACATGGGTGTTGTGAGCTTAGGCAAGGCCGTTGGTAGAATTAGTGCACTCATATTAATGTTGCCAGGAATAGCATAATTTACATGATTTTTGACAACTACTCATTAAGAACTAAGCTAGGACTTCTAACATGTCTGTCACTTTAGCATAGGGACTATTTGTACATTTAAGAAAATAACTCTAATACTTTCTACGACAGAGTTTCTACTCTTCATTTTTAAATAGATATGAGAATAGCCTTTCTGGCAATGATTTGACTTAGTTTGTTCATGTTTGAGCTAGAAAGTTCAGAAGTGAGTGTGAATGAAAGATAATGTAGATATATATACAAAAGTGTGTGTATATAGATGTATTTAAGATTAAAGCAACTTTGACTGTTTAAATATTAAGCAAAGTTTATCCAATTTGATATATGAAGGTTGGATAAATTAATTTTTAAAAGGTGTTTGTCACAAATGTCATCCTCTCTCTAATAGAAATCTCCATCAAAATAAAATTGTCAGTAATGTAAAGAACCAGAAGCTTGAGTATTAGATCTCTTAAACCTGGGGAAAATGGAAATTTGCATTCTGTCATATGTTTCACTGTTTAAATTCAGTCAGAATGTGTTCTCATCTGTTAGACCCCTTCCCATCCATCCACACAGACACTCATGCATAAAAGGAAGCAAAAACAGTGGGGACATAGAAAGAATTCAATTAGCTTATTTTTTATTATAAATTAATGGTGACAGTGCACAAAATAGTGCTCAAATACACTCAGTCTTCCACAAAACAGTCTGATCTCACTAATTAGGGTGAGGGGAATCATTAAACTAGATGAATCAGATAAAAGGTCAGGTTGGATGTGAAATGACAGGAAAGGGGGAATAATCAACCATAACAAGGTATGGCTGCTACATCAACCCCGTTTCTGTGAAAAAAATTTTCACAGAAAGAGTGGTTAGACAGTGGAATAGGCTGCCCGGGGAGGTGGTGGAGTCACCATCCCTGGATGTGTTTAAGGGTCGTTTAGATGAACTGTTGGGGGATATGGTGTAGGGGAGAACTTTGTAGAGTAGGGCTGATGGTTGGACTCGATGATCCCAAGGGTCTTTTCCAACCTGAATGATTCTGTGATTCTATGATTCTATGATTCATATATTTCTATTCTTGACCTTTGATATTGGTTAGCCAAAGGAAAGGCATTGAGGCAGGAGGAGAAAAACATGAGTTTTAACTGAAACCTCTGAAGAACACACAGCAAGAAATATTTTCTAGGCAGTACAGATTTCCAGAAATAAGAGGTGCAAGTTATGTGTTGTTTCTAATACTGTGTAACTCATGTCTTACTGATGGAAACTACTGGGCAAGGTTCTTCTTTAGGAGCATAGCAAGGCACAACCATGGAAACTCAATGCTGGTCTTACAAGATCAACATTTAGGGTCTAATATTTGTACACTGTAAGTACAAACTGTGGTCCTTTATTTCTCTTAGTAACTAGAGAACTTATTATTGTTGATTCAACCAAATGGAGGAAAACAAGTCATTGCATTTGGCATGAATAATCACTTGCACAAGAGCAGACTGAGAAATAACTGGCTGGATGTCAAATCTGCAGAAGATAATTTAGTGGTTCACAAACTGAATGTGAGTCAACATTTTCATGGCATTGCTCAAGGGGAAAACACCTTACTATCATAAACAGGGACATGGCCCTCAACAAAAGAAATATATTTTACATTCAGCTTAGCACTAGAGTGCTAGGCTTACTCAGTGATGTTGAGAAAATCATGCTCAGTTGGAAAGAATCCAGAGAATGGCAGTATGAATAATCAGATATCTGTGAAAAATGGTCTTGCAAGGAAAGAGCTGAGAGAATATGATTGTTTAGTCTAGAAAAAAAAAAAAAGACTGAGACACAATGCTTTTTGAATCTTCAAATATATTGCATAGCTGCTGCAAAGAAGAATAAATTATTTCTCATGCTTATGGCAGATAGAAAGGCAAAAGGGAGATTTAGGGTGACTACTAGGAAATATTTTCTAACCATGAGTAGCAAAGCAAAGGAAGGAGTTGTCTGGGGAGATCTCTATGAGGGGAGACTCTGTTCTTTAAGGAAAAATGAAACAAATGTCAGAAAGGAGTAACACAGGTATAGGCGATGCTGCCTTGGGCCACTGGGATAGAGCCAAAGACCTTCTGAGGTCACCCCCCAGCTCTGGGACCCCTCCCAGCTTCAGTGACTGCAGCCAGTTGTCAAGACAAACTTTGTTGACCAGTTCCTGTGGTCTTTTGAAATTCCTGAAATACTACCATTTATAACCACTGAAGCATCCACCTTGCCACCGGAAATATGATCTTACACAATCAGTACCATTTATGGCCAAACTAAACTGAGATACTATCTCTGAAAGGAGAAAACAGTGGAAAGTTCACAGCACAGACGTTTTTCACCTGTACGGCATTCAAAAGTAAGTATACTACAAAATAGTGGCAAATGATTTTAAGGCACTCTAATGGTTTTGCTGTCAAACAACCTTTTAAATAAAGTTATATTAAATACATTAATAAAAGTATGTATTATTAGAATTTACTATTAGAATTGACTAAAAATATTAGAAGCTTTTAATGATATTTTTATGTTCCATAGACAGAGGTTTAACTGTAATATTTTCTGAAAGGTCCTGAGGAAACTGATGTCTGGCAAGTTCCTCAGCACACTTAAAATGTGGGAAAAAAGTGAAAATGCTATACATTTGCTGCAGAGGCAAAAATTATACCACTGCATTCAGCTACCTTTTTATGCTTTAAAGTATTACAAGAATCCAGAACCCAAACTTTCTCAGGCTTCTGTTCCTATTTATCTTAAGTGGATAGATTGAATGCAGACCAGTGCAGTTTACTGAATTTTAGTGTAGACAGTATAGAACATTTTCCTTTTATTGACTATGTGGAAATATCAGACAGATAAGTTTGTTCTCTGTTCTTCTGTATTTACTACTGTATCCCTGCTAGTTAGCTCCCATTTTAGTATTAGGCTAAAATAATGAATACTTTTCCAATGCTAAATCAGTGAGGACACTCTTGTATATCTGACTTTTGGAATAAAACCTACTTGGTAGAGTTTTTGTTTCCCTAAAGTGTGTCAGGTTTTGCACCGATTTCAAAAGTGTTAAGATTAACCACGTGCTACTAATATTTTCAACATGATGAAAACCTATGCTTAAACTTATCTGTGTTTTTTCTTCTTAGTCCCAATGACTTTTTTGTCCTCATTTAAAATAAATATTCAATATAGAAATAATTTCTGGTAGATGTCATCAGCAATTGTGCCAAAATTCCAGCCATTCAATAAATACTAATATAATGTGACTAAATTGTCAAGTAATATATAGGCTTGAACACTTAAAGAGTAATTGAATGCATAATTTCCATCAATTTCACATTGTGGTCTCACTTTTTCATCTTTCACCAGGACATGCATCTTTGAAATAGATCAGTAGAAGGAATACTGTGAACTTTTTCTTACCTGCACGATTTCTTTTCAACTACTTATTTCATAAAGGAAGATGAAATCTTTATAAATAAAAAACAGTTCAGAAAGCTTTAATTTTTTTTTTTTTTTTTTTTAAATTCATTTAAAGCTTTTAAATGAACAGGACGGTACTTGTTTGAACATGTGGAACATGCACAAAATAGAAATCCTATAAAATAATCAAACAGGGAGAAGGGAATCTTTTTTGGCCTCAGTTTCTTATTCAACTTTTTGTCATCTATATTTCAGGATTAAATGTTCAACCTATAAGTATTTGGTGAGCGATATGAGAGATAATGAGCAACAAGATTAGTCTTCAAATAGGGCACTAAACAGAGGCTTTATTCAGTTGTAAATTCTGTACAGACTTTGTTCTACTACTAAAGTGTTAATCTGTTAAAACAAAGTTAAAACTCAAAAATCATGCAGATTTTTTTTCCTCCTATCAGGTTCACTACCTGTTGCTCCTGCCAGTCTTGTGTTGCAATTGCCACAGCTTAAATCATGACTGGATTGGATACGACTAGGTATCAGTAGTATTGAATCTGATCAGCTTATTTTGAATGTGTTCAGAATATCAGGCTGTCTTTTGCATACTGACATATATTTGACTAAATGTTTTGAGAAAAAAATTCTGGTCGTTGCCAGAGGGAATTTTTAATTTCACAAAAGCATCAAAATACATTCAATGGATGAAATAGAAATATTTTCCTATTAATGTCCCCTATATTTCATAACTGAAATCATAAGAATGCAGAGCTAAGGCAAGGTATTCTCCTTCAGTGTAGTCAATCATATCTATTTTAGATGAAAAAATTAGTAAACAGCTAAACTACTTTAGCTTCCCATTTTTAGAATTGTTACTGCTTTCAGTTCCCTCTGTGGTGTCCTCTTTGACTGTACTCAGTCTGCTTGCGTGTATATAAACCACACAGACATAATTAAGTCACCTTATAGCCTCACTGAGAGAAACCACAGCCTAACAGGTACCTGAAGTTGTTAAGATTTCATGTCATACTACACATTTTCTAGTGTTCCCCTCTGGAAAGATGTAAATTTTTTTTTGGTCAGTTGGAAGCCATTACAATCTGGAAGTACAATAAATCATTTCAGCAAGTATACTGGGAATATGTTTTTAAAAATTTTTCAGCCCCCATTTCTCTTTAGTATTAGCTAGAATTAGCTCAGAGAATTGTCATTAATTAACTACAATCATCTCAGAAATAATGAGCTACCATAGACAGGAAAGCCTCACGTCAAAGCCATCAGCAGAAAACTTATGCCCTGTGTCATTTAAAAAGAGAGATCAGTACCATGTTAATTTATTTATTTAGTAGAATAACGTCAGGCTAATTGAAACTTTTTTCTATAAAACTAGTTGACCAAAACTTAGACAACTGATGAAGGTTTTCCCCACAAAACAGAATGTCTCACTTCCAGTGGGGAAACTCACTCTGCCTATAAAATTGTTGTAGCAATCCAGTGGATGCTCAACAGAATCTGCGATCTCACAAAGTAAGGAATGTATTAAAACCTGCAGAGAAATGCAATTTTGGACATATCACTAACTGGTGGATAGCTTTAAATAGTTTTCTGCTCACTGAATATTTCATATCTCTTTCCTAGCTGTCCATCATTCCCCAGACACTATGCAGAAAACATAGGTAATTGATCAAGAATTAGAGATTCCACTCAAAGTCACATGTCTAAGTGAAATGTCTAGCTGTTCCATGATGCTAGATTTTTTGTAACACTGTTTGGAGGGAGAAGAATGAAGTCAAATAAAAGAAAAACTAATCAAAGATTCTTTCCTGTGTGCTTTTAAGAAACCAATGGCAAAGGACAGATGTCTTCAAAGATACCAAGACCTTAAAATACCATCAGAGTTTTCCCCTAATCTGGTAACTCAGCATTTTAACAGGACAATTATCTATGCAGTAAAAGGTGGGGGGGGAAATCAAAACCTTAAACTGAGGAATGTTGTTATAAGGAACTCTACATAATTGAAATGGAGTTGGGTGATAAAGTTGTTTGGGCTCCCCCTCTGTGGAAGTCTCACTGAAGAGTAGGAGGGTTGTGTTGGATCAATTTTCCTTAAAAGTAATTTTCATAAGTAGTCTAGTTTTCTCTTTTTAGTATCTGATTTGGGTTGTTTTCATTTTTTTTTTTTTTTTTTTTAATGTGTGATACACATTTCTCTCCTCTTGTGGGAATGCACAAATCTCATTATTCTTGTAAAAGAGTTTATGTTTTAATGTGTAGAATGGTAGGTTCTTTTTTTTTTTTTTTCCCATTAAAAGGCTTCAGCATCATGTTCCAAATATTTTCCTAAAGGTTTTTAGGGGTTTGTTTCCACTGTCTTTGTGAGAAATTTAATTTTCATAGAATAGTTTTTCTATAATTTAATATGTAATCTGATCAGTATTTATAAGAACAGGCATGCAAAACAGAGGTTTTTTATGAAGTTCATGACATTGTGAGCTGAACTGGATTACAAAGACAGAATTGAACAAAATGTTGCCTGCTACTACTGTTTTCATTGACATTCAGCAGTAGCAAGTTCCTACTTCAAACTATCTGATTCCACACACACAGCAACCAGGCAGGAGTGAGGGATTGATGTTATGGGAATATGAAGCATTTTTATATGTACTCAATCTTAAATGAATGATCATAAAATACATACTATATGTGACTATTAAGTCACTTTAGGACTGGATAGGGCCATGGAAGAGGGGCTGGGGTGAGGATTCATACCCAGTGCATGTTAGAGAACAACCTTTCATTTGCAGATATCCAAGCAAATCTAAAACTATATCCTCTTGGTTGTAATGTTGATTATTCAGGTTCAGAAGAGCAGGAAGCTAAATGGATGCTTTACAGTTGGAGGTTGAACTAGCTCTTCTTGAGAGTTAATAGGTTTAACCACTCATCAAGTATGTCAACAATGTCCCTTATTGCTTTCCAGAATCCTCTATTGTTTATCAAATCTACCTAGGGAAAACTTCTTTCTCTGCAATAATTATGGAAAAAGGGAGTGTTGTTTACAATAAGATGCATACATTTCTTGCAGCAATAAAAAATCACTGTGTCTTACAAAACATATTTACACTTTTCTCCTCCTAGATATGAGTATTATTTCCTAATAACTATCTGATTTTCCTAAAAATTAGTTTGAAAAATATTTTCTCTAGTCCTGAGAGCTAAACAATAACTTAGAGGAGCAAGATCATGAGTTTGCTTACTTTAGAGTAACTCTGGAGATACAAAAAAAATCACATAAAGAATTTAGAATGTGCAGAATTTAGTCCAGTAACAAATGAAACTATTTTTAATTGAAAAAAACATTGCTTCAATTTTAATAGAGACTAGAATTATAGAATTAATGTAGAATTATTATTTCCTCTGCCCTTTTATAAAGATACCTGGATTATAGTATAACTTCTAATGTTTGAGGAGAAATCATATTGTCTTTGGAAGAAATGATCCAATTTGAAGACACCACAACCAGAGGCTTTTCCAGAAACAACATTAGGATCATTTGTACTAGCACAAAAGGTTCTGAACAGTAAGATTTTTCTTTTTCTGTAGGACCTTGTTTTCTAATTAAAATCTTCTGCTTTGATCACTAATCCTGGGGAAGAAAAGAACCTGTATGTTTCATAAAACTTCCAGAAACATATCACCTATAGAAGCTAAGGTTACTTATTCCTTTCTCATTCATACTTTCAAAATACAGTGCCAGCTTCCTCTAAAATATATTCAGCTGCAGGCAAAGCTAGTGCAACATCAAGAAAGTAGCTACAAGCTATGCAGATAGGACTCAGGAAGGTTATATTTGTGAGTGATAAATTATTGTTATGACTGGCCCATTAACTAAAACCTCTTTCAAATAAAAACTTACATATGTGTTCATCTCACTTTACAACTTATTAATTTTATATGTATTTTTCTAGATTTCTACAATCTGAAAGTCCTTCATCTTGCAAAGACTTTTATTATTACGTCCAGAATAAGATCATTAAAGGAACATTCAGAAAATTCTGAATAAAAATAATATTAGTATTGTACCTTTGTTGAATAATTTTAAATTATGTCAAAATCACTGATTTGAGAACAAAATTGAAAATCATTTTGGAAGTTTACTTGAGGAGTGTTAGGCACCAACACTCCTAAAACATCAGCTGTGAATTGACCAAGAAAAGTTAATGAATATTCACATCCTGCAATCATTTATAAAGCCTTCTAACTCCATATGTGAGACCTCATGCAGAAATGTGTAAGCAATATTAAAAGAAAAAAAAAATCTTTATCTGTCTTCATAATAGAATCCCAGCTCTGTAATGAAAACAGTATATGGCATCATATGGGGACAGAAGAGGAGGCAAGGGCAGTAGAGAGATGACATTGTAAGGGCTGATAAATAATGGGTCTCTTTAGTATTATACATTCAAAGCAACATATCACTTTGAATTAAGTTTTGTCTTTTTTTTAAATTTTCTTATGGAGAGCAATGTCTCTAAGAGACACTTCACCTTCAGTTCTACACTTCAAAGTGAATTCTGACTTGGCATCTCAAACTCTTGTTTGTTAAACTAAACAAATAGTATAATTTCAAGAACTGTAAATATCAACCAGACCAGGCCTCAAACATAAGAAATAGCTCAAAACAGAATTTTGCATATGTAAGTAGGTTTTCAAAACAAATTCTTTGCCTCTGAATATTAAATATTTCATCTATGCATTTGCATGAACCAGGACTGTATAGGTCTGGAAGTGCACTGGCTAGCTTGGCTCTGCAGTCACATAGATGACTCCTTTGTGGATTAAGTTTTCCAGATTAGCCAGCAGTAAAACACAGAGTGTCTACAATTCATCTATTCCTAAGGATTTTGATACTTTTGTAATGACCATTATCTGAGACAACTGCCACCAATATGGAAATACATATTTTAGTATGTTAAGTTTTTTAGTTTTCAGTTTCTCTTTTGACAATAGCTTCAGATGCAGTTATATCATCATGCCTCAGTTTTTTCCCTCCAAGTTTAATAAACAGATATTTTAAAGATTTGACAATGACCAGCCTCAACTGTCTCAACCTATCAGACTAAACAGACTGGACAAATTAATCCTGTCTTCCAAATACCCTTCTGATATTTTGATGGTGTCATCCTGCTTTCTTGGAGGAAAGGTTGCTGCCTTCATTCATATGCTCTTCCCTTCAGCTGATCTCTCAGAGACACTGACTCTAGCTACATCCGTTTGATGAGGAACATATCAGTAAACTGCTATTTTCCAAAGTCATTGTCATGGATATGTGTGAAATTTGGCTAAAATGGATACCTTTGGAGACAGAGGAATGTATTAATTACCGTGTGGGAGAGTTACCTGTAAAAGTAATGCTAGGACAGGTAATGCCATGTTTACCTTGCAGAAACAGGATTTCTCTACCTTGTGGTTTTTCAAGACTTCTGGAAATGTCAGGTAGCAAAGTGTGCAAAGTAATCATACATCATTCCTGAGAGCATAACGCAAAGACTCACCAAGGGAAGATTTGAAGTTTTTTCACCTGAGATTTTACTTCCCACTAGACTTCTTTGCTTAAGGGAAAAGCCTGAACTACTATTTATTTCCTAAATAAATGTACCTGTAATATATTCAGTGTACTAGAATATTACTTAAAGAAATCTCCATGCTATCATACAAGTGTTGAGCTTCTTAAAGTCCACTGAGTCTATACAAAATTTCTATCAGAAACTAAATCATTACTAGTGCTAAGCTGTTTTGTAACTGCTCAATCCAACATGTGATTTGTGGCAATATAATAAAATCTAAGCAAACCTACTATCATCATTTAAACAGAAAGGTCAAAACTAATTGCCAAATTATGCGGTGACAGCTCTTTTTTATATTTATTTGAAGTTACAGAAATCTACTGCTTCTTTTTATGTTCATTCAGTAAAATCTCTTTGATGCTGCTTATTTTTTATAGATTCAGTTCTGACTACTAAATTAAAATTAGTATAGAAAGACTTCAGCTTACATAAACAACAATCAAGCAAATCCTTACCAATAAAATATGCAGTTTTGAGGCTTATTTATACTTACCACTATATGGCCAGGTATCTGGAAATATAACTCTGGAAAAAGTTCTTACACCTGCTTGAATACTGGCTGATTTATTGGTGAGAAGTTGACATCATCTACCACGACTTGTGCAAAGCTTTTGACACTGTCCCACATGAAATCCTTGTTTCTAAGTTGGAGAGACATGGATTTGATGGATGGACCACTTGGTGACTAACAAATTGGCTGGATGGTCACAGTCAAAGAGTTGCGGTCAACGACTCGATGTCCAAGTAGAGACAAGTGGCAAGTGATGTTCCTCAGGGATCAGTATTGGGACCACTACTGTGTAACATCTTTGTTGGTGACATGGACAGTGGGATCGTGTGCACCCTCAGCAAGTTTGCTCATGACACCAAGCTGTGTGGTGCGGTCGACATGCTGGAGGGAAGGGATGTGCCATCCAGAGGGGCCTGGACAGGCTGAAGAGATGGGCCTGTGAAAACCTCATGAAGTTCAACAAGAGCAAGTGTAAGGTCTTGCACGTGGGTCTGGACAATCCCAAGTACAAATACAGGCTGAGCAATGAGTGGATTGAGAGCAGTCCTGAGGAGAAAGACTTGGGAGTATTATTGGATGGAAAACTGGCTATGAGCCATCACTGTGCACTTGCAGCCCAGAAAGGCAACGGTTTCCTGGGCTGCATCAAGAGGAGTGTGATTCTTCCTCTACTCTTCTCTTGTGAGACCCCATATGGAGTATCGTGTCCCACTCCAGGGTCCCCAAAATAAGAGCGGGTCCAGAGGAGGGCCGTGAAGATGATCTGGGGGCTGGAGCACCTCCCTTATGAGGACAGGATTGTTCAGAGAAGAGAACGGGAGACCTTATAGCTGCCTTCCAGTACTTAAAGGGGGCCTACAGGAAAGGTGGAGAGGGACTCTTTCTCAGGGAATGCAGTGATAGGATGAGGGGTAATGGTTTTAAACTGAAAGAGAGTAAGTTTAGATTAGATACAAGGAAGAAAGAGAGTGGTGAGACACTGGAACAAGTTGCTCCCTCCCTGGAAGTGTTCAAGGTCAGGTTGGATAGGGCTTTGAGCAACCTGGTCTAGTGGAAGGTGTCTGTCTCTGCCTATGGCAGAGGTCTTGGAACTATGTAATCTTTAAGGTCCCTTCCAACACAAACCATTCTATGATTACATGTTTATATGATTTTAGATTTGTCTACATAGCTTTTTCATAAGCATTTTTTAAGTATTTCTTCATCAAATACAAAAAGAAATTAAATTATATTTTTACTAGCTAAGCATCATTTTGTTATTAAAATTGCAAGAACATTTATTTTACATAATTATAAAAATGAAATTATTATGATTTAATCTTGCAGGTCCTTGCTTAACAAACAGTTCAGCAAGAATTCAAGCATTCTAACATACAAAACCTTGTCTTTTTATTAGTCCTGACAAACAGCGAAGAAGATCACTGAGACTTATCTGTTATGTTGCGAAGTGTTTGGTTCAAGCATTCCTTCTAGGGGAGCTTTTTGCTGTTTGCACATCTACAAAGAAAAAACACCTTGCTAAGAGGCTGTAACCTGGACTGAGAATATTGGCAGTACTCTGTTATAGGCACATTCACTTTGCATAGCATATACTAGGTATATAAATGACCCGGAGAAGAACTGTTGTTAATGATGAATTATGATTTCTAAACATTACATTTAAAAATTTAACCTTCTTAGGTGAAAAGTCATTGTTGCTTCAGCAAGGCATATTGTCCATAATTGCTAAGTTGTATTATTGTCATTTTGTTTTGCCACACCTCTCACATCCCTTTCTGCTTGTCAATGTTGCTGGCATTACCAAAACCATCTTAGGCCCACATAGAAGTATATAAAATAAAAGGCACAAGATATAGGGCAGAAAAAGTAGCCAGAGAGCTGTTTCATTTCTTGTTCTTGAATCCTATATAAAATAGATGCAAAACTAACATTAGAAATTTTTCCTAGTTCTGCATTTAATAAAATAACTCACTCAAAGAGAATTTTCTTGTATGGAGATGTGATTCTATTGTCATATTCCAGGCAGTTTTCTCCCTATCATGTTGTGCTAGCTATTGACAAAATAATAACCTTGTAGATGGATCTATAACTGTTATGAGATAATAGATTAAATGTTTTCATTCATCCAGATAGTTGTAATTTCCACCTTTGATTTTCTTGCTTGTTAATACTTAACTGACAGAGTTGATAAGGTTCTCATTCTATTTTTACAATTACAGAAAAGTCAAACCTAACAATTTTTAAAAAGAGAAGAAAAATATGAAGAGGTAAATACCAATTTTGCCTAGTAATGACTGAAGGTTTCATTTTCTATGTTGCTTTTACTTGGATCTTGGTGGAAAAAATACAGATCAGCATGCAAATAGTAAAGAAAGATCGGGGAGAGGAAGTCTATAGATCATAACAGGGAAATTGTAAATTATATTACATGATCCTGGTTTCTTGTTAGCAATATACTAGTTCTGCCCTGACTTTCTCCTAGGGTCCATTCACTTGATTAGGGGTAAACACTATCATTTTACTCTGGAATTATAGTAGTACTTCTACTGGTAAATTTATGCATAAAAACTGAGATCAGGCTGTCCTGATATGCCCAAATGTCGTTTCTAATGTGCCCAGTTCTTTCCCTGTGAAGAGTAAACATGAATAAATCCTTATAATTTTCAGAACAAGCAGAAACCAAGTAGTTCTTTTTTATTCACTCCTTAAACTAAAACGGTCTGTACAATCCTGCCACAGTTAAGAATTCATATTCATTTTCAGTCTATTTCTATGATAATTTGATTCAACAACCAACATATAACTTCTGTGAGGTGTAGATATTGAAAAATAAATGGTTAATGGTTTTGAAATGACCAAAAATTGTTTTCTTCAGTAATGTTAATTATTTAAATTTTCAAGATATTAGAATAGTTTTATAGTATTTTTGGCTGAGAAAAGTCATCACAGGTTTTTTTAAATGTCTACATTTATATGTGGGACTAGACTTAGTAACAGAGTTGTGAAAACACTTGTTTTTAGCTTGCTGACTGAACCAAAACAGTTAAGAAAATAAGTGTATCAAGATGATGGGGTCTTTGAAACAAAATGAAGCACTTCTCATTTTAATTTTCATATCTTTTCTTCTTTTTTTAAAAAAATAGATATACCTAAATGTTGTCTAGGAATTGTAATTTTCTATGAGAAATTAAGCATCTTCACTGGAAAATGCAAAACCAACATGATCAAAGTTTGAGCTGCATGAAAAGCAAACATGAATGTCAGATTTGGTGCAAAGCCACAGAGTTGATTGCCACAAAGATATGTTTTGATTAACTAGCCCTTTCACAAAAATTGTTCATCTCGTAATGTAATATCAGGTTATCAGCACTGTGCTTTAAGGAAACTAGGAAAAGGTGATATTTCTATTTCTGTACCATGTTAGTTTGAGTAGTTTATATCCTCTTCATTAAGTGAACTCGAAAGCCATATGTTTTTCATTCTTTCTGTGAACTCTGATACTACAGATTTGTCTTTCAAGGTTAGCAGGGAAAGTCTCATAACTGAGTCACAAAAGTTAGTTATTGTGACTGTACCTGTCACATGGCAGAGCTAAGAATAAAGCCAGATCAGCTATTGTAAAGTGGTGCAGAACCACAACTGAAACTCTTGTTCTATGCATTTATACATGTTTAAACATGAAATAGCACGTGCATTTCTCTATGCACATATAAGTATTTTGGCAACACTTTATGTAGAAAAATATATTTGCCTAGAATGTATTTTAATCACAGCTAGGTGCTTCCTCTACCAGATAGGCCCTCTCTGCACAGTTAGGCTCATATTTTAGCTTACACATAATTTATATATGCACATATATAAGCCAGGAAGTAACATTTGTGCATGACCAGTTAGTTGCAAGTTTCAAATCTGAAAGGCACAGCACAGCTTCAATACTAGTGTCTCTGAAGGCAGGCATATATCCTCACAGCACCTTTTGAAGATTGGCTTAGTTAACCAGGGACAAAAAAGAAATCTTCCTCTCATGGATATTTGTAAACAAATCTTGTGACACACAGACATGTACATGCATGCAGTCTCAGTCACAGTTCATTAGCATTCTATATATTAATCTGTTTGACAGTTCTCCTACGTGTAAGTATTCTACAAAGAAACTAATGCAAAGACTAGCTGTTACCCTAAAGTGAAACAATATTAGACTATCCCAAGATGTTAATCAAAAGGTATGCAGATCATTGCACTTTCAAAGGAAGTCTGTCTCTATCAGCATCAAAATCAGTGGACTGGTAAATCTGCAGTGTCTAAATGATGTTTATAGTTCTGCTGTTACGTTTCTATTTAGTAATACAGTACACATGACTTCCTTCTTGCATGTGGCTGATGTCTGTTGCTCAGCTGAAGAAGCAATTGGAAAATCCTCTTTATTCTATTTTCCTACTCCTTTTTATATTTAAAAAATTTCATTTAAAATTATTTTATTTTGCTCTGAAAGTAGCAAGAAAATGCTCATAATGTAGATAGCAACAATTGGCTAACATCCTGGGTTTCATTCTTATCAACTGTTTTTATCTGAAGACCTGCACAGTGGGCACAGACTCGCTGTCAAAGAGCAAAAGTTAAGGAAGTGTTACCTCCTCCATACCCACTAGTAATAATTTCTGCAATATGTCCCTGTATGACATGATGGTGTAGGAATACATGTTTTCCTTCTCTCCCTTCCCATTTCTTCAGATGAAAATAGAAGATAGGAAGTAGATTACTGGTTAACTAAAGTTCATTTCTACTATTTCTCTTGATTTCATATGTCTAGGCTATATAGAATCATAGTCTCATATAATGGTTGGTGTTGGAAGGGACCTTAAATATCATCTAGTTCCAACCCCCCTGCCATGGGCTGGGACACCTTCCACTAGACCAGGTTGCTCAAAGCCCCGTCCAACCTGGCCTTGAACACTTCCAGGGAGGGGGCAGCCACAGCTTCTCTGGGCAACCTGTTCCAGTGTCTCACCACCCTCACTGTAAAAATTTTCTTCCTTATAGTTACCCTGAATCTGCTCTCTTAGTTTAAAAACACATTTATTAAGCTTATTAAAATAAGTTTAAATATATGAAGGACTAAAAGTACTTTCACCTGAATGTATGGTCTGGTCCATATCTCTTACCCCTTTTGTCCTGGTTTTCATGGGAGGAGTTATGTGCATGACAGGGAAGTAAAATATTAGGGTGGTTTCACTTGTACAGTCTAATCTAGATGAAGTCTAGTTTTAAGCATAAAATTAAACTAATTTATGTTTAATCCAAAGAACTACTCTTGAGACTAGATGAAGCCAATGTAGGACACATAAGGATGTATGGAGGAGGTAAATCTTGCAAAAGAAACCACTGAGGAGGTTTGTCTTCTGGAGTGCTTTGTTCTTTTGCAGTAGGTGTTCAGTAATTTGAATGTATGTCTCAGCAGTCTGATTTCTGGGGTTAACACATTTTACCAGAGCAAGAGAATGAATTCCAAGCATAAAAAGCTCTATCACAGAAATTATAACATGTTCACAGGGAGTTCCAGCAGAAGAGGGTGGGACTGGTCATTTATCAAAATATCTATTTGTCTTTTTAGATTTCTTGACCATATCTATTCTCATGATACTGAAGTCCTCTCTAATGTAAATGTAGTCTATGTTCGTGAATTATGCATAATGCTGTCTAATTATTTCTATAGATATTTCCATATTGCTGATCATTGCAATATCTGCATCTCCAGAATAATTTAGTTTCATTAACCTTCAACTGACTATATATAAAACAAGTTGTATTTGCTCTGACAAGTGCAGCTAAATTTTTCTCTTTTTCACTCGTTCAATATTAGCCTTCTAGACAAAGCAATGCTGTGGAAAATAAGAATGGTGAAGCAGAAAGAAAACAGTCTAAACATTGTTCAATATGCTCATTGTTATAGAATAGAAAAATAATACCTGTAACTCATTGTTTTCCATATTAGCCTTAGTCTATTTACCATCTTCAGGTTGCTTTAACATACAGCAAACATTTACAAAAACACTTTTGGCAGAAGAGCACTGACTTGGTTGGACTGGATGATCTTCAAGGTCTTTTCCAACATAACACTGACAGTTCCCAATTACACCAGATCCCTCAGCGTTATGTTGACATGATTCTTAAACTCCTCCAGGGATGGGGACTCCACCACCTCCCTGGACAGCCCATTCCAATGCCTAATGGCCCATTCTGTAAAGAAATACCTCCTAATATCCAGTCTAAACCTTCCCTGGTGCAACTTGAGGCCATTCCCTCTTGTGCTATCACTTATTACTTGGTTAAAGAGACTCATCCCCAGCTCTCTGCAACCTCCTTTCAAGTAGTTGTAAAGGGCGGTGAGGTGTCCCCTCAGCCTCCTCTTCTCCAGACTAAACAACCCCAGTTCCCTCAGCCGCTCGTCATACGACATGTGCTCCAGACCCTTCATCAGCTTCATTGCCCTTCTTTGGATACACTCGATCAATTCAATGTCCTTTTTGTAGTGAGGGGCCCAAAACTGAACACAGGAATCAAGGTGCGGCCTCACCAGTGCCGAGTACAGGGGCAAGATCACTTCCCTGTCCCTGCTGGCCACGCTATTTCTGATACAAGCCAGGATGCCATTGGCCTTCTTGGCCACCTGGGCACACTGCTGGCTCATGTTCAGCCGGCTGTCAATCAACACCCCCAGGTCCCTCTCTGACTGGAAGCTCTCCAGCCACTCCTCCCCAAGCCTGTAGCGCTGCTGGGGGTTGTTGTGGCCCAAGTGCAGCACCCGGCATTTGGCCTTATTGAAACTCCTACAGTTGGCCTTAGCCCATTGCTCCAGCCTGTCCAGATCTCTCTGCAGAGCCTCCCTACCCTTGAGCAGATCAACACTCCCACCCAACTTGGTGTCATCTGCAAACTTACTGAGGGTGCATTCAATCCCCTCATCTAGGGCATCAATAAAGATGTTAAAAAAGAGTTGCCCCAAAACTGAGCCCTGGGGGACACCACTCGTGACCGGCCACCAACTGGATTTGACTCCATTCACCACAACTCTTTGGGCCCGGCCATCCAGCCAGTTTTTCACTCAGCAAAGCTTGTGCCCATCCAAGCCACAACCAGCCAGTTTCACCAGGAAAGTGCTGTGGGAAACGGTGTCAAAGGCCTTACTATGGTCAGGGCAGACAACATCCACAGCCTTCCCGTCATCCAATAAGCAGGTTGCCCTGTCATAGAAGGAGATCAGGTTTGTCAAGCAGGACCTGCCTTTCATAACCCCATGCTGACTGGGCCTGATCATCTGGTTGTCCCGCATGTGTTGTATGATGGTATTCAGGATGAGCTGCTCCAGCAGCTTCCTGGGCAGTGACGTCAAGCTGACAGGCCTGTAATTTCCCAGATCATCCTTCCCACCCTTCTTATAGATGGGCACCACACTGGCCAATTTCCAATCTGTCAGGACCTCCCCGGTCAGCCAGGACTGCTGGTAAATGATGGAAAGCGGCTTGGCGAGCACCCCAGCCAGCTCCTTCAGCACCCTCGGGTGTATCCCATCCGGTCCCATAGACTTGTGTACGTCTATGTGATGCAGTAGGTCACTGACTATCTCCTCCTGGGTTGTGGGGGGGTCTTTCTCCCAGTCTCTGTCCTCTGGCTGAGGAGGCTGGATTCCCTCAATACAACTAGTCTTGCTATTAAAGACTGAGGCAAAGAATGCATTAAGCACCTCAGTCTTCTCCTCATCACTTGTTACCATGTTTCCTCCTGCCTCTAGCCGGGGATGGAGGCTCTCTCTGGTCTTTCTTTTGCTGCTCACATACTTATAGAAACATTTCTTGTTGTCCTTGGTTGCTGAAGCCAGATTAATTTCTAGCTGGGCTTTAGACCTCCTGATTTCCACCCTGCATAGCCTCACAGCATCTTTGTAATCACTGTGAGTGGCTAGTCCCTTCTTCCAAAGGCCGTAAACTCTCCTTTTCTCCCTGAGTTGCAGTCAAAGCTCCCTGTTTAGCCAGGGTGGTCTTCTTTGTCGCTGGCTTCTTTTACAGCCCCGGGGGACAGCCTGCTCCTGTGCCATTAAGACTTCCTTCTTAAAGAGTGCCCAGCCTTCCTGGACCCCTATACCCTTCAGGACCATCTCTCAAGGGATCCTGTCAAGCAGGTGCCCAAACAAGACAAAGTCAGCCCTTTGGAAGTCCAGGATGTCAGTTCTGCTTCCCCCTCTCCTGGCCTCCCTAAGAATAGAGAACTCTATTATTTCATGATCGCTGTGCCCTTGTCGTCCTCCGACCACCACATCATCCACCAGTCCTTCTCTGTTCACAAAGAGGAGGTCCAGCAGGGCACCTTCTCTGGTTGGTTCACTCACCAGCTGCATCAGGAAAGGGCATGACTTTCCCTTGCTACCTCAGTAGGTTTTTTTAAGACAGACAACAGTCATTTTTAATAGAGGAAACCAGGATATTTCATATGAATTAAATGATGATAAATATTGGGAAAAAAATAGGTTTTTTACAGAACAGAAATATACTTGCTAATACAGATTTAATAAATAAAAGATTTCTTTAATGAGAAGTATAGATAAAAACTTTGCTCAAATTTAGATGAAGTAGGTTTAAAGAGACAATTACATAACACTTGGTGAAATAAAAGTCTAGTTTGGGGATTCATAACTTCTTCAAATTTTGGTGAAACATTTCATTTTTACAATGGAAACTGTCAGAAGCTTTATCATTACAATTACTCCATTTTGCATTTTTGGCTATAAGGTTTTCCATGTCATATTTACAGAAATAAGTATTTCTGTAAAACTTCAATCAGCTTGATACAGAGAAAACATTGTAGCATATGTTAAATACAACTTTTTTTTTTCTTTTAACTTTTTAATATCACAAGAAATTAGAAGGATAACTATATTTGCTATTTTGGGCAAAGTCATAGCTTACAAAAAACACAGTTTACAGCAATTTGGAGGGGAAAGAGAAGAGGTTCAGATACTGAACTTCAGCAACTTCTGCTCACTGTGAGTTCTGGACTGAGCAGGACCTTTAAAAGAAAGAAAATCCATTCTCAGTTAGATAAAGGATTCATCAATCCCAGTAATCTGTTTCCAACAATGATTATAAATTAATATTCAGGAGAGAACTGGAACAAGTCAGGGACTTTTTCTACCAGTTGTGAAGCAAAATTATATGTACCTGAGCTAAGAGCCAGGAAAGCTTCCTTTTTGCCAGTCTGGTGGGCCAGGACACTATGGAAACAATGATGTTATGGTATAAGATTCAGTATTAGTATATTTTCACTGATATATGTGTCCTTTTAGTTCATTATCCCGAAGACAATTATGAAAGACAATGCATTCTCAACTGAGGATGAAGTGGAATTATACAGGTTATGAAAGGAGTTCAGGAGAGAAACAAATCTTTTTCTGAATGTTACTTTTACAGAAAATTAATTTCTTTACAACATAAGGCTTCCCTGAAAGGAATTATGCTTGTTTAACATAGAAGTCAAATAGGACAGAGTTGATAAAAACCATACTATCTATACTGGCATAAATGTGCACACTTCCTTATCTTGATCTTCAGTTAAGATTTGGCATAAAAAAGAATGGACATAAAAGGATGTTTCTCATTATTAAATAAAGTAATTCTTAATTAAGGATTAAAGTACAAGACAAACTTGGTTTTAAAAAAAAAAAAGCAAGACATGGAGAAGTTCAAGGAATTTCTTAATATGAAGATATGATCTCTTTTATTACGTTTGACTGAAGATCATATGCAGCATGTACATCAAGCTGCAAACAATGTAGAAAAGAGTAAAGTTTTGAAATACAAGGGTTTTTTCTTCTCTGCATTGAACTAACTTTAGGACAAAAGAGTACAAATATTCTTAACTTTAAGAAACCATGAGTTATTACTAGAAGAGACCATATGCATTAGCTTTCTGTCCTAACTTTTCTTTCTCAATTTACGTGTGTGGTCAATAATTTCAAAGTGAACTTCAAACAGGAAATGTTTGTAAGTGACCAGTAGTGTTTCTATAAAGGATATAAGATAGAAGAATTTTTAAAAACTTAAAAAGTTATGACTTAAAATAAGAGCTATTGTCTCCCTAAACCTTACAGTTTTGAACAGTGACACAACTGACAAATATAAGACCAAATTATTTGGCTTCTCTCTTGACAGATACAATGTATTGTTTCACCCCTTGAAAGTTTGCATTTTTGATTTACAGGATTTCTAATTTCTGGGGCTTTTTAAAATGAATTTAGGTTCAAAGTGAACTCTATTATTTTTTTCATGTAATGTGCTGTAGTATGAAGTTTTTCATTTCAATATTCTCAAAACACTTCATAATATAATTTATTCCTAGAACTCACGAAGTAAATAATTTAACTTTCAAGAAAGTAAAAGCAAGAAAAAGTTTCAGGGTAGTTATCACCTTAAAAGGAGCACATGTGTCAGAACACACTTTATAATAATACGCGTTGGAAGAAAAAATCTTTGAAACAAAACACTGCTCTGTACCAGCTTTATATGTACATGTATATATTAATTATTGTGTGTGAAAAACAGAACTTGAAGAGACACTTGCAAGCTACTAACAAAGCTAACTGTTGAGATCACCAGAGATTTCTTTGTGTGAACTGAAAAGGGACACCACAGCACCTACTCGTCCCTGATGTGACAACGGACATGTCTGTGGAAATTCAGGCAATCTGAAAAAACAACTATCAATACCAAAGAACACTCTACAGTCTAAAATTCTCATCTCTTCTAAGAAGTATCATTTTAAATCGACCCTGACTTTCACCTAACTAAGAGTGTGACTCGGACAGTAAAAGGATGTTTAGAGGATGATTCACAAGTATAGAGACACTGTGAATTTTGCTCATTTCCACTTTCACTTCAGGCTTGTGTATCTCTGATTATTCATGCTACCTGCAATAACTTTCTCCCACTGTCTAAACTTTTCCAAATAAAACTCAGGTTTTAGGTGACTGAGGAGTATGCCCATTATCTAATCCATAGAGATATCCCTAATCACTCTCATAATTTTGGCTCGGTCCCTAAAATAACTATATATTAACCTGGTATGTGTTATTCAAAATATTCTTCTATAAGGCACTCTTCACCGTGGAACATATCACCAAAGGACCATATATGCCTGCCTTTTTATTTCCAAAACCACCTGAACATCTTCCTATCTCAAATAATGATTTTGGATGCTGAAACATATTTACAGTCAGGCCTTGTAATATTCTAAAGAACCTCACTAAATCCATAGTAGTACTACTTACAGGCCAGACCAAGATAAAAATGCAACATATCAAACTATTTCTATCAGCAGAATGGCTGCTGCTTCCAATTGATGAAAATGTGTTTTCTACCTCAAAGTATCCTGTCTTTTCAGTATAAGACAGCCTGCGCATCATAGATCATTAATGTAACTTGACACATACAAAATATAAAAATATAAAAGGGCATAAAGTAATATTCAAAACAAAAATTGTGAATTCTGAAATGAAATTTTCCACTATGACATTCCAGCACTCCAACACAGATCTTTCTACAAATTTTCCTAAAATGATGTGTTAACATGAGAATAGGACAGAGGAATAAAGAGATCATACTAGTACTGTTAGATGTAGAAGCAGTTTTGAGACATCTTTTCTTACAAGTGTAGGGTTTTGCAACTGTTAATTTTCAATTCACTGTCATCTCACAATAGAGAAGAATTATTTTCTTTGTAAAATAATATGCATGCTTTATAATTTGTGTGCAATTTATCAAGCATATGGTCAAGAAACATTGTTTTTGATTCCACTTGCAGAGACTTCATGTAATAGACTTATGGCAATATAAGGTTGGAAAATACTCCAGAAGTTCAAGTAGTTCACTCCTTAGCCAAATGGCAGAATCAGATAATCATATGTCACCCCAGACAGATGTGTCTAGCGTGTTCCAAAAAGTCTCAAGTGATGCAGAATATAAAATTTTACAGCACTTTATATAGGAGAGGTACGTGGGAGGCAGCAGCATTCACCAAAAAAAGTCTTTTTTTATTCCTGTCCAAGCAAGAGGAATTTCCAAGCATGCAATATTTTGCTATAAAAAAAAAAAAAATAACAGCCAACAAACAAAAATATGTGGTCCAGCTTTGAGTCTGTTGGATAAAAAATGGGTGATCTCACTCTTGGTTGTCTCCCTAATAGTCTGTCTACAGGTCAAGATGTTGGTTAGCATTGGTGACTGTGAAATTAAAACTCTGCAATGCAGAGGTTTAATTTTGAGGTAAGTCTTTGGAAACAAGACTGCCTACTGTAAACGTCCTGGGTATCATTAATTTTTTAGTAGTTGTGTTCTTAAGAAATTTTGTTCTTTCTTGTGGAAGGTACCTACCTACCTATTTTAGCCAAGAGATTCTCCAGAGTTCCTGCAAATTGGGGCTTGAATTGCTTAAAGCTTTAGGAGAGCGATTTCATGGATTTTTCCTTTCTGATTTCACTGTTGGTTTGTTGGATTTTTCTCCTTTCTCCTGTTGTGAAATACATCCACAAGCACAAATTACCTTTTCCTGTTATTACAAAAGAGAGAGGAAAAAAGTAAAAAATGTGATGTCAGAGGTAAAGAAAATCTCTTATTATTTTACCATTGTACTTTAAAGCAAAGAAAAATACTTCTTTGCTGGTTATAGTTTTAGAAAGGTAAGTTGATAGTAACCAACAAGCAGTTAACACCAAGTGAGTAATCACATTCAAATATAAACCTGTGGCTCATTCTTCTGGTCAGTGTATTTATTTTGTCTTTATATTTCTTGAAAGTATAAAAAAGAAATTACTGGTACAAAATATATCAATTTCAAATCCACAGATGAAGAAAAAATCTTTTTATATTCTCAGATGACCCTGTTGGCCTGAACAGCAGGAATATATTGTTGGCTAGAGATGAGTTTTTTTGTTCAATAAACATTTTAGAATAATTATTAGCAGCTTAATTACATCTTTTAAATTCTCCTTTTAGTTCCCCTCTGAACTGAAGCTTTTACTGGAGCCTGTAAAAGACAGTAGGGCAAAGGGTGAATTCTGAAATGGACTGTAACATTTTTTTTTTTCTTTTTCCCAATTAAGCATGACCAACTTTGGTGAACACAGCTTGAAGGAATGACAACTTGAGATCCCTTCCAACCTTAATTACTCTATGACTATGAAAAGAAATTTAGCAGCTAAACTCCTATGGATTTGAAAATTTTTGTTCATGACCAGACTACTATCAAGGAAAATGAAATGGAATGAAATGTCATGCATTCTCATTCATGAATCACATATGTCAGGGATCTCAAAACGTCTTTCAGTATGCTCCAATGTTACATTGGATTTTAATAGTAAACTACTAATAAAGAGAAGAAATGACTGGATCACTTCCAGGAGATTTTGCTGCCAACATGAGGAGAATAGGCAGGCATAGAAGTTGCTTAGAAAACATTTTAGAAAAAATATGGCTCATTCAAAGCTTAATAAGGTGAAGTTGTGGTATACAGGATATAATATATTTCCTGGCAAGAAGATAAAATAAAATTCTGTTCATGTATTATACAGTGATAAGAGTCGTCAGGAAACTGCTTTTCCACCTGTCCCCTACTAAGCAGACCATATTGACAATATAGAAATGAAAGTCCAAGTATTATCACGAAAAACTCAGCAGACTTTGGATATGTTGACTCCTGAGTGCAATCACAATATGTATAGGATATTAGTTTGGATATCAGGGCAGGAACACTTAGAAGTTTAATTGCTTTTTGTGTTCTTCTGCTGGCAAGGCAGTCTTTTGACTTTTAAATGGGATTTCCTTTTATTTTTTTTAACTGGGATGATGTTTTGAACCAGTATTTGCTACTGATGAAAAGAGCCCTTGATTCATAGTCAGAGCACTATTAACTAGGTTTAAGTTAGGAAGTCATTACTTTTACAAATAGCTAAAATACTTGTGGGATTTTGTTAGATGTTATCTTTTTAAAATCTCTCTTTCCAATTCTCACACTTTAGTAGAATTATCCTAAAAGTATTTTTGATTTTTCTTAAGTACTCATTTTTGATTTCTATGGTTTGTTAAGCACGGCAAGTGCTTTTATTTTATTCATATCTAATTTAAGTCATGTTTCAATAACATTCATTCTGTGACATTTTGGTCAAAACATTGCTGCAGATTAATTGTTACTGATATGTAACAGTCATGCTTAAATTGTTACATCATACAAAAATGCATCATTAAAGCACAAAAGTTTCCTGCAAACAAACACAAGCATCTTCAGGTTTTTTGCCTTAAAAAATGTGCCTAAGCAGAAAGTATGTTTAAAATGATGTTTTACATGTGCAGGCATACATTCGCATGCATATCTGTGTGTACATGAAAGAATGAATTCAGTGTTGGTGAAAAAATTTGAAATGACCAGTCAAGGAGTTACTCAATGGTTGCATGTTAATTGCTGACATTTACCTTACTCAGCCTCACATTATATCACATTAGCAGCAGTATCAACTTCTAATAAGGTCTTATCAAAATGCATCATTAATAAACTGGGAGAAGTTACAGTGCCCACATAAAACTAGACTCCTCCATTGAAAATCAGACTTTGTTCCCATGGTGAAGTGTGCTTCTTATCTCATGAAGGTACTAGAATTTAAAATAAATTCAATTTACAAGATTTTTGAATTTGAGTTTCTGTCCCATATTTCTGATCTTTAGACATTGCTTTTCAAGATAATTGGGACTACCAGTTCACAAAACTTTTAACATAAAATGTCATTTGTCAGTTTAGAATTGAAAGTGACTTTTAACCACCATGCTGAAGTATTTTATTGTGATCAAAATATATCTGTACTCTTCCATTTTGGAAATGATGTCTTAAATAGGGTCTGGTCCAAGGTTCCTTACATCCTGTTTTTTATTAAAATATAGGTTCATTCTGGACCAGGCCTTCCAAGATGGAGTGTGGTTGTAGAACCCCTGTGAGGGACTGCCTTAGTTTTAAGAAGAATAAGTTTGGTGCATCATGCTTAATTTTTGGTCATACAACAGAATGGGAGAATAAATGATCTATATTAAAATTGCCTAAAAATTCGACTGACTTGAAATTAATGTCTTCTTTATAATTATTAAAAGAAATTAGAATATCTAATTTCAGATTAATTAGAGTATTGTAAAATATCAGCAAATGAAATAGTTGTTCCATCTAATGACTGTTCTGCATTGGCTGATCAGAGAATACGTTCTCTGTTAATAGCCACAGTAATCATGCTGCTATATACCTGGTACAGAGCCAAAAAAAAGGGTCTTGTTTCTAATGATGTTTGGATAAATGATCTTTGTGAACAGAGAAGGACTGGTGGATGATGTGGTGGTCGGAGGACGACAAGGGCACAGCGATCATGAAATAATAGAGTTCTCTATTCTTAGGGAGGCCAGGAGAGGGGGAAGCAGAACTGACATCCTGGACTTCCAAAGGGCTGACTTTGTCTTGTTTGGGCACCTGCTTGACAGGATCCCTTGAGAGATGGTCCTGAAGGGTGTAGGGGTCCAGGAAGGCTGGGCACTCTTTAAGAAGGAAGTCTTAATGGCACAGGAGCAGGCTGTCCCCCGGGGCTGTAAAAGAAGCCAGCGACAGAGAAGACCACCCTGGCTAAACAGGGAGCTTTGACTGCAACTCAGGGAGAAAAGGAGAGTTTACGGCCTTTGGAAGAAGGGACTAGCCACTCACAGTGATTACAAAGATGCTGTGAGGCTATGCAGGGTGGAAATCAGGAGGTCTAAAGCCCAGCTAGAAATTAATCTGGCTTCAGCAACCAAGGACAACAAGAAATGTTTCTATAAGTATGTGAGCAGCAAAAGAAAGACCAGAGAGAGCCTCCATCCCCTGCTAGAGGCAGGAGGAAACATGGTAACAAGTGATGAGGAGAAGACTGAGGTGCTTAATGCATTCTTTGCCTCAGTCTTTAATAACAAGACTAGTTGTATTGAGGGAATCCAGCCTCCTCAGCCAGAGGACAGAGACTGGGAGAAAGACCCCCCCACAACCCAGGAGGAGATAGTCAGTGACCTACTGCATCACATAGACGTACACAAGTCTATGGGACCAGATGGGATACACCCGAGGGTGCTGAAGGAGCTGGCTGGGGTGCTTGCCAAGCTGCTTTCCATCATTTACCAGCAGTCCTGGCTGACCGGGGAGGTCCTGACAGATTGGAAATTGGCCAGTGTGGTGCCCATCTATAAGAAGGGTGGGAAGGATGATCTGGGAAATCACAGGCCTGTCAGCTTGACGTCACTGCCCAGGAAGCTGCTGGAGCAGTTCATCCTGAGTACCATCATACAACACATGTGGGACAACCAGATGATCAGGCCCAGTCAGCATGGGGTTATGAAAGGCAGGTCCTGCTTGACAAACCTGATCTCCTTCTATGACAGGGCAACCTGCTTATTGGATGACGGGAAGGCTGTGGATGTTGTCTGCCCTGACCATAGTAAGGCCTCTGACTCCATTTTCCACAACATTTTCCTGGTGAAACTGGCTGGTTGTGGCTTTGCTTGGTAAAAAAACTGGCTGGATGGCCGGGCCCAAAGAGTTGTGGTGAATGGAGTCAAATCCAGTTGGTGGCCGGTCACGAGTGGTGTCCTGCAGGGCTCGGTTTTGGGGCCACTCCTGTTTAACATCTCTATTGATGATCTAGACGATGGGATCGAGTGCACCCTCAGTAAATTTGCAGATGACACCAAGTTGGGTGGGAGTGTCAATTGGCTCAAGGGTAGGGAGGCTCTGCAGAGAGATCTGGACAGGCTGGAGCGATGGGCTAAGGCCAACTGTAGGAGTTTCAATAAGGCCAAATGCCGGGTGCTGCACTTTAATCACAACAACTCCCAGTAACACTACAGGCTTGGGGAGGAGTGGCTGGAGAGCTGCCAGTCAGAGAGGGACCTGGGGGTGTTGATTGACAGCCAGCTGAACATGAGCCAGCAGTGTGCCCAGGTGGCCAAGAAGGCAAATGGCATCCTGGCTTGTATCAGAAATAGCATGGCCAGCAGGGACAGGGAAGTGATCTTACCCCTGTACTCGGCACTGGTGAGGCCGCACCTCGATTCCTGTGTTCCGTTTTGGGCCCCTCACTACAAAAAGGACATTGAATTACTCGAGCGTGTCCTGAGAAGGGCAACGAAGCTGGTGAAGGGTCTGGAGCACATGTCGTACGAGGAGCGGCTGAGGGAACTGGGGTTGTTTAGTGTGGAGAAGAGGAGGCTGAGGGGACACCTCACCGCCCTTTACAACTACTTGAAAGGAGGTTGCAGAGAGCTGAGGATGAGTCTCTTTAACCAAGTAATAAGTGATAGCACAAGAGGGAATGGCCTCAAGTTGCACCAGAGAAGGTTTAGACTGGATATTAGGAAGTATTTCTTTCCAGAACAGGTTGTTAGGCGTTGGAATGGGCTGTCCAGGGAGGTGGTGGAGTCCCCATCCCTGGAGGTGTTGAAGAGTTGAATTGATGTAGCGCTTAGGGATATAGTGTATTTGAGAATGGTCAATGTTAGGTTAATGTTTGGACTAGATGATCTTCAAGGTCTTTTCCAACCTAGGTGATTCTGTGATTCTCTGATAACTATCTATTCCTACAACATTATAGGTATTTATTTTCTATCCCAGCAAAATTTCCATCAAGAATCTGCAATAGAATGTGATAAAACACACAAGATGTTGTTTCTTTACTGAGGACTGTATAAGGTCTGCCTGAAACGGCAATTGAATTGAAATAAATTGAAATGACATTATATTTTCATGAAAAGGTGATGTTTTTACTAAAAACTGAAATATTTACTGAAATAAAGTTTGAAGTTTAAGTTCTACCAAAATCAAGGTGAGTAGACACATTCCTTGTACACTTTCACCTTTTCAGAAAAGCAAGTTTCTCAGTTCTCACATTGATTTTATTATCTGATACTTGTACAGTATTATTGTTGTGACAGCTGAGTGCCATATGAAACATTGAGCATTAAGTTTTATTTTCATTCAGTGCTGCAATATCACTCCTAAAAGACCTCTAAAGGAAAGAAACATTAAGTGATTTCACAAGCAGTTTCTAGTGTCTCACAAAATTAAAAAAGTAATTGATTATCATGGTAAATCTGCAGGAAAAGCGTCCTACTAAATTGTGCCAGCTGGCTAAAACTGAAACATTATTTAGTCTTTCATTTCAAGATATAGTGATAAATAATGTTTTCTCCATAGAGAAAGGAAATAGCAAAGAGACATTGATTGCAGTTCAACTTTAGGAAATTACTTTGTAAAAATGCATGTTGTTGGATCCCACATGTACTAGGTCTTATTCTGATTTAATAAAATGATCTTACTGGTGTTAACTTTGTCCCCAGAGTGCTGGCTGCAAACTGCAGAGCACTGTGTGTGCTACCAAAAGCCCCTATGCCATTTATTTTATTGCAGAATTTTCCAAAGGTGGAATTAGTTTTGCATTGGTGTTATGGGGAAGAATGCTGGAAAGCAATCAGGCCTCAGAAAGATGGCATTGAAGCATTAGAGTGGTCTGTCAAACTTTTTAAACTGATTACTATGCAAAGCAGAAAATCGAGTTTAACCTCAGTGTCTATCTAAGATTGAAGCTGAAGGGTATTTTCTTGATACATAAAGCCTAAAGAGACATCTGATTATACTTTTGCAGGTATAACAGGTAATTCTCTTCTTCAGTCTTTGCATCCACTCTTTAAATGATTTATCAAAAATAAAACAAACCAAAATTTGAGTTACTGTCTATTCAAATTCATATTCTGACCACTAGAAATAACTGTCTTCCAAAAAATCTCTGTTCACATAAGAAAGTTGTCATAAACATGGTGATAAATTGCTTAAATTAATTACAGATTAATAATTTATTATTATTACTAATAAAATTATTAGTAATACAGAGCACTTACACAGTATATCATCAAACAGATTGGAAGCAACAAATCTACCTGAACAGCAAGAGGCTCCAATATTTTTCTTCAAGTAGCAGGCTACAGCTGACTTGGGAGTAGGCAATGGAGAGTGGGAAAAAACAAAGCAGAAAGGTATACTTATGTCATCCATCATCTCAGCAGCCTGAGAGCTTCAAAGTGTTCCCAGTAGACATTATGTTTGCTTCTCCCTGAGAAAAATATTGAAAGAGTTAACATTTGCTCTCTCTGGATGAATCCAACTTGCTGCACAGGGAAAGGATATAGGTAACTTGAATTTTATTCATACAAGGCACCATATTTTAGGAAGATATAAAATTCTCAATAGACTGTAAAACATTCTGTTTTTCAGATAGTGGCTTAAAATGCTGAATAAGGTAAAAATACATATTGTCATATACAATATGACACAACGGAGTTACAACACACAGAATAATTTATATATAATTTTGACTCCGCATCTGATATTTTCTTGCCAAACAAGCTAAACCCCATACTGATAAGAATGCAGTAAAACTTTATACCTTGTATTTTAAACCCCACATCTATGATTGCACAAACTGCATGGTAAGCCAGACAGCACAGTCTATGCTTTTCTCTCTTAAGGAGAATGACAGGCAAATGTCACCAACCATGCAGGTGTTCATTAATGTACAGCTAAAGCCATCACATTGCAACCTAGAAACAATACAATGCAAAAATGAGAGCTCAGAAAGCCTGTGTAACCCAATGTGCACATCTACCAGGAGCTGATACTCAAATAAACAAGCAGTTCATTAGTTTGTTATTACTGGTCCTAAATGTATAAAACTCTCCAAGGAAAAACAAGGCACCATAGTCACAATCTGTTTGGGTCTGCTGAATTCAATCAAGAGGACTTGGAGAGTGCATGTTGGTGCTGTGAGACTGAGGAATGCAAGTGGCGGCACAGGGTCTGAGGAACCTTCCACAGTCTGTTTTGAACCTGCTAATGTGCTCTGCTCACTTAATGGCATCTTATAAAACATCTGGTCTCAAATGCTCAAATATTGATTCAGTATATGGAAATCTAGTATTACACTACTGCTGTTTCTAGGAACAGCTTATGTAAACAGATCTGACATGATTGTGCCATATGGTTTTATTTCTGAAGTGCTTTGACTACATTTTTTAGGGGAGGGGGTGATTAATTGGAGTGATTTATAGGTCCCCCTCACTTCCTTCAAGGTGGATGATGACTAAGCTGTAAAAGCCACAAATTTTGGTGTCCAGGTTCATAAGGATTTTCAGTTAATGGTTAACTGAATGACAAATCTCTGCTGTGCATTCACGTGTGACTTCAGTGAGTGGGTGATAAGGCCTAAATCCTCCATAGAGTACAAATGTGCAGGCTGAAAAGGAAGTATATTTTATAGGCTCTATGTTCTTTACCATGCCACATTTACCACACATTAATGGTATTAGCAATTACAATTAGCAATTAGCAAATACAGGGAAATGAGAGGCTTTGAAGAGACAAATATGTTGTGGCCCTTTTGCAAACACCAGTAACAACTTGAATATTGTACCTGGGTAAAGAGGAAAGCTGCAGGATCTGGGTTAGGTTTAAAGTCTAAGTAATTTGGTCAGCTTAAAGATGCTGTTTGTCCTGACATTCCTTCCTCACCAGCCTGACTCTCAGGTCCTGCCATCTCAGGTTGTCTCACAGTACTGCCATATTTCTGACAAAACTCTTTGTCTGGCTACTCAAACACACCAAAAATAGTGGTTTATCACTTGGCAGATCTACTGATATTTAGATAGAGGATGTGCAGAGTCATGTGAATACTCCTATGTGACAACCTGGGGCACGGGTAATTGAGTAGAAAGTAACAAAGATGTATGCAACTGCTGGACTGGTGTCCTTCATCTCTGTTCCATGTATCTTTGTCATGAACATCTGAACCTTGAAAAACTGTTTTGTTCAACTACATTTGACCTACTCCCTATTCACTTTACAGGTCTTTTGCTCACATGGTTTTGTGGGTGCAGTTCATTCCCATGTTTCTGCTATGGGGTTACCAGAAGAGGCAAGACAGTAACCACCTGGTAGCATCAGAGAGACTCACAGCTGTGCAACTGTTTCCTTACGCATGTTTCAAATAAAACATCTCTTAAATATTTGTGCCACTTCTGTACTTTTGATTAGTTACACTGTACCCATGCTAGGAGCATACTAAAATGCCTCTATCACTCATCATTTGGTGCTGCTAATTATACACTCATACTTACCTATTGTCCTCTTACATATGAAGTTCGCCAGGAATGGGGAGGGGGGAGCAGAAACAGTGTTACGTACTGAGCCGGCTGAAGGTTAAACCCTTGAGACAGCTGTCCCTTGGCAACCCCTAGACACATCCATGAAGTTTTTAACTTTCAGACCATATAGGTCCTAAAACACCCAGAATATCATATTGCAAATAAGTAAATTACCACATCAGATCAGACTGGTAATCTGTCTTGTGAAAAGCCTCTTACTGTAGAAATTTCAAACGTTTTAGAAGGAACCTTCAATAAGCAATTTTCAATGCTTAAACAGAACATTTCATTCAGCTCAGTGGCATTTATATATTAGCAGTATGTAACAAGTTCTGCTGACTCATTTTGCTGAGAGAAGACTATTTCCTTGTCTTACCTTGGAATGACAGGTTTATTTAATTGATTCATTACTCTTACATTTATAAGAAAGGTCAAACAATACTTCTTGAGTGCCTTGCCACTGCTTATCATTTTAGTATACAACTTTGGCCTTTCTTGTATTATGTCCCCCAAGGGAGAGATGTCTTTCATTTTTTTGGTGGAATAGTTTGTTCTTTATTATTCCTACTTTGGGATTCCACCAACTACTAGTATATACTTTTCAGCCAGAAGTGATAAAGGCTGAATACAATGCTAAATATGAAATGGCACTTGGCTTGTACATGGCACTTCCCTAAGAATATTCTTCCTGTTATTTATAACATAAGCGTTTTAAACCAATGTTAATGTATTCTAACATTTTTAAGGTGACACAAGACATTGAACTGGGTTTAAATTGCAAAGATGACATTATTTGTTTTCACACTTTCTGTATTTTAATATCTTGACCATAAACTTTAATTAACACAAGGCTTTTTTGTTGTTGTTGTTTTCTCTTTTCCCACTGCCTACTCCTGCAACAGGGAAAATATATAGAACTTCAGGGTTTTCTTCTTCCCTACATTAAAAACCAGTTTACAGATGTTACAGAGTCTCCTGATTTACCCTATGTGGATGTGGAAAAGAGGACCAGCACTTCTCCATTAAGAAAGCTCTCCTCTCTCAAGATTGAGGGGTCAAAAATGCCAGTCTCTGACATTTCTTCCATACAACTGCATGTCATGGGCAAATCCTTCATATGCAGTGATATTGCTTCTCTTCTGCTCCACCTGTCTGTGTCTGACCAGCAGTATCTGGTGGGGCTTTATGGACTGAGAAGGAAGTGGTGAAACCAAGCAGGGAAGCTGAGAAATCTCAGCTGCAGTCCTTTGGGAGGGGGTCTGGTGTAGGATGAGGCACTCTGCCAAGGGTGATAATCGTTTGGGGTAGGGAGGAACAGGACAGAACAGAAAGGTAAACAAGTGGTGTCTGATGCTTCAGGGTCAGGATAGCTGTTTAAAGAGTGTGTGCCAGCAGAAGAAGCCTGTCCAAGCTCAGCCTATTTAATCCTTCAGCTATAGCTGGTGCCAGGCACACTAGGCTCATCCACCTTGTGGAACCACAGTATCAACAAATGACTTAGCATCTCCCTACTGTGGGTAGCCAAAATGTAAGTATAACAGCATTTACCTGCATAGATCATCCCACCCTCTTCTTGCCATTTTCTGTGCCACTGCTGAAAAGCTTTCTACAGCTAAGGGAGGAAGCAGAGCAGTCATATTGTTCTTAAGGTTTTGTGGGAGGTAGTGACCAGTCTGGACAGTGAAGTAATACATGAGGATCCCTAGGCCACTGCACATCATGCAGAAGTTTTAGCAGAGCATGAAAGGAAGCACAATGCTCACCTGAAGGGCAGTAAAGTCAGATGACCAGGGGTAGTCTGAGTGGAGAAAAACTCCTCTTGGAAGACTGGATTCCTGCTGAGCTCCTGCTGGCTCCCAGGTACCCTCTCAGCAGGGTCCAGAAGTCTCCACTGAGCCTTTCCCACTCTGACCAGCCCCAACATGGGCTCACCTTCCCCCTGTTCCATGGCAGTCCCAGCCAGCACCCTCAGTCTGGTCTGAGGTCATGCTGTAGGGGTTCAGTGAGGCTCAAGGAATTAACACACCCAAAATTGCACCTGTGTTTTAACATTTGGACTAATCATCAGCTTATTAGCTGTTCTTCATAAACACAAATTATTTTGAATTACTATGAAGATGTCACTCATACCAGAAGGGGCTTACAGATGTATACAAAATTTAAAATATTTGGAGAAAGTCTGATGATTTCTTTTTAGATATATGCTACTTGTGTCTCCACAGATTTCCTCCCTTCCTCTTCTCTGGGTGTTTCTGTGTGAGTTGATAAGACCTTGTGCTTTTGAACCTTTGGTCTCTTCTTCCCTGAAATGCTCCTGCAACCTGTAATTTTCTGATGCTTTCACCATTTCACGGGTATTTCTGCTGCTTCTGTCTTACAGATTTTGCTTCTGCAGACTGCTGGGCCTGTAACTATGGCTCAGACCGTGGTTTTCTGAGTGACCCAGAAGTCCACAGAAATCTCAGATATTAGATTTTCAAAGAATAGTGAGATAAACAGAGTCGAGTATGTGTAGATGTGCATATAAGGGAGAAGCATAAAAATACATCATTTAAGGCTCCTAATCATCTAATCGTATTCAAATATGAGGATCTTCAATACCTCAATTAGCATAAATACAAACAACATTAATTGCACCTGAAATATTTCATACGTTAAAAAGAAAGTTGGACTCAAACTGTTACCATTTAGAATGAGCCCCAGAAATTTTTGGCTGGGCTATGAAAAGCTGATGAAACTAATCAAACGCTTGCATCTCATCTCAGAATTTTTTAGAAATTCTTCATTCCCTCCTCTTGATTTGTTTTTAGCTTATGTGCAAAACCAGATGGAGGCCAATTTTTTATATTTGGTTTAAATGTGGCCCAGGGGAATATCAATCTCTCTGGACAAATTGATTTCAAAAGAACCTAAGTGTTTAGTCAATATCTAACGGTGATTATTCATGGGGTTTCTGGTACCATCAATTATCAGTGTAAAACTTCCCGTCACACAGGCTTGAATGTGAATTCCAGATAAGGCTCATTGTTATTCAGAGGTTCAGGATTGATAATACTCAATGCAGGACTGATCATTGTAATCTCTGTAGTTCTTTTCATGCAGGCTTTAAGAAAACTCAGGGAGAAAAGGAGAGTTTACAGCCTTTGGAAGAAGGGTCTAGCCACTCACAGTGATTACAAAGATGCTGTGAGGCTATGCAGGGTGGAAATCAGGAGGTCTAAAGCCCAGCTAGAAATTAATCTGGCTTCAGCAACCAAGGACAACAAGAAATGTTTCTATAAGTATGTGAGCAGCAAAAGAAAGACCAGAGAGAGCCTCCATCCCCTGCTAGATGCAGGAGGAAACATGGTAACAAGTGATGAGGAAAAGGCTGAGGTGCTTAATGTCTTCTTTGCCTCAGTCTTTAATAACAAGACTAGTTGTATTGAGGGAATCCAGCCTCCTCAGCCAGAAGAGAGAGACTGGGAGAACGACCCCCCCACACATTCTGGGAGGAGACAGTGAGTGACCTGCTGCATCACATAGACACACACAAGTCTGTGGGACCAGATGGCACACGCCCGAGTGTGCTGAAGGAGCTGGCTGGGGTGCTCGCCAAGCTGCTTTCCACCATTTACCAGCAGCCATGGCTGACCGGGGAGGTCCTGACAGATTGGAAATTGGCCAGTGTGATGCCTATCTATAAGAAGGGTGGGAAAGATGATCTGGGAAATTACAGGCCTGTCAGCTTGACGTCACTGCCCAGGAAGCTGCTGGAGCAGTTCATCCTGAGTACCATCATACAACACATGTGGGACAACCAGATGATCAGGCCCAGTCAGCATGGGGTTATGAAAGGCAGGTCCTGCTTGACAAACCTGATCTCCTTCTACGACAGGGCAACCTGTTTATTGGATGAGGGAAAGGCAATGGATGTAGGTTACCTTGACTTCAGTAAGGCCTTTGACACCGTTTCCCACAGCATTCTCCGGGCGAAACTGGCTGCCTGAGGCTTGGATGGGCACACGCTTTGCTGGGTAAAAAACTGGCTGGATGGCCGGGCCCAAAGAGTTGTGGTGAATGGAGTCAAATCCAGTTGGTGGCCGGTCATGAGTGGTGTCCCGCAGGGCTCGGTTTTGGGGCCACTCCTGTTTAACATCTTTATTGATGATCTAGACGATGGGATCGAGTGCACCCTCAGTAAGTTTGCAGATGACACCAAGTTGGGTGGGAGTGTCAATTGGCTCAAGGGTAGGGAGGCTCTACAGAGAGATCTGGACAGGCTGGAGCAATGGGCTAAGGCCAACTGTAGGAGTTTCAGTAAGGCCAAATGCCGGGTTATTCACTTCAGCCACAACAACCCCCAGCAGCACTACAGGCTTGGGGAGGAGTGGCTGGAGAGCTGCCAGTCAGAGAGGGACCTGGGGGTGTTGATTGACAGCTGGCTGAACATGAGCCAGCAGTGTGCCCAGGTGGCCAAGAAGGCAAATGGCATCCTGGCTTGTATCAGAAATAGCGTGGCCAGCAGGGACAGGGAAGGGATCTTACCCCTGGACTCGGCACTGGTGAGGCCGCACCTCGATTCCTGTGTTCAGTTTTGGGCCCCTCACTACAAAAAGGACATTGAATGACCCGAGCGTGTCCAGAGAAGGACAACGAAGCTGGTGAAGGGTCTGGAGCACATGTCGTATGAGGAGCGGCTGAGGGAACTGGGGTTGTTTAGTCTGGAGAAGAGGAGGCTGAGGGGAGACCTCATCGCCCTCTACAACTACCTGAAAGGAGGTTGCAGAGAGCTGGGGATGAGTCTCTTTAACCAAGTAACAATTGATAGGACAAGAGGTAATGGCCTCAAGTTGCGCCAGGGAAGGTTTAGACTGGATATTAGGAAGTATTTCTTTACAGAACGGGTTGTTAGACATTGGAATGGGCTGTTCAGGGAGGTGGTTGAGTCCCCATCCCTGGAGGTTTTTAAGAGTCAGGTCAACATAGCACTGAGGGATCTGGTGTAATTGGGAACTGTCAGTGCTAGGTTAACGGTTGGACTAGATGATCTTCAAGGTCCTTTCCAACCTAGATAATTCTGTGATTCTGTGAAAACAACTCCTCTGGCTATGGAGTACTCCATTGTACTCTTCCAGAGTATTTCACACCAAATAAGTTCACTTTTTTGGAAATAAACTGGTATAAACTCTTATATAAGAGAGACCATTCAGTGGTAAACTTGTACATAAAAGAACAAGTAGAAAGCTCACTTAATTATATGGTCAGAGACCTGGGAGGCTCCCTAATCACAGGCAAGACTCTGCATCCCTGTGTTCCAATTCTTTGCTCTAAAAATGGGAGAGTTGGACAGACCTCATTTGTGAAGTATGATGTAAATGCCAAGTGCTTACTGACAATGCTTCTGAGAACCTTATCTGTCAACAAGAAGGATTATAACAAAAAATATTATATTCCTGATTCCCTGCTGGAAAAAGAAAGAAACCTGTAAAATAGTCAAGGTTTCAGATCTTGTGTTTTTTATGTAGTTACTGATATATTCATGTAATATCTTCATTAATTTACATTAAAAACAAATGAAAATCACACCTGTCTGGAAAATAACAGCTAAATTGCACTTAAATATGGAAAACCATTAGCTTTCTAGATATTAAATCTCCAAACTGCTTTCCTTCTTTGCAGGCCACATTCCATATATAATTACTGTACCAGTAGTATATGTAATATATAATTTATTACACTGTGTACCAGAATGTAATGCTTTCAGTAAGTTCTGTTTCTCATCTAGATTTTTTGGTTGCTGTTAGCTCCCAGACTGCTCTAGGAAACAAGAGATTCCACAAACACCATAAAAGTCAGGTTTTCACAGCAATTGATATAAAGGATTTGAAGTATAATTGAAAGCATATAGTACAACAAATCAAAGTTATACAGTGGTGTAATAAAATAATGTTTTTAAAAGGAGCAATGCAAGAAAATATGAAGAAAGACTTCTGCCAGGAAAGTGTTCTATGGTATCAGAATAAATCTCCTAAAGAAAGTAAGGAATCATCACTTGTGGGTTTTCACATTGTGAATGCACAAAATCTTCATTAAATTATTGCATAGTGTGATTAGAGATGTTTTTAAAACGTGTTTTCTACTTTATGTCTGTTAAGTCTGTTAGTGAGAGAACATAAGTTTCTCCATGATTGCAGTACATTATGTAAATTTCTCAAAGTCAGATTTTTCATCCATGTGTAACCTAATTTTCCAATTTTACCTTAAATGCTTGAAAATATATGCAAATCCCAAAGTAACCATATATATATATAAGGTGTGATATTTATAATTACTGTAAGAAAATTGTTTTATATTGATTACTTTAGGAAAAACAGATGAAAAGGGGTAACTGCATCACAGTGAACACCATAGTAATAAGACGAAAAAGGCTCCACATTTTAAAAAATATTGGCATTAATAAGCTGTTCTCAATGTTATGTTGTACAAACTAATTAAAACAGAAGTCATACTTAATTTTTTACAACCTTTACTATGCTTATCTTAGTATTTCTTAATGTTGTTACCTTTCTATCCTATTCAGAGGCAAAGCAACTGCACGGAACGACTGAATTAATTTACTGCATAATATCTGCTAGTTTATTGGTGAACTGATGACATTTTTTTTACTAATTCTTTTGCACTACAAGAAATTTGAATGAAGTAATTTGTTATTAGCTGGAAGGAAAATACATGTGCAAATGTGTGCAGAGGAAGATGTGCAACCAGAAAAAAAATTCACTGTAAGTCTGTCCATTTTTGCCAGTCTTCCCCAAAGACAGGAAAAGTTCAAGGAAAATAGATGAAACATTGAAGGCAAAACTATATAAGAAATATATTAATAAGTATATCTCATTTGGAAATTGTTGCTACATGTTTTAGAAGTCTTCAAATTGAGTAGCATTTTTCTGTACTATGAAAGCAAAACTGAGTAAACAGTGTTACTTCTGTTAACAAAGACTACAATAGTTTCTGCATATAAAAAAGAATTGCACTTCAAAAATAAATTATATTCTATCATTTATGCTACATTATAACCCAAGAGTTGTGTGTTACTTGGATATGACACTTCCCGGGTAGTCACAGAAGACACCTCTGTGTAAAGCTGCCACAGAGGTTTCTATATCACTCCCAGGAGAAACAGGGCACTGCTGAAGTGTCGCTGGAACCTGGCACAGTCCTTGGCTGTTCCCTGGGGACATTCTCCTCCTCAAACTTATGCTGGAGGACTCAGTGGCATATGGACAGCTCAAGATCACAAGGTCGCAAAGAAGGCTTCAAATCAGCTTTGGAGGTACACAGAGAGTATAGTAGTTAGACACACCAAAAGCTATGTGCTCAGCTGTGTAACTGTAGTAACCTGTGGGCAAAGAGTGGAGTGAAAAGTACAGAGCTTTATCTTCTCCAGCAGAAATTGTCACTAGTGTGATATAAACTTGTGTGAGTAAACATCAGCCAGTGGCAATCTCTGTGTTTCTCTGGAGATATAAATCTATAGCTGAAATGTGTTTAGTATTCAAAATAGCACTACATTCACAAAAGGTTAAGGCTTTGAGAAGGCCACATGGAATTGGAGGCAGTTTGAAATTAGTCCTCAGAACATACCTAAACATGCAAGTTCTTGCAGATGTGGCAGTTCATGTTTGGCTCTCATTTGTCACCATGCATCCCTAATGCTTCCAAGATGCTGTGAAATGATCAGTCTCAAACAGGACAATATATTGCAGGTTGCTCTCAGACTAACTGGCACTGCAAGCAAGGCTAGACAGAAAAAATAATGTTGGGCTTCCCTGAAACTAATGTGACAGGCTGTAGCTGAGGGTGAATGTAGAATGCAGAAAAGATCCTGGAGTGTCATGTTCACAAAGAAGAAAAACACCCTGTGAACCTTCTTCTAGCCCAGTATTCAGTCTGATGATAGTACAAGATGTTACCTTGAGAAAGCATGTGAGCCTCACCACTGCTGAGAGCCATTCCTCTCATAATTTCCCAGTTTCCTAAATATTAAGCAAGGTAGCACTGTTTAGTCCTTTTGGTGTCCTTTTAAGGATCTGCTTAATTTGTGTAAACTCTTTCTGAACCTTCAAGTTCCAGAAATTCCCAGACTGCTGTATAAAGAACTATTTTATCCGCTTTGAATTGTTCTTCTACTTGTTTAATAAATTGACCCCTAGTTCTATCATCATGAGATTTGATGAATGAAATCATTCTACTTTCACCTTATCCACTGTCTTCATGACTTTGTAATTCTCTGGACTTGTATATGACCTCAGCAGGTACAAGAGATTCAGGATCCCTAACACTAGGATTTTACCTGAGGGCTCCTACTGAAATGTCTTGGGGTACATTTATAAATTAGATATCATCTTAAATAACAATACACATTTTTAAAATAATGTGATAGGAGTATAGTTGTAGATAGATGCACATCACAGATGGTAAATGACAAACTTTACAGCAACAGTAAAGATGGCAGAAAATTCTCCAATGTTAAATATCAACAGCACAATATTTTTATTGAAATAAGATTATTGAAAATTATTAAGATATTTAAAACACAAGAAATGTCTGTTTCACTTGGTTCTCTTCCCTCTTTTTTAGATAAATCACTTTAAAATGAGCAATTTTAACTGAGTTTCATAATTCTGTGGTTTTTAAGCAATGAATCATCATTTTCATCCTTTTTTAAATAAAAATTTAAAAATATATTACAACAAATAAAAGGAACTAAAACGGTATGTTAAAAGAATAAGAATACTGAAATTATGTTTTTCTGTTTGCATAATGGCTAACATATATGTAAGGGTTGGACTCTGTGGCATAGGATGAAATCATCAAAATTTCAAAGGATCATGATTTGCAGTGATGAGTTTAAATAGAGTGATTAAGGAATCATGATAAATACTGAGATTCTTACAAGTTCTTCTACATATAGGTTTAATTTTTTGTGAAGATGTTTGTTTAGGACAGTTCTCATGTAGGAGAACATGCTACACAGACATATGTTCATTAGTCTGGGAGAGGCTTTTGATACCCTTTTCCCTGTCAGTGTTATAAAAAGTAGCAATGAAGGAACAGAGAGTGAGGAAGTCAACACAGACTTAAAATCATGTGCTTGCACTTACGAAGAAGCTGTAGCTTTGACTAGAGGCCTGGTGTTTCTCTCTGTGTGCAGGGTCAGACCCTATGCTATAAATACTTCCTTCATCATGGCGACACAGTCTTCATCTGTGTTTGGAAACCTGAATACAGTAGCAGTAACGAAGATTGAGAGGGTCAAATTTATACTTGATGTAACTCCTTGGCAGTAAACCAAGGATAAATTTGGCCCATGTGTACAAACAGAGGTAACTAAAAATGTACAAGTGTTATAGAGCCAGATAAGGCCATAAGTCAAGGGAGAACAGAGAGCATCAGCTTGAGAGGTAATCAATCTGTGTGGGAGGCTGGAAAAGATAAGCAGCACCAATGTCAACAGAAAGTCAGGAACAGGGGGAAAAGCTATCACAAAGCGGTAAAATAAAAACTTTCTCTCTGCATCCATCAGTGATGTTCGCCTTTTATTTGTTATTTAATTGTTTAGGGTTATATCATGCACTCGACTACACTAGCATGCAAAAGCGGAAGTGACCAAGAATATTTCAGACTTTTTTTTAGGCTGGAATTAAGCCTTAATATCCCATTTTAATGTCACTGGAACAGGTTGCCCAGAAAATTTGTGAATGCCCCATCCCTGAAAGTGTTCAAGGCCAGGTTGGATGGTGATGGTCTGGTCTAGTGGAAGGTGTCCCTGCCCATGGCAGGGGGGTTGGAAGTAGGTGATCTTTAAGGTCCCTTCCAACCCAAACCATTCTATGATTCTGTGATATCTAGGCAGATCCCAACCACGGTACACATAAGACCTTGGGAGTCCAGATGTGCAAACAGATAAAATATTCACTGGTCAGGGGAAGATTTGGACTGAGTATGCTATGCTTATTTCAAGTCAATACGGTTCTGTTTATTTCCCCAGGCTGAGAGTGTGGTCTAGGGTGTAATTTTGGAAGTGGAAAGGCCAACTTACAAAGAAACAGTCATTATGTAATATGAATATCTGAAATCACTGTTGCCCGGTTTCTGTGCCAAATCATTGTGCAGCCATTTATTCACATGACATGAGGAAAATGTAGATATAAACAAATTAACGACTACGAGAGTTTACACTCTTAACTCAGAGGCTGCTATGCCTCTGTATAACATAATTTAGACCAAATACAAAATTGATCTTTATTACTTAACCTGATAGAAAGGTCTAAATATATCCAGATCTTGCCTCATCCCCCAGGCACTTTCAATACACATTAATCCACTAAATCAATGTTAGGGAATCCTCCAAATATTAACTGAATTTTATTTTGATAATTTAAATGTATAACCTAAACTGCTGCACCTTTCATCTCTTTTTCTTATATTATCTGACCAGTGTGTTTTCTCACATATGAACTAAAAAGTTTTAGAGCTTATTTGTACTGTTTATAAAAGTGTGCTAGCAAAAAATCTGTACTGTATAAACTGGAACAGGTAAGTCTACCTTTTAGCTGGCTTTTGAGAAGCTTCAGTAGTAACAGCTGTTACTGCTATAGTAGCATTACAGTATCCTTGTTTTAAAGAACTTTGTCTAAATGATAGGATGGATTTATGTTCCCAGGTGCAGTTCCAATTATTGGTCCTTTGAATCCCCCAACCAGAGGGCCAATTCACATGCATTAAACTGTGTTTCCTTGTGTACTCATGTATTCTTCCAGTTAAAGTAGGTTGTGGTGCACATACACTCGTTCCAGAAAGGAGTTTTAACATGGCCAAAGCACATAAATCTGGAGTGAGATATGGGAAACTTTCTTGGTTTCCCCAGCTGAGGTGTGTGCATTCAGAGCTTGCTGATGTGATGATATTCCGCTACACCTGCTTTATACAACTGCTTTTAAGCTGCTCCAATTCCAGTGATGTTACCCTAGAATATACTGAGGTGCTGAGGGGAATGGAATTTTAAGTTTTTTTCCAAGTATTTTTTTGGCTGAAAAGACTCAACTAACTTGGCACAAGTTCAGACTCTTTTTACAGGAATGAGTTTGCATTTTTCAGCTACTAGTAAAACACTTCAGGTAAAAGAATTATCATAGTTCTATTCACAAGTATACTTAGCACATAACAAAAAGTTGAAAATGACATCTAGTACAAAGCTGAGAAGAAAAGTTAGAGAAATACATATGTTTTCAGTGTGTTCTTGGAAAACTGCATCTGGCAGGTTTTAGCTGTTAGCCCAGATAGAAAAACTGGAGCTGCAGGGAATGTTTAATGACAGGAAATACATGAAGGACAACCTGCTGCCAAATGATAAAGTTCCTCTGCAGTGGTTACTATATAGTTTGCTGAAGTGTTCTTTGCCTTCAGAGAAAGGTGAAAATAAATGACATGGTTGCATTAGAGTTTTGGAATTTGGTCTTCTGTTTGTACCTTATAACTTTGTCTCATCTATGTTAGCCTCTTACATAGACAGCTCAAGAAAAGCCAGGAAATATTTGCCAAAAAAACCCTTAAAATTTCTTGGAGCAATAGGTGTGCTGTGTTGTTTAGGCTCCACAGCAGAGACAGAGCAGGATTTTCTCTGTTCTTGTCTTATTATTGGCTATTATTATTATCAAGGCTATCACCAGTCACATGCAACCCAATCTTTGTGATATCCTTACCAGCAGTGAGATATTTCTTTAAGTGTGTCTCCTTGTTAACTTCATCTCAAAAGAATTGGAAAGTTTATGGAAAGCATAGGAAAAGGAGAAGGAGAAAAAAAAAGACAGATGAGACTGTAAAAGGCCTTTTGTCAAAATCCTTCCAAGAGTTTGGCTTCTCTTAAGGTTTAGATACCACTTATTTCAGTGCCCCTATTATTTCCTCTCCCAGCCTCCATTCTCTCTCCTTGGTGTCACTTGATAGTATCAAGCACAGCACAGAGTCAGCATGACAGAGTAACAGCATAGAGTCAGCATGGGCTGCCAATGTGCAAAAATCACTCATAATATTGAAGAGCATCAAGGGCCCCCTGCTTTTTTTATCTGTTATGAAACAAACTGCATGGAGATTTTGGCATTCATTGTATAAGTGGACAGACATACAGAAAGGTTTAAAATATGCATTTGCTGTAAGTGTACTCATGTGTCCAGCAGTATCAGTGTTAAAATAACGTAGTGTTAAGAACAGCTGGATGCATGTTTGCTTCTTCTGTCTAAGTAGGTGCACACCTTTCATGAGGACATAGCAGAAAATGGTCCTACATGAAATAACCTTAAATCATCAAGTGAAAATATCCTCTTTGGAGATAACTTGAAGAGAACATCTGAGATTTTGTAAGTGATACGAAAGAGAGTATTAGCGTGGGTTAAATTCTGCTCATCTGCAGTTCTCCTTATGCATGATAAAAGGGTGGAGAATATGGTACATCCTGATTAATTGCTGCATATGCACTTCTAAACATTGTTCAGCATTTCTTTTGTCTGGTATACTGTTTATTTGATCCTGAACCTGATTAATTACAGGGCAAATACAATACAATACAATACAAAAGGTAGAAAAGATAATTGAATCCTGAATTAGACAGTCCTTTGGGTAGTCATCAGACTGATACTGACTGGCTTCAGAATTAGACACTGAATGTTCATTTCAGGCTGTCTTTAGAGGCAAGAGTTTTTGGTGACTCATAGTGCATTTTAATCATTCATCATCCTAAATTTTGACATAAAAAGGGTTATTGTGTCTAACATGCTATTCTAAGCAGTCAAAATTTGTGTTCTTTGTAAAAACATATGCTTTACAATATGCCAAATTGTGCTTTTTATTATTTTTTTTGTCAACAATATTAAAGTTTAAAGCTACTTGTGTGTATGTTCAGACCACTCAGGCCTTTCTGAACGTGCTTATTCATAGCTCTTTATTTACGCTTGGAGTCCATATCAGTGCTCATTACTTTTGAGTAACTGCTAATTCAAAATAACACAAATAATTTCCATGACTCTGTCTGACATAGCTCATTGATGATGCATTAAGCAAAGCTAGTTGAAGATTTTATCAATAAAATGAAATGTTATCATAAAGATAACAAAAAGTCTAGAAATTTTCTGCTTGTTTCCAGTGGACTTCTGGCTTCCACTGAGTGGAATCAAGGAGTCCAGTAGACTCCCTGAACCAAGTTTATGCCTAGAAGATCTGCTACAAATGTGTAAGAAAAACAAATTCACATTTACATGCATAATAGTCCTAATGATTCTGCCCTGACACTACAGAGTTTTGAGGCAGGCCACAAATCTCAAAACAGTAGGAAAACTCTAGCATTTGCAGGTGGGATTTTCAAAATATTCACTTCCTGCTGGGAACAATTCCACTGTGACTTTTCTTATTGACTTTACCAGGAGCAGATCCAGGCCTGAGTGTTTTAAGAATTACATTCTAGTATATGTATATGGTGGTCATCTTTCTATCAGTGTTTTAAATTTTTTACCGCAACACCTAGGAACTTGTTAATCTTCTTGAAAAGTTCTCATAGAATATTGCAGATTTGCTCTGAAGAAACAAGTGTATTAAAAGGATGACTCAACAAGACAGATTTGTTACATCAACAATGAGTAGTTTACCATGTGAGAGATGCAGCAGGCAAGTGAATGCTTGAAAATCTTTGTACTGGCAGAAGAGATGCTATATTTACTATGGAACATTGTAATTTAGAGTATATTATTTTGCACTTTGCAAGGACTTAAGATTCACTTGAAATTCAAAATGTACAATAATGCAGCCCAATCTATAAAACAAAAACGATGGAAAGAAAGCAAGGCTTTCTATCTGATTGATATATTTCATTAGTGTCAGTCTTAGAAAACAGCAGACAAAATTCAAATTATTGATTTTATAGAGCTATTGGCATCAAATCACCAAAAAAAAAAAAAAAAGGAATTATTGCACAAAAAAGGTCTTTCTGTGTACTATTGCATTCATAGTGTTATGTGAGCTCAGGAATATGGTCATCGTCTTCTTTTTTTCTTTTTTTTTGTTAGTTGTTTCATGTACCAGAAAAAGCATATTTACCAAAAGGAATTATAATTTGTTCCACTTTAAAGTAAAAATAAGATACCCGGTATCCAATTTATAGCTTTTCTTTTGTTTCTTTTTTGTAATTATACTCTTGATTCATTTAAAATCCCTTTGAAATACTGAATATTAGAAAGGCAGCACAGATGCTGATTCTGTTTGCCATGGCCTAAAAAAGAAAAGTGCAAGCTTTAATCTGATGTCTAGGCTGCATTAAAAAAAATTGGATTGAAAAGGATTAGATTAGATTAGACCTTCTGGATTTAAAAATGTTAAAACTCCATTTATGCCTTAACATAATCTCCTTCCACTCTCTGGAGCCATCAAACTGAGCTCTGTCCCTTGCAAGTATTTTTATTATTATTATTAAATTTGCTCCTTTTTCATTTTAACATCCTAGTTTCATATTTGTAATAGCAAGAAATCCTCTGAGACATATCTAAAAGTTCTTTCTGACCTGGTGAATGGGAGGGCAGGCACTTAAACCTCTGGTTTTTACGATGATTTTATGTATTTGTGCACAGTCACAAATGTAAATACTAATAGCTAGTTTTTAAAGGCCAAATAAGAGTGAGTGCTTTTAAGGACTTTAGAGGCTTGTGAGAGAGTGGTGATGCTTTACAGTACAACAATTTATTTACAATGTATTATTGTGAAGAAATGCTCCGTTTAAAAAGCAATCATGCACTTTACTAAATCTGAAGTACCTATTACCTTCAGCATCTGTGAATAAGAAAGGTATTATAATATTTGTGAGCTACATCCTGAGAATGCAGATTGGATTTTATTTCTCATAAAATTAAAACCAAATATTATTTGGGAGTTATAGGACAGCATCTCTCAGGAGCAAAATAGAGGAATAATAATATCCTTCCTGGGATCTACACAACCTTTTCAGTGATAATGATGACTTTACTGCTGAATTTCTGAGCATTCCAAATCACGGGTGGGATTATCAGTCTTTACATCACTCACTTCGTGCTAAAAATATTCCAGGCAAACCAGATACCTGAAAATATTAGATAATACTATCTCATATGTGAGAGAGATTATAGAGTCATAGAATAATAACTCATATGTAACTATATCAAACCATTGACTCCATTTCTGTTCAGCCGTGGTGGATCAGCCCTTTCTGTTTGTCCATGAAGCTCTGATAAGTCATGTGACAGGGCATACCACCACATGTACCTTATTTTCTGCCACTAGGCACAGGCTCTGGATAACATCCAGAAGATCCGTTATTGTGATTTGGTCTGACCTAGTAATACAAATAAGTAGGCGCTGTTATCAGAAGGATGGTGTTTGCTGAGCTGGGCTAGAGATTCTTTTAATGCAGGATATCTGGTAGGACCCAGCAAGGAACTATGTTTGCTCTAATAGATGAACCCCACTGGGGAACTTGGTCCAGGATATTAAAAGTGAACTGTCCATACCAGTGTGAGTTGTTGTTGTGACACCATCATAAAATGAACAAATAATGTGATCAACAACCCCCATTCTCAATGTAACCATCATTATTGTTTCATTTAATAACTGAAAGGATATTTATCACATCCATAATAACGAGTAATAGCCACTGGCTAAAATGTTTTGTTACCCAATTTGCAATGGTCATGATAAGGGTCAAGGCTATCAAAAGGTGTAACTAGCACAACACCATTTTGCCGTAGCACCAGAGAAACAAAAATTTTATTACTTTAGAGTTTCTTCAAATCTTGATCTGCTTGTTTTCATATAGTTTCTTGGCAGCTACATTTGAGAGCACATATTAAGTTCATAACACACTTTCAGATCCAGTACCTGAACCAGATTGCCTCTAATAAAGACCACTTGGGTTTCAAGATTTCATTTTCATCATCTCTCAGATATGGGTCATTATATACTTTCTCAGTTTCTTCAGCTAAGAAAGAAAATAATTTGTTATGTTATTTAGTACAGGAATCCTGCACTGCTGATAGACCACCAAAATATGAGCATGGCCCCATGAAGAGATGTAATCTCATATGTAAAACCCAGATAGCAACTAGAAGTAGTTCCTATTAAGGGAGTCATAGTTAGTCCCCTTGTATAATGTACAAAGATTTGTGAATAGCCACAGGACAACTGCATCACTGTTCACCCAAACACGAGAAAGAAAAACTGTATGAATTGAAGAAAACTATGGAGTGTCATTAACTTATCCAATTCATTTAATTTAGTACTGGTAACTGGAAAATTGGGACAATCTGAGATGCACTGGTCCTAGGAAATATATTTCTTGTCAGCTGTTATTAAATCAGAGAAACAGTGAACAGCTGCTACCAACAACACCACAAAATGCAGTCTAGAACCCCCTTATCTAAAGGCTCCAGTGATTTGAGTCTGGGATTTGTCATTTTCTCGTCAACTCTGCAGTCAAGGTTATGACAGAAATGAACTATCATTAAAGGGAGAACCAAAGCACCTGGCTACAATTAACCATTAATCCTAACAGCAGAGACTGTTAGGCGCTGGAGATATCTGGACTTCATGAAACCAGATCATAACCCTCACAGTGAGAAGGGAAATGTGGGTCCTAGATGAAATGTAAACAGAGAGAGTGTTGTAAAGAAGGTTGAGAAGATTGTGCTACTTTAGGGAAGAGTACTGAGCCTCCAGTGTCTTGCTCACTGTAGAGGTCATAATACACATATTTAGCCAGATGAATGTTGAGCTTATGGGAGTTGTGTTGGGTCCCTTCTGATTGCTCTTGAACAAAGCAATATCAGGACTGATATTCATCAGTTTAAATTGACCTCACCTAAAAAAAGATATGTCTATCATCCATGATGATATTCTGTTAGATTATTCTAATTGTTTTTATATTTCACTTCAACTCTGAATTGATACAAAATTCAAAATACTGAAACTTTAGTTGGAATAGGAAGATTAGAAAAACAAACAAACGACCACAAGTTAATAGCAAGGCTCTGCTTATTGATGATTTTGATCTAACCATAGTTTTTATTATTACAATTGAAATGGCAAGTGTTCCTATTTTGTCTTTATTCACCTTACATAATTCAAAATTTCACCTTACATAATGGAGCAGGGTCTCTTTCACTGGCAGAAATACCGCAATGGTATACCACGTTATCCCAGGATTCTGGTTAACAATCATTAGCCATTGCTGAAAATATCTGTCAAAAGATATAGTAAGAAATACTGATCCAGGGTACAATTCACTAACCCAAACTCGTCTTATTAAATTTCAGCAATTTAATTGCCATTAGAAAAAATTTTCAAGGTTCTGAACTGGACACATGCAGTGTGGAAGATGTGATTAATATTATAACTGTGTCTACACTACTAAATATTTTTGCAAGTCATTTAGATAATTGTACTTCATGGTATTTTGAGGTGAAAAATATTTTCTAGGTAAACTTATTTTTTTTCCTCTCATATTCTGTGATTTCTGGTTAACTGCACAATCTTCACTATCATATTTTTAAAGTGTACTAAACTATATTGATTTTCAATGTGTTAAGTAAATACTAGGATACAAGTAGGGTAAATAAATTCATGAAATACCAGCAAAAATCTATAATTCTTATTTCCAGAAAATATTATAGTTATTGCTAACTCATTATTAAATTCTAAACTGACATGATTATTTGATCTGATAGCCTTAAATCTATTAAATAGATACAAAGGCAATATACAAATATACATTAATATTAGTATGAAGCACTGCTATTCTGAAAAAAAAAATTGGAAAAATTCTAACAACTCATTTACGTGATTTCTGCAGCCACGTCAACTAATGCACATCATAACCTTATATTTAGTATTACTATACAGATTTTACAGAATCAGCACCTTTACTTGTATATAATCTCGAGGCTGTGCCCTACAGCAAACTGTCAGAGACTGTGAATAACCATTCTTTTGAATCATCCTTACAGTAGAGCAGCTGGTTGAGGACTGTAAACTTCAGCAGGTTAAAAGGCTGAGTAGATCTTTTCAGATAAGGAAAACCTACAACAAGAGCAAAAATAAGACTTACAGGGTAAGTCTTAGGAAATGACAGTATCTGAGGATATTGCACGTAGTCTGAAAAAGCCATATGTGCAACTTTCCCTCAGGGGTCTTTGTCGCATCTTTCATGAAATCTCAACCTTGGTCGCTGAAGTGGGGAAAGGCTCTTTCGCTCTTCTTTGTGAATGGGTCAGCCAAGCACAGACAGTGACACCTAACCTAAGGAGATATTTTCATTTTCCAGTTCAGTGGACTGTTTAGGCTGACAAGGCAGGATGAGCAAACCTACCATCGTCTCACTGCTGTAACAAGTCCAATTCCTTCCCTTGTGCTCTCATCAGTTTCCCCGAGTAAGAAGCTGAGTTCAGTCAGCTCACAGAAGGACCCAGCCTGAGGGGGAGACTGGAGCCACAGTCAGGGAGCAGTGACTGCAGGGGAGCAAGACTTCCACCTTTCAGGCATGGAGAGCCATAGGATCAGCTGAGCCACCAAAGAAAGCAAAGTCTTTGTCTTGACATTCTGCTCAGTTAAAACATCTGAATAACACAGAGAAAGAAACAAATTGCAGTGGGTCAGCGAGTATTGGTATCTGAAAAGACTCAAGAAGTGTGCAAAAGCTATGTGCTCTACCAGGGAAGCAGTCTCCCCAGCATGAGTAGCCCCAGATGCAAAGTATGCCTGAATATAGAAGACTCTAAGTCAATGGCAGGTCCAATGGAAATGGACAACAGAAGGAAAGAAAAAGTTTTTTCTAATTTTATCTCACAAAAGTAGATAAAGCAAAATTCTTTATATTTTTTTCAGTGGTGTTTCCTGGTTTTAATGTTCTTAATTTTTTAAAAAAATTTTTACTCTTAAGTGAGACTTCAAGGTAATTGCATTACAATAAATTATTTCTCAAATAGTTGTACAGAGAATTTAGAAACCAGAGCACTGGAATCCTTTAGCAAGCATCCAGCCTCTCCGAAATATGACAAAGGTATTAGAGGATCTTCCCATTTCAGCTGTCTGAGCCATGTGAAGAGCTAGTATCACAGAAATCACAGAAGGAAGAAGTATTTTCGGTTAGTGCTGATCATCAGGAAGGATCTCTGGAATGCAACAGGGCTTTGAGGAGAACACTTGAACGCCCAGAGTTCTGAAGGGAATTTTTGACATATCACAACATCTTTTGGATTTGCACTTTTACTAAGCTAATTATTGTTCTTTCTGCAAAATCAGCACTTACGTTATTTCTATTAAATAGAATTCCCAATCCAAATTCAGCATGGGATCTTTTTCCATGAGGAAATGGCAATAATGCAAAGTGTGAATTTTAGCAGTTTTCATTAAATCTTTGCAAAGGGCAGTCCACAGTAGCTTCAGACAATCAGTCTTATTTTAAGTTAATTTAGTAAGGAAGACAAACAACTAAACTGAAAGACATGAACTCAGATGATATACACAGCCTTTCTCTGTGTTTTTCTTTTTGTGCCAACTTATAACCTAATGCATGTATAACTTCCTCTTCTAGACAAGTCTTTCATTGTCTACTTTCAAAGAAAACCTTCTCTTCCTGTAGTGTACAAACACTTCTTTATAATTAGATGAGTTTTTACTGTCTTTCTGTCTTTTATGTATATGTATTTATAGTTAAAGGTGTATGTGTATATAAATATTTTGCTAAGTTTTCTATACCAAATACCACTGTGATCAGTTGGCATATAATATTCTCTGAAAAAGATCCCATGTTTTGGACCTAAGTATGTTAAATTAAAATACAATAAATCAAAAATATGTTAATCACTTTTTAAAAATATTGTAAATTACAACAGTGAAAAATGCATCTTATATTTTGTCCTGTGACTGATTTGACAAGAGTTGTTCAGTGTGAAGGATTAATGTATTGGAGAATCAGCATGCTTTCAGACAGATACTACATCAGTGTTTTTCCTTTGTTGATCCATATTTTCATTATTAACAGTTTATGTCAGCAGTGGCCTCTCTGTATCTGGGGTATTTTTAATTTATTTTATCACTGTGGCATTCTTGATTGTGTGAGGGATTTCAGGGAGTATGACAGAGTAAGAAACCAAAATTAAGACTAATGTATTGCAATTAAGATTGACAAACTAATCACATAGACTGGTTGCTGGATTTAATTGGATCATTTTTAGTTTACAATGATTTTCTCGTTTGTTTTCTGCTATACTAATAAGCTTGGCTGAATTACTGATTTCAATTTCATTCCACTTGTACAATCCACTATTTTTAGGATTTTTGTTTTATCAAATGAGTGTTATCAATTTATCAAAATTCATTGAACCAGAGGCAGTTCTCTCTTTGGAATCATTGTTCTTTGACAATTACATTGTAATGGAATCACAATTACTATGAAATTACATTGTTTGTAATTTAACAATGACTGTACCTACAGAGCAAACTCAGTCTGGAATAGTCCCCAGTTTTGGAATACAACATGCTTACATCTGTATCTGGAATACAAGTGAGATTCTCATGTTCAATAATCAGAAGGAGGAAGTGTGAATGAGGGAAACAGCTGCATGTCTCTGGCACTAGGCTTTGCGTACTGACCCTTGTTACGTAACCTATGTGCTCCAGAAGTTTGAATCCATTTCAGGAGGTGGGCATTTATTTAGCTGGGAAAAGTGTTAGCTAGTGAATTATTCCAAGTATATAAATAGAGTAAGGGAATTCACTGATTGTCTGACATGAGAGTAATCTTAAGCAACAAGCACCTCTCACCCACAGCAAATGCAAGTACAGTTCAGACCTTTCTGTGCTATCCTTCGCTTTCCCCCTGAGTGTATTTTGCCAATGCTTATGTCTAGAATAATGACAAAAGCAGATGATTCTGATTTCTGGGAGAAATTATTACTGTGTGGAGAGAAGGTTTTAATAAAAAGAACTTGGAGAAGAACTGGCCAATGGCTAAGAATGAGTAAGGAGCTGTTGCAGGGCCAAAGGAGAGAGGAAAAGAACACAGGTCTTGCTGATACCCTTTCTGAAGAGTCTTAAACTGGGTAATGATCAATCATAACACTTTATTTTGTGGGCATTGGCTACACAGGGTTCCTGAAAGCTGGACTCCCACTGCTTACATTTTGTAGTGAGATGCTGATGCTTGCAGGAGCTGAGCAGGGAGAATCTCCCCTAAGAAAATAAGAAAATTGGTAAGTTATTCTACTGCTCATGTTCAGCCAGCTGTCAATCAACACCCCCAGGTCCCTCTCTGACTGGCAGCTCTCCAGCCACTCCTCCCCAAGCCTGTAGTGCTGCTGGGGGTTGTTGTGGCCCAAGCGCAGCACCCGGCATTTGGCCTTATTGAAACTCATACAGCTGGCAATGGATTGAAACATCAGTGACTGTAAATCTGCTTATCATTTTGCATTTTGCAAAGATTTAGACAGGAAGAAATAAAATTGTTTCTAACTCAAGATGATTTAATTAGCTTATTTTGCTTTTTCCAATCAGATTCATGGATTGTAACCAGTGCACTTATCAGGTCTAGTCTGTCTACACATAAGGCAAGGACTTGCATGGTTCTATCTGCAAGAGCAATGATGGTTATTTGAGAGCACCACACTCCCATAAGCAAGATCCTTTTCCTTCATATTCCAGTCAGTAAGCTTTTAAAGAAACATAAACAATCAAGTGGGCAGAAAAATGAAGGATAAAGACAGATGTGAAGGTAGAAAGAAGTGTCAGACAAAAGGGGGAAGGAAAGAGTGAGAAGAAAACAGAGGCTCTCACTCCAGTGGCATTTATGAGAGAAGAGAAAGGCATTCTAGGTATACACAGTCCTTTGATGTACACACTTTATGAAAACACTTCTCCCTTAGGAATAGTCACATTGGGAGGTGTAGAAATATATTTATACTTTTATTTTACAAAGTTTGTAACCTATCATATATTCCTAGAAAAATTTCTTCTCCCTGTTTCCTTCCTCCTTTCATTTGCCCCTAGCAACTAAATCATCCTCAAAAAACTAAATAGCACTCTAATTAGATAACATAAATTTAAAATCTCCAAGTTGCCGTCTAATCCTAAAATCAAATACAGACTGAAGGTGTCAGAATTTTCAGCATAGAACTACAACTTCAGCACTTACTTTGGCAGGTTTCAGCCTTGGCAGTGTCACACACCTCTGTGACCAGCAGAATTAAGTACCTCAAGCCCTGTTAGGATCTAAAGATGAATGACCCTCTGTGTTCTCACTGGCCTTCATCTGAGAGATGTGCTCAGAATACAGAGTATACTCTAAAAACTGTAGTTTAGCCACAGCCATAGCAGTGTCTAGCACACTTATTATTATTAAGGCTTAATTATTCAATGTGGGTAGGACCATGTTAAATTTCTTTTTCAGCATGAGGGTTCAAAACCCTAGAAATAAACACTGACCACCAGGAAATTGGCTTTTGATTCAAACATTGAAAACTGTTTCATTTGCATGGAATTATATAGAAATTAGAGAAGTAGAACTGACGAAGTTTTTTGGATGGCCCAGTGAAAAGAACTCTCATCCTTAAAAGAACTTTGTTACTATTTTACATGCATTGTTATGCAAGTATTTGAACACTGTTTTGAGTAGAAACATGATTAAGATAACATAGGAAATAAGATCAAAATAAGGAAAAGTGTTTTATGAAAAAATACCAGGAAATAATTAATTAAATTTGTATCCATTATTCATTAGTTTTCTGATAAAATTTCTAATATCTTAATCCTTTTTTTCAAAGCATTTATTACCACTTTGACAGACACCTATATTCTTGTGTAAATGCAATATATAATTTCTGCATATTAGATTAGTAAAATTATTTTTTTTTTTTTTTAAACTCCCATAGGATTTAAATTTTTATACACTGCAGTAGGATTTGTGTAAATTGCTGGAATTTTCCTTAGTTTCCAGTCATTCTTCAGTGAGTTCAGGAAAAGCACAGATTGAAGAGTCATCACTACCTGTTCTAATGAGTTTAGCTAAAATACACTGACATAATGGAATAGATCCTTTCTCACCAAAATTAACTTTTTTCTACTGACTGCAAAATGGGTGAAGACCAGGCTGTGTGATATTTGTTTTTCTTATCTCTGTATGAATATTATTCCCATTCAAAATACTTTCTAGGTCACTCAGCTTCCTCTTAGGTCCTTTTTATCTGCTACTCTGATAATAATTAATTTGAAGTTATGCTAAAGGGGTAAAACTGAGAAAACACTGTACCTAAGGCACATGAAGATATAAAGCAGAAAACTTATAGTTTTCTAAATATATCTATATTCAATAAAAATCAGACACTTAGAAAACTCCTCTAAGCAATGATCTTTTCCTAATAAGATTACTGGATGATCTAATAAGTAGTTCTTTTTTGTTCAGTCCTAGACTTTCCATACAAATAAAACATCAGTCTATTTCAGAAACAGACTTATCAAGTAAAGAATTCTACATGCTGTTTTACATCAATTCATACTATTTGCTGATATCATGAAAGAATTAAAAATTATTTAAATGATCTAAAATTTATCAAAACAATGTACTTTCTCCTCATTTTAAAAGAAGGAAAACACAGTTCCTAGACTTAGACATAACAATATTCGGCATTGATTTTCAAGTGGTGACATTTCTTCTTAGATTTTTTTTTTTAGTATACTAATAGTGGAGGAGGTTGTATAGCTATTTAGAGTATCTATGTTTCTTTCTGAATAGGAAATAGGCATGTGAACTGCACGTATTATCTTGGATTTACTACATCTGAACACATTGCCTGCATATGTGGAATGACCACATTTTTGTGACATGTACATGTCAAAATTTTGGAAGTCTCAGGCAGATGCATGGAACTGGGCGGTATCAATGGCAGTAACAGAAGCCATTTTAGCCTCTACTTCACCACGAAGTTGTTTACTTGAGACAGTGTTCCTGAATCATAAGTAGCTAAATAAAAAGTGTTCATTTAGATAAAAATTCATAGATGAGGTTAGAATCATAGACTCATAGAATGGCTTGGGTTGAAAGAGACTTTAAAGATCATCTAGTTCCACTCCCCTGCCATGGGCAGAGATAAAGTTTATTATTAATATTCTGATTCTGTAAAAGTATCATGTGACACTGAGTGGCTGACTTCAGACACGAGGAATGGGAGCTGGACATTTCATATCAAGCCATCTGCCATCATCCTGTCATACAGCACTTTGAAAGAAAAGCACTTGAAAGATGAAGGGATGGTTTGCTAATATATATCACAATTGGAATAATAATTTCTTCTTATTTGTTCAGGTCATGTTAATGTGGCTTATCTGTTTATTTTGAGTCACTCTTGGCTGAATACAGTATAGACAGGAATACATTCTGTCTTCATTCATACCTTGCAACTGGACTAGTGAAAATGAAATTTTATGACCAGCAATTGTCTACAATGTAGCACATACATTAAAAAGTTGTTCTGTGTCCTGACTGTTGTAAATTATCATCGTTTTACTGAAAGGATCACCTAGTCTCCAAACATTAAAGAAAATGTATGTAACATTTAAGTAATATTAGAAAATAATATATTCCTATTCAATTCCAATCCATTCATTAGGACTTCAGAAACAACCTTGATTCAAAATATTAACTTTCCCTTAATCAGATGAAATGATATAGGTGTGGTTTGGATTTCTTCTTTTTTAGAAAAATAAATCATTCTCAGTTCCTCTGAAAACTTATAGCACTAGTTAGACTGAGTTGTATAAGATTCACTATTTTATAAAGTGATTTCTAAAAGCTGTGCAAAGCACTGCCATCAATAATTCAAAGATGAACTTAAAGAAGGGATTTATTTATACCTAGCTCATATGTAAAAAATAGTACAACAGTTTTCTCATTAAAATTGAAACTTGGGAACAGCAACCACCTTAATTCAGGTAGCCATTTACAGTTGGAAACAGACTGCATTTGGAAAGCAATAATCCTATTTTTTTTCTTTAATTTGGTATAAAAAGAAGGAAAAAAAATCTGGTCAGAAATTGATTAAATATAATTTTAAATGTTGCTATGAAATATAGAAATTCCACATAGAATTAATTCCGGAAATACAGAGAAAAAAATGTGAGAAAGAGTGTTGGGAGACATTTTCCTTTCTATAAAGCCTGGGCAAAACTGTGCCTTCCACATATTTTAGACTTGTTTTCTTTATGTGTGCCATGAATAATTCTGTAAAGATGGACCTATAGGAAGAAGCACACTGAGGTGCAGGATGTTGCCATGTTATCCTACTAGACCCTTAGTAACTCTAGGTAAACCACTGCATCTCTGCTTCAGTTCCCTTTGTGTGAAGCAGACACTGCTTCCAGAATTCTGTTTTTTTTTCCCCTAGAATGCATTTATTCCTAAATAATCTCCTACTGCATCTTTCTACAAAATGCAGTGAAACCCTGACTTTAACTGGACAATTTGGATTCACTGACCAAAGATCACACAGCTGTCCAGATTTGTCAGTATTAATTCAGTAATTTAGAGTTCTGTCAAAAATAAAGATTTAAAAAGAGGTAGATAGTCAACCCAGATTATTTGTCAATAATTTTAAAGCTAGTAAAGAAATGTGGTTCTCTGGGTGTTAAACCTTGCTTATTCTGCCGTAAAGACTTACAATGTAAGATTAAATTGCCTTCAACTGAATATGAGCCATTGATTAACAGAGTGTTGTGGGAACAAATAGATTTATGTTTTCTACTACTCAAAGGGGATTAACCTTTCTTTATCTGGAAGCCCCCTTCCAACTGTGAAGTGAAACCAATATTTTAAGAAATGCTAACAATATTTGAAATGTGCATGATCTAGTTTTTCATCTAGATCACAGAGAACTGAAATTTGGAGGACTCAGAACCTAAAAAGCACTGTTCTCCCCCCTTCCTTGGAGAACCTTCTTTTTTTAAAAAAAATGAAGATGAAATAAAAGTTCTCAGCTTCAAAAAACAAACAATCTATTTCTCATCCACTAATCAGTTATACAATACTGCTGCCAAAGCTAATTCTGTGAAAGAAAAAAAAAAAAAAATGCAAGGGAAGACAAAGAAAGATAGCCCAGGAAAAACTGCATACACATGGGTTGCCAGTTTTCCAGGACACTTATCTCTCAAGTGCATGTTCCACACTTTCCCTAACCTTCTAGATTTTAAACTCTTATTCTTTATGATGATAATGAAGATGGCAGACAGCAGATGCTTCATCTTGACCATGAAAGAGAGGGAAAAGTGTGACTCTGGATGTTTTTAAGAAAATGAAGATTGTGATCAACAGATGCTTGGGACATTATCATAAACACTGTGTTCAAAGCACATCCAAAAATGTGGAGAAACTCATTAATGTTACAGCATATGACTACTCTCCATGGTTAAGGAAACATTATATAGTTTATGTTAGTGTAGACACAAATGTACCAAATAAATAATTCAATTAATTCAAACTCTCTCTCTCTTTTACGGTGAAGAACCTCTCCTTTATTCCTGATCCATGTTTCTTTTTACTTTTGTTCTGTGGAAAAACAGATAGGTGAGTTTGCTGAGCATGTGAGTTTGTTACCAGTATTTGTTATCTGTGAGCTAGTATATAAGCTCTCTGAAGCCAAAGAACATTAAAAGTGGGCAAGCTTTTCAACTGCCATGAAAATTAGAAAACAGATAGAAGAAGTGCAAGGGAAAAATAGAGAACGGCAGGATATATTTTGAAAGATGAAAGGAACCTAGAAGAGCAGCAGTCTAATTAAACCAGAAGTGGATATGCTACAACCAGAGCACTCTTCTGTGAATGATACATCGTTAAAAGACATTAAAGCGTGGTTCCTGAGGAAAATTTGTTACTACTAAAATAAGATGAGAAAAACATGAGAGAGAGAGACTAAATTAATGTTATAAACTCCAACCCACTAAGAATAAAGATAAAGGACTGGAAGAAAAATACCTTTTAAATAAACTGATATTGGAAGACATCAGAGAAAACAAAATACAGACTATTAGAATGAAAAAAATAGCCAGTCAAAGAGCTACAATGTTGATTATAATTATTTTCATATCTTCTGTTATCCTATTCCTATGATCAAAATATTCTGCATAAACTTGACCAAGATGTAAAAGCACCCACAGTACTACATAGTAATCTTTTATCAATGCATGGGGGCAATAGAGGGCAACTTTTGAAAAGCAATCATAATTTTGGATACTGTAGCTTTTAGGTCCAAAGTCTGACTTGTAATAAGCCTGCTTTCTAGGTGAGATAAGTACTCCCTATGCCACCTAAAGTCTGCAGGATTTCCTGTGACATATTTTGAGCCTATGGCTTTACTTTCTGGTCACAAAAAATAGATGCATCAACTACCTTAGCCAGTTCTGCAGCAGGGGCTTTAAGCTATGAATCACACAAGTCTATGGCAACATCAGAAGTAGAAGGATTTATATCTAACCACCAATTTTTATTTTTCACAGCTTGATCAACTATTAGACTATGTTATGGATATCCGCATCAAAAAATTAGGGAACAAGTTCAGCAAAACATTGCAGAGAAGAAGCTGTAATAATGATATGATGCTTTTTGTTCCTTTTGACAAGCATATTTTGAAACACAAATGTGCAAGTGTAACTGAACTATGTGTGGTACTCAAACGTATTAGCAATGTGCAACAGACTAGTAGTTAACCTTAAAATCTGCAACAGAAATAATAGCTAAGGTCATTAGTAAACTGAGCTGGTTCCATAAGTGACCCAGAATGAATAGCGACTCATCGAAAGTCCATTCCAGGAAGACAGAAACAAATTTTCCCCCAGTATTTTTTTTTTCACTGAAGCAGCTGTTTTTATAATATGGGTTTATTTGCTTAGATGAGGGCTTGCACTGCAGAGCAATTTGCAAGGTTAAGTATGCTGAATGGAAAAACAAGTGTGTAAAAAATAGTTTGTTGTGAAAACATACTAGTATTTAAAATATTACATTTCAGCACAGTTAATCAAGATGTGAATCAAAATATTTTGGTCTTTAACTCAATAGAGGAAAAAGAATAAATAAAGGACATAAGACCTAGTCTCTCCCAATATGATCTATTGCGGTGTTATTCATCTCAAACAGTCCTTTCACAGTTGCCACCAGAAAAGAATATGGGTTATATGTTCTTAGATTATACATTTTTAAGTGACTGTGTTCCCCTTGTTTGAGGGAGCCCCAGGGATCACAAGGTTTCTTAGTACTATATCTGTGTAACTGTTGAACAGAGTTGCATTTCATTATTTATGTTAATACAGAAATAAAGAAAACTGAATAGTAAAAACAGTAACTATCAAGTTGGCATTAAAAAAGTAAATTTAAATCTCACAGACTATTATTATGGCAGATGATGTTTGAAGAAAGACCAAACCCAAGCAGAGTTTAGGCTTGTGGCAAAGGCAATATTCTTGCTCTGAGCCAACTCTCAGGAGAGCTGAAGATGAAATAACTAGTCCAGAAATCCTGTGTAAGATCATGAGGATATAGTTAGTCTGTAAACTGAAATAACAGTTATTAGATAGTGGGATGATCTATTACATGCTCATATCTTCAGAGGGTTCGAAGGAAGCAAACCCAACAATTTTGTCATATTACAGGGTAAAGTGCACAGAAGAGAAGCAGGAGCAAGCAGATGAAAAAGAGATCACTACCCTCCAGAGGACCTGGAGGAAGTCACATACATGCCTTTGCTGTGTAGGCTGTGCAGGCTCTATGGGAAATCTAATTGCTTTTTTATTGTCTACATTGTAGATTCACTGTTCTGACCACCTCCAAATTAAGCTTAGTTTAAAACATTATTTCATACGTGGTCTTTAGCAATTCTTATGGAAGTACTCAAACTTTGCAAAATACAAGTTAGTTCAGCTCTTGAGTTATATTCATGATCTTAGGACTAGTTTCAATATATGGAGTTGGTAATTCCTCTTGTGTTACACAAAAAGTCCCTGATATTTGCCTCATGGATATAGTTTTTAAGAGTTTGAGTTGTGATATATTCCTTTGAGAAGCTTCCTTTTCCTTTTCACAGCAATTGTTATCTGCATAACTTTCATAAGAGAGTTTGATGTTATACTGTCACATACGACCTGGGTAAAAACCTGGGTCATGGCTAATATATTTGAATAACACAGAAGCATTCTCCAGCCTTTTTGAATGGAGAAGTGGCGGCAACGCATGTAGAGAGGAGATTCTTGAGTCTCTGAAAACCAACTAACAATCCTCTGAGGAGAAGTACTCAAAGCTTACCAGGATGCTCAGCATAACAGATAGTTAGAAGATCAGTAACTGTCAGGCAGAGCCTTGGAGAGGAAAGGGTACAAACGGGCAAGGAAAACTGTAACAAAAACACCAGTAGGCAAGACGGAATAATCATGAGAAACCCTGACAAAAAGAATGGGGACAGCAAATCCAATAGTGATGAAGAAAGGCAGCTGGGGTCGGTTTATATTGTGCAATGAAGGTGAAACAGGCCATATCACAGACTGAAATTGCAGTCAACTGTGGAAGGAATCAATTCTTTCAGTGCTGCACTTATTGATATTAGTTCATAAAAGTAAAAGGAATTTGTTCTATTCTCAGATAATCCATGCCTTTGTTTTGTTAATGTAAATGCTGAGCTTCAAATGTTACTATTTAATATTTTAAACGGGATGTAGAACCTTAGGTCAAAGTAAGCCTCTTCCTTATACTGTGGAGTAAGGAATCAAGTGGTTTTCAGTGAAGCAGTTTTGTGTACATAAAGGTGTAAGTGAGAACAGCATTTGGCCCATTGAGTGTAGCTTTCTGGGGATTCCTAAGGATTTTGAACAATTATAATTTTTTTCCCAGATCAGTAGTTTTAGTACAGCATTATACTTTCCACTTGTGTAAAATGAATGCTTTTTGAAGATTAAAAAATATTATTAAATGTGAACAAAGCTCCCAATATTGAGGTTTCACAAATGCTTTCAGGTAACCTATACTGAATTAAAAAGAGATGGTGTGATTTTTTTTTTAATTACTTTTCTCCAAAGGAAAAAATACTATCCTGAAAGATTTGTAACCTAGTGGAATGTATGAAAAATAGGGAAAAAAAAGCAGTCAGGAAGTTAAGTTAAATTTGTGTTGCCCTGGATGTCCTAAGAATATGTATTTTCTGTAAATGGAATGAAGATCTTTCTTATAAAAGTGGCAATTTTATCACATAGAAGTTAAAACAGTATATAAAAAGTATAATTCTCCAAGAAGTTATATTTCAAATTCTATCCCTTTTTCTCATTCTTGGATGAAAGGGGGTGGTAGGAAAGGGGGGCAGGAATTCATTTTACACAGATATGTTATAATCTAAAGGCCATTACCAATCTCCCTGGAGGAAATCTAAAGGATGTGCAATTTAAAATGACACCTAGTAAGTCCTTCAATCTAAAGATCTTCTTGAAGCTTACTTTTCTAGTGTTAGAATCTACATAGTATTAGTTTATCCAAATGCCCTGGTTTTATCTTTGTCTGTAACTAGGGCTGACTTTGTCTTGTTTAGGCACCTGCTTGACAGGATCCCTTGGGAGATGGTCCTGAAGGGTACAGGGGTCCAGGAAGGCTGGGCACTCTTTAAGAAGGAAGTCTTAATGGCTCAGGAACAGGCAGTCCCCAGGTGCTGTAAGAGAAGTCGACGGCAGAGAAGACCACCCTGGCTGAATAGGGAGCTTTGGCTACAACACAGAGAGAAAAAGAGATTTTACTGCTTTTGGAAGAAGGGGCTAGCGATTCACAATGGTTACAAAGATGCTGTGAGGCTATGCAAAGCGGAAATCATGAGGCCTAAAGCCCAGCTGGAAATTAATCTGGCTTCAGCAACCAAGGACAACAAGAAATGTTTCTATAAGTATGTGAGCAGCAAAAGAAAGACCAGAGAGAGCCTCCATCCCCTGCTAGAGGCAGGAGGAAACATGGTAAGAAGTGATGAGGAAAAGGCTGAGGTGCTTAATGTCTTCTTTGCCTCAGTCTTTAATAGCAAGACTAGTTGTATTGAGGGAACCCACCCTCCTCAGCCAGAGGACAGAGACTGGGAGAACGACGCCCCCACAACCCAGGAGGAGATAGTCAGTGACCTACCTACTGCATCACATAGACGTACACAAGTCTATGGGACTGGATGGGATACACCCGAGGGTGCTGAAGGAGCTGGCTGGGGTGCTCGCCAAGCTGCTTTCCATCATTTACCAGCAGTCCTGGCGGACCGGGGAGGTCCTGACAGATTGGAAATTGGCCAATGTGACGCCCATCTATAAGAAGGGTTGGAAGGATGGTCCAGGAAATTACAGGCCTGTCAGCTTGACGTCACTGCCCAGGAAGCTGCTGGAGCAGCTCATCCTGAGTACCATCATACAACACATGTGGGACAACCAGATGATCAGGCCCAGTCAGCATGGGGTTATGAAAGGCAGGTCCTGCTTGACAAACCTGATCTCCTTCTATGACAGGGCGACCTGCTTATTGGATGAGGGAAAGGCAGTGGATGTAGGTTACCTTGACTTCAGTAAGGCCTTTGACACCATTTCCCACAGCATTCTCCGGGCGAAACTGGCTGCCTGAGGCTTGGACGGGCACACGTTTTGCTGGGTAAAAAACTGGCTGGATGGCCGGGCCCAAAGAGTTGTGGTGAATGGAGTCAAATCCAGTTGGTGGCCGGTCACGAGTGGTGTCTCCCAGGGCTTGGTTTTGGGTCCACTCCTGTTTAACACCTTTATTGATGATCTAGATGATGGGATCGAGTGCACCCTCAGTAAGTTTGCAGATGACACCAAGTTGGGTGGGAGTGTTGATCTGCTCGAGGGTAGGGAGGCTCTACAGAGAGATCTGGACAGGCTGGAGCGATGGGCTAAGGCCAACTGTAGGAGTTTCAATAAGGCCAAATGCTGGGTTCTGCACTTGGGCCACAACAACCCCCAGCAGCGCTACAGGCTTGGGGAGGAGTGGCTGGAGAGCTGCCAGTCAGAGAGGGACCTGGGGGTGTTGATTGACAGCCAGCTGAACATGAGCCAGCAGTGTGCCCAGGTGGCCAAGAAGGCCAATGGCATCCTGGCTTGCATCAGAAATAGTGTGGCCAGCAGGGACAGGGAAGTTATCTTGCCCCTGTACTCGGCACTGGTGAGGCCACACCTCGATGACTGTGTTCAGTTTTGGGCCCCTCACTACAAAAAGGACATTGAATTACTCAAGTGTGTCCAGAGAAGGCCAACGAAGCTGGTGAAGGGTCTGGAACACATGTCGTACGAGGAGCAGCTGAGGGAACTGGGGTTGTTTAGTCTGGAGAAGAGGAGGCTGAGGAGAGACCTCATCACCCTCTACAACTACCTGAAAGGAGGTTGCAGAGAGCTGGGGATGAGTCTCTTTAACCAAGTAACAATTGATAGGACAAGAGATAATGGCCTCAAGTTGCACCAGGGAAGGTTTAGACTGGATATTAGGAAGCATTTCTTTCCAGAACGGGTAGTCAGGTGTTGGAATGGGCTGCCCATGGAGGCGGTGGAGTCCCCATCCCTGGAGGTGCTTAAGAGTCGGGTTGACATAGCGCTTAGGGATATGGTGTATTTGAGAATGGTCAGTGTTAGGTTAATGGTTGGGCTAGATGATCTTCAAGGTCTTTTCCAACCTAGACGATTCTTGATTCTGTGATATAAAATAAAATGGCTTTGGAGTAGCAATAATAGTTAATGTTGTTAATGACTCCTTCGCTCTCTTGTGATAGGGCAATCGCTACACAGAATAGCTAATCTCTAAGCACTTTATGAAACTGCACTTTAGAGCTGATTTTTGTAATCAAGTAAGAAAGAAACATAACCATCAACAAAATCTATTGCTATATTTAAGTGGTGTTATCAAATGCAATGCTACAGACCTTTGTACAGTGATTCTAATTCCTCATTTCATCATATATTTGCTCTTGGCCCATGCTGGCCTGAATTTGGGTCATGCTGACAATTAGGATTCACTTTCAGCTGATGACTGCTGTCTCAGTCATCACAATTAACTCCTGGTTTTATCTAGTTTCTAGAGTGGTATATTCTCTTTATTTATGGCCCTAATAATGATAACTCTTACTAACATTGTGAAGACTATGCTTCTATACCTGGTCAAAAGTCAACCCCTTTGGGGGTTAAAGCTGGAAAATGTGGCACTTGTCTTACTTTTGACAGGTTCTGTAGGGGAATAAGTGGCCCCTCACTTGTACTTGCATTCTTACCTTTGGGGATGCAGCCTTCAGGGAAGAAAAGAAAGGATTACACTCAGCTGTTGAGAATTTCCACATTGCCATCTATCTGGATGAAAGCAGCAGACTTGTCAGTCGCAAAGCAGAAAAGAAACTGAGGTAATGAAACGGGGATGGCTAAGAACTGTCATTAACTATCTTCCTAAAAAGGACACAGAGCATGTGTCAGACTTACTGTTGGCCCAGTGGATAGGTGAAATCTTGCAATCAGCATAAAGAGGGGAGAAATGAAAGGGAGAGAAGAGCTACTTACAATGCCTTGTTACCTGCATTGTTTCAATAAATTACACTGTTTCTTTGTACAGATGGTAAATGTTATCACATCTACAGCTCTTAACTATGCATCCAGTGCTGATGTTCATAACATATCTCCTACAAGCTTAAGGCTGAACAATTTGTCATCTCATTAAGCCCTTTGGAGACAGTTATGCCTTAGGGGGCTCAGTCAATCAACAGCAGTAGAGAAGAGCTGCATTTCAAATTTTCTTATTTATAGGACTTGAATAAGCAATGAAAGTGGGTGCAAAACACTTTTAAACTAAATGTGCAATCATCATCATAAGTTGGAATCTGAACACATGACATTCAAAGTTGAGCAAATTGCTTATGTTTCAGAAGACTCACCAGAGTTAATCGGCAATCAGAGATCACTCAGCTGGTATGCAAAACAGGAATGAGAGAGAAGGGCAGCAAAATGACTAGGAAAATAGTGGAGATGAACAACTGAAAGGGATCGTTCAATCAGTAATAATACCAGCAAAAGGTGCAATAATACAGTTGTCATCAATTGTCTTGTGTACATCAGCAGGGGAATATCCACAGAAACCATGACTTATACTCTATCTCAACAGGTACCCAAAGGATACTGCATGTAATATGCTGTGTAGGAAAATGCAGAACAGGCAGGACAAGGCACATGGTGTTCTAAATTACTACCATACACATGCGACACTGGGATCACCGACAGGAAGCTGAAGAACATCGCTGTGCGGAATAATTGACTTGATATTTCTGGAACTGAGATTTCAGTTTCTTCTAGTGACAGACTTAACTATGTCTGTCTGAGCTTTCAGGCCACAGCACTACACAGCCTTTCAGTGTCTGGATGTCAGTCTCCTGCAAGACCATTTTAAACTGTATTTTTAATGCCCTGGCTTTGTGTGTATAAGAACATGCTAAATAATACAAGATATACAATGAGTCCTTCTGTACTCATTAAACTCTTTGTGCTTGGCAAACATGTATCCAGAGCAAATATATTACACAGAGCATAACCTTCTATGTAAAGGGCAGTGTTCAAATTCAAAGCCTTTGCAGCCAGCCGCTGACACTTCAGTGCTGACAAGTGCTTCCACCCCTTTTTCACAGATAAGTTTTTATTCTATATTAATGTGACCATGTAAAAAATGAGATCGTCAATGCATTTTATTCTTCCACAGTTCTATTGCACATGGTCTGCAGTATTAAGGTGTTGAAGTCTGAAAGCAGTGGGTCATACCCTCAGACAATATGCATCAGTATAACTCTAGAAAAGTCATTAAGCAAAACATTTTTTACAAGAGGAAGAGCAGTAGTCCTTATCCAAAACCTGTAGCATGTGGACTGCGATTTCTAGATTGACAGCAATAACTTTTCTATTCAGCTTTTCTTCCTTTAAGACCTAGCCCATCTTAAATCACATAGGTATGTATCATTACAATTTTAAATACTGACAGCTGTCATTTCTCTTACTGATTTGATTCTTCCTTTATTCTGCATCACTGAACTACTCTTGTGGAAATTATGTTTTATGACATGTCTTTAAAGCACACAGGACAGTCTGAGGATATTAATGTAGTTTCTTCTAATTTGCAAAAATCAGAACCACATCTAAGTGATTGTGCAAAGACCAAAATATTTTTCTTCTGTAATTATTTAGTGTTTTAGGCTTCAGTGTCAGAAATTATATCAGAATTACATCTGTAAATATTATTTTTATTTAATATGCCTACAGAGCCATTCAGTATGAAAGCCTGAAAATCACATGATTAGGCAGAGTTTTCTTAAAATCAACATTTCAAGAGTTAAAATGAGAAATGTGGAAAGAAACTATTTTGTTAGCATTGGAATACATAATTTCACAAAAAAAAATTTAAGATCAATTGTTCTTTTCTGCAGAAAATAAGTATTTCCTCATTGATAAATGTTATCTTCCAGACATGAAAATAAGAATGTGAGACAGTCTGTTTTAGCACAGGGACAGCTCCACAAAGAGACATTCTAAAACAGGAACTGAGCAAAGTAGTTTATGCTAAGAATATTACTTGGCTGCCATAGAGGTACATGGAAAATTCCCACTAATTTCAACAGGAGTTGAATTTGGATGTATGTTTACAAACCATTGCCAAGAAGTTTGATTAAGGAAAAACATCAGTAGAAAAATGCATGTAATAAAAATGCTGCTAGATGGGGAACACAAATGTATTCTTCAGTAAAAGGGAAACTTAATTATTACATTATTTCAACTGGAAAAGAATTTATTAAAATACATTAAATATACAGAAAACATATTAAGCAAGTACATATAATCAGAATGTACCCTATTTACAGGTCATTTACAGTTTGCTAAAGATATTTTTTAGTGTCTCCAGAGAATATTTAGAAACAAGTTTAACAGAGTAACAAATATATAAGATCTTACACTCTACTACCTTATAGGAATGCACAACCAGCAAAAAAGTTATTGCTTTAGAGGAGTTATATAAGTATTAAACAGTTGTGAAAGAAAAATCAGCTAGAAGTTAAGAATAAATACACTGAAATTGAAATACATAAAATTACCCTGTTCTAAGACTGGAATTTAGCCAGTTGTGAAACAGCCTGACAAAATATATTAAAAAGTCAGCATTTATTCACAGTTTAAATGTACATAAATTAGATTCATTTTCACAGTCATTTACAGATGTACTACTGCCAGGACGGGTGCGTGCTGCTATATGTTAGTATAGGTTCAGATGTCATTAGGTTAAAATTATTACCTTTGAGCAGATGGCCTCTGTTCTGCTGCAGGACAATCCCTAGTTTAGAAAATAAGAAAGTGGCATTGAATAAATGAGAAAGTATTCTGGAACATATGTATTTAAGCAATGGTAAATGCTTAAGTTGTACGTACTTCTCTCCGCAGAAACTACAGAGGACATCTATCTGCTACTGATCTTAGCTACAGAGCACAGAGATACAGCTCAAGTTTTTACCACAGACATGTCATATGGTCTTCCATTCAATACCTGTGTCAACAATAACCATCTAAATAAACACTATTTTATTTCTGATAGAAGAAAAATTTCCTCAGATAAAACAATGATTCAAGGGAAGTGGGGGTTGAAGACACCTCACAGAAGTTATACCCATAGACCATACCAAACCAAACACACAAGAGAATTTCTTGATGCCTACACTCTCCTACAGGTTGCCTTCTGCCTATCACTGTATTCCAGTTTACATACAGTACTCAAAGCAGATCTGACAGCAATTGACAGGAGTTTGATAGCTATGTATTTTTTTTTCTCCTTTTATTATTTCAGCTTGCATAGATAACACTCTTACATGGAAATCAGTTACTACCACTCATTTTTTTAAAGTTTACAAAGTTTCATAGCTCCCACATGCAGATCACATGCAGGAAGTAATCTAATACCAGGCATACTCTTTTGCACCAACTCTCTCACCTGCATATATACATATGCCCAGAGCCCAGGATTGTCTCTGAGATGGGAGAATTAAAATCATTACCAACAACACTGTATGCCCATAAGTAAAGCTCAAGATTTTTTTTTAAAAAACAGCAATAGGCTCAATGCTGCACTAAAAATTGTAGGCAAGACCATGTTGCAATATCCTCTGAATAACATGATATATTATAAAAACCCTTGAAATATTATTTCAATCCCAGACATTTGATAATGAGCTGGATTTATTCTTCATGTTGTCTAATGGTCCGACTGTCAGAAAAGGAATCCAAATTCCTTGCGAAGAAGTCTGAGGTAACACCATAGTATGAAAATATGGTCTTTCATTTATTTTTTCTCCACTGTAAGCACTGAACATCTTTCATTCATATTCAGTAAGGAAGTACTCCCCAGGCATCCAAACCTCATACCCTGATTCCAGTTTGAGATTTGATTATCCACCTTAATCCCATTAGACACTGATCTTTTAAACAGCAGGAAAATTGCTGACAAAACACCACCAAGAATATTAAAATTCCATTCACAGGAGGAATTTAATATTACAATTAGTTGCAATAGCAACATAAGCATTGTAATTGTTTACATTTATTTAGCTACTGAGTGAGAGTTTAAAAATGTTGAAAGAAATAGCAAAACCAATTGTTTTATAAATGAAAAAATGGAGGAGAGAAGCAAAACAATTTCAATGTCTAACCAACAGGACCAAGTTCCATTTCCTTCCAGCTTAGGTGTTGTTGATAACTTTAGTCTAGTTATTAGAAAATGGGACTTTTTGCTTCTTTGCATAAACAAAATACATGCATTTCAGAAACTATCCCTTAAAGAATTGTGTGGTATAAGGAAAGCTGAAAGTTTCCATCATTTGGGGAATCAACCTGATGCCAAATGCCTAAGGCCTATTTACAAAACCAATTGTAATGGCAGGGATTTCATCTCTGCTTCTCTTTACTGATTCTCTTTATACCAGGATAGGTACATCCAGCCCTACCTCTTTCCTGTCAGATGTTTCTCTAATCCATTTGAAACAACCTCTAATGATAGGGATTCCACAGTCTTCTGGAGCAACCACTTTTGGTGCTTCACCTTCATTGCTACTTGACTTTTCTCCCTAACATCTAACCTAGATCTTTGTTGCTACAGTTTAGGCCATCATGTTTATGGACAGTACATTTCTCCTTCCTCTGTGCATATTTGAAGGTCATCACACTCAAATGGTGGAATGGGCAGACAATAACTTCATAAAGCTCAAAAAGTGCAAATGCAATGTCCTGGCCCTGACAGAGAGTACCTTCATACATCAGCACAATCTGTGGCCCATCTGGCTAGTTAGCAACCATACAGAATGGGACTTGGCAATCCTGGTGGATATTTTCTTGAAAATTAGTTCAACCTTTGCTTGAACAAAGGAAGTTCCAGCTGGACATACAGAGAATTCTTCCCCATGAGAATGTTTAAACACTGGAACAGGTTATCCAGAGATGTTGTGAAATCTCCATTCCTGCAGGTTTTGAAACCCCAGCTGGACAAGGCCCCAGGTGACCTGCTTTAAGGCTGAATTTAGCCCTGCTCTGAGCATTTCAGATAGGAATATGAAGTTCTAATATTAACATTCAGCCAACTAGTTACAAGTGAATTAACATCCAGAAAATCCAAATGCTTTTAAGAGAGACACATAATATTAATATACTAGAAAGCAGACTAAAAGCAGATAGGCTGAAAGCCTTCTGAACTAGTGCACAGAATTCAAATACCTCAACACTACAAAAATTTACCAACATACATATTTCGAGGTATTTTATTCATAACACACAATGTGCCTTTTGACATTAGCTTACAGCTGTACCTCCTGTTCTTGCAAGCTATTCTTACAGACTTTTCTATGAAATGTCTTCCAATACTGCAAGGGCAAACCAAAACACCTTTATTATATTGTGTCATTATTTTCAAGATTCTATTTTTTTAAAAAGTCACTCTGGATTTGAAAAAAATCAGAAATATCCTAGAGTTGTTAGAAATCCCAATTTTATTCTCCCTATTAAAAAGAGGGATTTTTAACTGTTTCTTTGTTTTTATGTGACAATTGAATTTTTTTCCTTCCTTATTTTTCTGTGTTTAAAGGCTAGCTACTTTGGTAATAAGTAACCATACAAAAAAGTGGAAAATATAGAAGTTGAAAGGAAATTCATAAAAGCGTGCATAAGTGTGTGCAAGTGTGAAAGTAAGAATACACATTCACAGTGATGAGAATCTTTAGGAAAACCTTTAGAAGGAGTAATAATGTGAACAGTAGAATATTCAATAAATTATATATATACAGCCACTATTTTTCAGAAGCAGCATTTTGGACCTAATGTATTAACTTTTCAGAAAAAAATCTCAATTTCATCTGTGTTTTTCTACTCAGCCTTTCTGCGGAGGTACATTGGTTCTACAACTTCCCTACTGTACTGTAAGAGATTCAATTCCATATTGCAAAAGACATTTTTGTTTGTTTCTTGCATGTAAATTTGGGTTCGGGAGGGGTAGCTATTTATTTTTATACAGTGTTTTCACTATTATAGCAGAGAAAAAAAGGAGGAAATTGAATATGGGTGTAAAAGAACCTATGAGAGGTTTTATTCCAAACTGCACAGATTATTTTGTTGTGTTTATTCTGACTTGTATTTTACCAGGCCTGGAATAAGGTAAAGTCCAGCATGCAGTCTCTTCCTCTTGTTAATATTTTAAAAGATACATATTGTACAGATGAGCCAATCAGACTTACATATCTTTCCTGAAAAATCCTTTCTGATCATAAGACATACTTTAAGATGCGAATATAGGAAAGGTCTGCATCAGTCTGCCATCAGTGACCACTGCTGACCAGAACTGAAAAGCACCAGATCGGCAGACATTTGCTGCCCTCTTTTGGAACATGTAAGTGAAGATTCGGCAGATGATTCAGTGTGGTTTTATGTATTTATCAGATGTTTCCTTTTGCCACATTGCTCGCAATCAATGGATTTTTAGTCAACTACTTGTCTTACTGAATTAAAAATTCATTGTTGGGTTAGGCACTTAAACTTCCACCAAAACAAAAAATTTTTATCTAGATGGATTTTTCTAGTACACAGGCTATGTGCATACATGGAACGCAATCTTTAATAACTGAGTAATCGAGCATATATTTTGGTGGATAACTCTCATATTTTTCTGATACTTTTAATAAAAGGTTTATGCAAATGTGTAAAGTGAGTGAGGTGTCCTTGAAATAATAATAGAGCTGGTCTTTCTGTTGTATCAGAAAAAAGAATTCATAGTGGTAACATCTCTTTATTAGTAATAATCTTTTATTCATTATCTATGCTTTATTTATTGTGCCTTCACTTGGACCTAACAGATGTGTCACTGAATTTTAGAACTAATAAACTAAGAATCAAATGAGATCCAGCATAAAATTTTAATCTGAAATACTACAGAAGTCTAAATAACTTATCAAAATTGTCATCACCTACAAACACAGCAAGGAAATTATCAGCAAGTTATCAGAGACCCTAACTGGGGCATTAGGACAATAGAAACAGGATATAATACCCATCAAGGTCATCAGAACTGTACTAGAAAAAAATGGCTGTTTGAAAAGAAAGCAAGGAGAAGTGTTTTGAAGCAGTTATGTGGCTAAATTAAGGAGCTTCCGCTAAGCAGGACAGGTTGCTAAAGATAACATTATTGTATGCACAAAGAAAAGTCCATTTACACTACAAACAATCACTGTGACATAGCTTAATTTGTACCAGTGTTTTTTCTTGGATTTTTTTTAATCATGAATGTAAAAGACAGACATCATTTTCACTACCATTTAAATTTTTGGACAGGAAAACATAAAGCAAATTAAATGATCCATTTTTATTCTTCATAAATACTGTCCTATACCATTTTTATACATGAAAATTGTTTTAATGCTATGCTTTAATGAACATGTGGCATGGTAAAAACAGAATATGACAATTCCTATTGTTATCAAACTATAAAGGCAGTTCTGAAAGGACTTCACTAAAATCAATTCTCTATGATACATGACAGGTCTCAAGTCTGAAACCAGATCCTGACTCCAGTATTCTCCAGTAGCAAATATTGGACTTTCATATAATGTTTTTTTAATGTCTAGAACAGGCTTTGTCAAACTCCAAGTTAAAATTCTGATACAAGTTTAAAATTTGTGATCTGGCTGGTTCTGAGTTAGAGAATAAGTTACTGGCCTGTGAGAGTCTAGAATGATTTATATTGCTTGGTGTGATTTCTGTCACTGAGACTACTAAAGTAATTTAAATGTTGATAATGTTTTATCAACATCATCAAATATGAAGAAGAGGATTTTAAGTGACTGTGTATCTTTTAGAAGGTAACTATAGGGTGAGAAATTTGACACATTTAATGCAATGACTACAGGCCCAATTCAGTGAAGTATTATTCAGCAAAGCACTTACATAGTACCTTTCCGAAACAGGGTTTACTTCATAGAGAGGAAGTTATAAAGATACATAGGACTCTAAAGCTTGCTTGGATTATATACAGCATTGAAGTATTTCTTCTCCATTACTTATCTGTTTAATAAGCTTTCAACCTTAGAAAGCTTTTGGCTGTAAAATACAAAATTACGGTGATACATTACATGTTTTTGCAGCATAAATATATTGCTCAGAAGGACCCAGGAGCCAGATCAACTCTTTCAATTACTCTGTCATTTTCCTTGTTGATTTTGAATTTAGTGGGATTAACAGTGTATTTTTCTGTCCACCTCAAAAATTTTGAACAATTTAATCTCTTCCACATTTTGGTTTTTGACACAGTCTTTTTTGTAGTTCTCAGCTAACAGGCTTAAATAAACTTGAACACTCATCTCCAACTTGAGAATAACCCTAAAATGTTGTTTTGGAAAACCCGAAGCATATTTTTAGCACCCACTACAGCACTGTTAACCATGCTTATTTACTATTCTTGCTATTGTGCGCATATACACAGGAACAGAAGCAATCCTGACCAAAATATATAAGGCTATCAACAGTACAGGGCTTTAACAAATCAGTGGATTCTTCTCCTTCTTGAATGGTGCTTCCACATCTGCACTGGAAACCCCCAAAGAAAATTGCTAAAGAAACCCTTCCATAGATTAATGTAGAAAAATCCAATATATCTACTATGCATGAGACTACATGTTTCCTATATTCCTCTTCATGCCCTGAGTTTTTTTCTATTTTGACAAAAAATGTATGTATTTCAGACTGAATAAATTTTTAAAGGAAGGCTGTTTCTGTTTTAGTCTAGTAACCCAATGTTATGTCTGTTATTCAAAGAAGGATTCAGAGAACACTGCATGAATCTCTGTTATCATCTTTAGAAGCTCTGTGAATAACGTTAGTCTCGACCTACCAAGTAAAAGAGTGCATTTTACCTACCACAAACACAGTTCTGTCTGATTCTGATCTAATCCTTGAAGTCAAAATTTTCCTACAGTAAGAGAAATCTAACTTGTTTTAAGTGGAGCCTGCAATGATTTATCAGTCTGTCAGCAGCCAATATTAGAATTCTACCAAAGCATATTTATCAGGTGTTATAATAGAAGATAATTTTTATTTATCTTTTACTTCCACTTCACTTGCAGTACAGGAATTTGAAAACTTTCTCGACCGTAACTGGAGCGTAATTTCTGCCAGTGGTGCTCCCAAATATGGAATCAGTCCTTGTCATCCATAAACTATGATGACTTTAGAAAGTGGTATGTGGGGAAGATACTTTAGGAGCCACAGCAGTGATGATCTTGGACAATAGATCATTACAATGTCCTTCAAGGCCATCAGCGGAATGGCTCGTCTACTGTCTCTACAATTCCCCATGTAGCTATTCAGCAGAACCGATTGTGATAAAGAATTTGTATAGGTGGCATTAGAGTTTCCATAAAAGATCTTAACAGCTTATGTTACAGTGGCTGTTACTAACTCTATTTTGAACAGATCTTTCCAACTATACCTGCAAAATTCACAATTACACAGCTGCATTTGTAAAAGCCTACTTTTGTGTTTGCACATAAAATCTGAGGGTAAGTATTTCTACACTTATGGATTTCTGCTTTTTCCTAGAGTGAGGATGAATGGTTCTAACTGCAGCAATAGCATCTATAGGTAGAATAGACTTATTATTAACCTAACATTCAGTTTTTATCTCCTTTCTTCCATTGGCCAAATATAACATGAAATTTTTTAAACCTGTAATAACTAATATACCATTAAATTATATTTTTACTTATGTAGTCTGTTTTTAAGCTTTCCCTGTTCCCATCAAGAGCTTGTTTTTCCTTTCCCTCCCCCCCCAAAAGAGGTTAATTAGCTTCCCAGTTTAATTTACTTAAGCCATAAACTACTTGCTGCCTGATTACTATTCAATAGCAAACAGATTTCAAAATTAATGCAGACAAAAGGATATCATATATACTATAAACTTGCACCACCTTGACTTTTTGAGTAACATGCGTTCATATCTTGAGGGTCGTGCCTTTTAGTAGTCTCAATAACCTGACAGAAGTAAAAAGGACATATATAGTGCACTTGCAGGGGACACATGATGAGTGCTGTTTCATCATATGTGCAGTATGAGCTGTATCTCTCTCCAGAGATCTTCAAGGGTTTAGGATAATAGGAAGGCAGAGAGAGACAGAGAGAGGTGAACCACAGCTGCCAGCTTTTTTATTCTCAGTTCTAGTTTTCTTAAGGGGTTTAAAACTGTCACTGTGATCAAAAGCCTAGCACTTAAGACAGCCCCTAGGCAGTCAAAGGAGAACAACACTTTCCTGTTTAGTGCCTCCTACCAGAATTCATAATATAGAGGTTGCCTATCACTTCCACAACTGCAGCATTTCCTAATTGGGTATAACAGATATCAGCAAATGTGTATGGCATCAGGTTTCCTACAAACCTTCCTTCTCTATCTGCCCATTAAAATTATGTGAAAATATATGTCAGTGTACTGAGGAATACCATTTACATATACAACATAACCTCCAAATGTCTAGTTCTGTCCAGCTGCATTCTGCAAAGGAAACTTCACAGGACTGTATGTTCCTCTAATCCAGGAAATGATTGTACCCACGACATTGGTTGTTATTCCAGTCCCTCTATATAGGCAACCTGTCTGACTCAGAAAACTCATCTGCTGACTGTTCTACTTTGAAACACAATTATCCATCTCCATATCAAGCTGCATCTGAATATAAATCATAACTCATGCTAAAGATGCCATCCAGGCATGTTAAAGGATAAAATCTCTGAGACATTTGTTAATGCTGTTTGTAAGAACCCTTCCTAACAGCTGTTGATTTTGCAGTTTTATATTGAGTGTTACTCTGACAGGGTTCAAGAAAAAACTCACATTTAAATGGTGGCAAATCTTCTATCTGTGTTTTTTTACTGCAACCAAACATAAACAAGAAAGATGGATAAGTAGGAAAAGATTGATCATCTCTCAGTTTTTTTGGCTTGTATTTCTATCCCACTGTCAGGGGAAAAAAAAAAAAAAAAAAAAAAGGTTTTAAGACAATATTTCCAGAAAGCAAAAGTCTTCATTTGCCTCTGAAGTAAATGCTTTCAGCTGGGGCGGAAAAACAAGTGAAGAAAACGACTAATGCCAAGAATTTCACTTGCAAAAAATTCTTCAGAAAAAGATGACTTCTAATAGTTAAAATTCTTAAAAGGATATAACCTTTTATCAATGTGATAATTGTTTGAAGATTCTTCCTTGAAAAAAATTTAAAAAGGAGAAAATTGTAGGCAGCCAGTTTTAACATGTTTGTACTTCAGGTGACTTTTGAGTACATTTTTAGTATGTTGTTATTCCTTGGAAAACTTCATCAGAAGTCACAGAACATGCACCCCATGGAGCTGACAAAATAGTATTTATTCACCTCTCTGATGGCATTACCCCTGGTCTAGCCTTGGCCACTCATCTCCTGGGTTATTCTGAACAAATCAATTCATTGTTCTCTTCCTTTTCTACAAAACAGAGACAAAAACACACTGCCTTTGGGAAGCTCTCCAGCATCTCCTGATAGTAAAGAGATTGTTATGTTGTAACTTACACTCTCATCAGAACCTAGATGCTACTGATTCTCAGTGAAAGTAGCTGTTTGGGACTCCTAGCTTTCTTTCCAACATTCTTTCAAATTCCATCTTACTTATTTTGAGTCAGCTAATATATCTTTCTGCATGTCTGTACAGCACCTGGTACTGAGATATTTGCAACATAATGGAGTACAACAGGGAGCATAATAACAGTAACACATAAATTTAGAGATTATTTTTGCAGTCCCATATTAGGGAAAAAAACGTTCTTCAGACTTCTGCTTTTCCAAGTAATTGTTGCTCAAACAGAGCAGGTTTTCCCATTTCAGAGAGATGCTTAAACCTTGCTTGTAACCACAGTTTGGGTCATGATAGCCTTTTGTCAGAGTAAAAATTCTAGAATCACTGTGTGAAAACTGCTGATAAAAAGGAAGTTATGGTAATTGAGGTACAATATCTACTTAAATGCCATTCGATCTTCTGGTTTGTATGCATTTGCTAGAGCTAAGTGTTGTGGTACCTTGAGTCCATATTGACGCATTTCTGTCATGACATGTTAGTTGTGATGTGAGATAAGCTGTGGCACAGTAACCCAGTACAATCCAGTGAAACATGGTACATCGGAAGCTTCACTGAAGTGCTCCTTTTCCTTTCTATAGAGCTCAGACCATCTGACATCTTGGGTCATCTCAATTTGAACGAGTAGATGACAGTACAAGGCAAATGTATATCTGTTACTACAGGATTTGAAAAGGGAAGTACATTCCTCTAATTCTACATAGACATCCAGAAAAATTAAACCATGAGGTAATATGTTGAACAGCTAAACTAAAACTTTCACCTTGTTGGAGCAGTTATGTCAGAGAATTTTCTTGTTATTTGTGGTTTTAGATTGACTTTACACAACCTTCAAACTAACCAATAGCATGAGAGGAAAGCTCTGAGCCTGTCTTTTCTGGGCTCCGTTACGGTAAATCACAAATAAATATTTATGTAATAAAATACCTCTTTAAAAAATCAAATAATATAGTTACCAATTAACAAGGCCTCATAAATCCATAGCTTTGAAGTAACTGTGTGAGAAAATGAGTAACATAACTGTCATATCATCTGAATCAAATTCCTTATAAGAGTGTATCAAACTTCCAGTAATTTTAATAAAGTACCAAAAGGCTTCTGTATTTTCACTTAATACAAAATAAATCTATGACCTGGTAAATCTGAGCACAGTTTCCCACCCTGCTCTAAATTCAAGATATGCAGGCTCTTGGTTCTCCATTGTCGAAATGGAAGTAAAAGTCATCTGTTGTTGTCAGGATAAGTAGGGTCTAAATGATGATAATTTCTCCCCCATCCTACTTGGTGCAGCCCCAATTACTCTGAACAATGTGCCCTCAGTGTCAGATGGCAAGGAAGTGGCTACAGCATACCAGTGCTCAGCCTCTCCCTTGCAGAATCTTTCTACCAGACTGTGTGATTGAGGGAGATTCATAAAACCATAGCAAGGCTACTTAAAAATCAAAGCCATGGAGATGTCCTTATTTAGGTCTAGCTTTTGCAAGACAGCTGCCATGGAGTTCTTGAGCATTGACAAACTACAGCTGTGTCTCTCACCATTGAAAGCACCATAAAGTTGTTCTTTCTCTACTTTTTCCAAGTCCTAAGTGACTGATCCTAGCAAAGCTAGTATCTGTATTGCAATTCCCTTCTTTCCCACTTCTATTAATTAATCTTGATATTGATTAATTTGAATTTGATATTTATATTTGGTAAGAAGATAAACAGAAGGAAAAATATTACTTCTTTCCTTATGGAGGGGATTAGCTATTTATTCTTCAAATATTCAGCATGGCATTTCCTTAATTTTCAAGAAGACATTTGGATCTCATTATTGAATGTAACCATCAATTATATGCAATTATTTTAGAAGCACTCTTCATTATGATTTATTATTTGTATAGTAATATATAGTATGGTGTATATATATAGTATGTGTGAGAATATATATACATTTATGAATATATATATATGTATAGTATATATAGTATGATATATGTATCATACACAGATCAAGATCTCACTGTATTCCAGACTGCAGAAATTTACCACAAGAAAGATTATATTTGTGCATGAACAACTACAGGATAAATAAAGAAGGAATTTGGTTTAAACTTATTCAAAATCCTCCATTACAAACATCTCCTGAAATCCACTAAGAGGTCTTCCTTTCAGTTTTCACATCCTGAAAGCATCCTGGACACATGAAGTGAGTGAAGAAGTGCTCATCTTAGCATTCTAGACAAGAAGTCTATACACACTTTTAGCATACAAGCTTAAAGCAATGTGAGGTGTATTAGAGTGTAAATTCTAAAGGAATTGTGAAGTTTAAAACTATTATATCTGGAAAATACCTAGAGTACCTGTGGAAGCCCTTTATCCCTATTCATTAATATTACTGCAGTAGTCTGTGTTCTAAAAGTCCCAGCTGATGGCTCAGAGCCTCATTGTGCAAGGCACTGTACATGCAGGGCTGTGAGAGCTTCCAGTGGGGACATTTCAGAGGCTACTGGCAATGCTGTAGACTACAATAAAAGACAAAATGGGAGAATTGGAGCAGGAGCTCTAAAGAAAGAACATTGTGTCATGTGGCCCAACTGTAAAATAGAAAAATTGCATGTAATTATTTTCCAAGCTGAGTGTGATGATGTGAAAGGGAAGAACTAATGATGATGCACTCTGCTTGTTAGAGGTTTTTTTCCTTCTAGGAGCTCAAGGTTACAAGAACTGCTCTGCACTTGGATATTTCTTTTTCCTTCCTTCCACTAGAAATGCGATGGTTATAAATAAATTCTGTACACAGGAAGTTAATAACACTCCAAAGACATTGTGAAATAATTTTAGTTACTAACACCAGACATTCAGTCTTGGCAATATTTTTTTCCTGACTTCAAGCATCCTGTATTGATTGATTAATTATTCTACCAATGAACTAACAAATATTGACCTTATAGAGTTGAGCAGCATTTAGCCAAAAGTCAGTCATCTACATCGATCACTTAATGGAACATCAAAGCTCAGCATCTCTGACAGTTTTATGTCATTCAGCAAAAATCCGTCTATGCTTTGATGATACCTTGACCTTTCTTATTAGGCATCCTTGGCTGAAAACTAAAAGCAATAATAAAATTAAACCTGTGGATAATGCTTTGTTATCTGGAGTGAAAGAGCCACTGCTACAGGATGCTCCCTGCAGATTTACCTACCAGCAGCGGTAGCATTTCTTTTTCAAACTAAAAATATCATTTTCTAGTTATATGATCAGACAGGATGATAGTCAAATATAATTTTATGACACTGGAGTATTAGGAAAACAATAAGGAGAAAACACTGGTATATGTACTTTTTAAAAAAAAAAAAAACAAAAACAAAAAAAACCCAAAAAAACCAAACCCAAAAACCACATACACACAACTTCAGAATAGGACCGTGAAGCCTGTAGCCCTCTTAACAGCTAGGGATCTGTCTATGCAGCTGTCACAGCAGCAATTCAATTCAGCTTTGTCTGTGCACAAGAGCTATTACTAACATCTCCGATCAGGTACACAGAACACCCTTGCTAAGCTTATTTACCCTGCTTCTGGGGTATGTTTTCCACCTCTAAACCTAGCTAATGTGCATTTACACACACAGCAAACATTGCAATCACTCATGACTGCAAGCATAGACATACCCCAAGGGGATTGGTGGGGTGCAGTAGCAGCTGAATGGAGAAGGTTTCTCACATAGCTTCTCACTCCAGAGCAACACAGTCTCCAGAGCCTTCACTCCACATCAGTGCATAGCATCTCAAGCCAGCTCACGTCACTTCTCCAACATAACTCATTAAGCAGTAATCATTAGGGTGCTGAAATATCAATGTCTACCCCAATATTATTATAGACAGGAGTAAACTTCATGCCCACACAAAGTAAATCTGTTGTGCAACAAGACATGGATGACAGAAGGAGTGGTACATTGACAAAGAAAGCATTAAAGTTAAACTGGGATAGAAGGAGAATCTAGAGGATTATTACCTTCAATTTTTTAACCCCAGCAACTAAAGTAGTTCCTTTCCTTGAAGAAACAAGTCTAGAAAATCCCCTTCGAGTACTCCCAGAGGACTCACTCTAATCTCCTTGTCTTTATTCCTCAAGTACCACTTGCCTAGAGCAAGGCGCTGTAGAAAGCACCTTGGGAACTGGCATTTACTTACCTAAGTAACTCACAGGAGTCAGGTGAGAGGTTCTTTCCACGCTCTGAAATCCATTTCTTCACTAGGCTGGTTTACAGGCAGACTAGTCCAGCCATCCCTTCCCCTAACTTTCAAAGCTGTTCTTTAGATCCCTATCTAAAAGGGTTCAGTATACATCACAGTGATGGCTCCTGCTAAATACTGTTGCAGAAACAAATATGTGAGTAGGATCCATCTGAGTTTTGAGAAGTATTAGAGTTCTACAGAAAGCTAAGAGAGACAAAGTGAAGACTTTCAGTCCCAAAGTTTGGGAAGGTTGTATGATCTCAACATTCTGGACATGGAGTCCTGATTCAGCCCCACTGAAGATGTTGCTAGCATAAGTCAAGATTGCTACCATAGAGTTGCCTTAATGATAGTTATTTCTTATTCACTGATACAGTAATTAATAGTTTTAATTCTTCTTAATTGTTTCACTGGAATCTCATGTGAAAGTCCCTGGGTTTGGTGAAATCTTTCCTTTTTATAACATTAAGTTGAAGTTGCATCCAGACTTGTTTTTGGATTTGAATGGCTGCTTTTTACTGATCAATCTTTTCTCTTTCCTAGCTGCTCTGGTGATCATCTCAAACATTTTGCCAAGACTACATTTTTAACTGGTTGCCAACTAAACTACATGCATGAGTTACCATGAGAAAATGGTGCAGTTCAATGTGAAAATAGATTATGCTTTTGATTCAAGAGAACCCTGAGCATTTAGCTTCTGTATCTGCTAACAATGTAGCCCAATTTTGGGCATGTAAGCAAGAAACCAGATTTTCAAAAGTGCCCAATAACCAGCAAGCTTTTAAAAATTCATCTTATGGGAAGCTGAGGTTTTTTTGAAAATGATGGTATTCAGTGTCTAAATGCAGTCACACATACTTAGAAAATCTATCTCAATTTCCTTAGTGAAAGTCATTGGACCTAATATTATTTCTGTGTAACCTGTAAGTGTTACAAGGAAATTAACAGTTAATAAAATCTACACTGCTTTAGAAAACCACCCTCTGCACTAAGCAAGTACAAAACCAATCTCACTGTTTCCTACATTCTGGCTTAGGGGATAATTGCCTCTTACAAAGCCTTTTCTAATGGAAAAAAATCATAAAGAAATGGGGTGTAAGTTCATCATACCTGTCCATCTCCCAGCTTTAAAGCAGAATCAACTCTAACTTGGTTCATTACACATAAATCCTAAGGTCTAAACACACATTCAAGGATAAAACATACAAAAAATATTTAGTCTCTATCCAAGCCTTCTAGCTGTTAAAGAAAAGCAATAATAAAAGAGCAAACCTGATGCTGTTTTTACAAAAATATAGAGATATTCTATGTTCTAGTTGCTCAAAACCTAGTGTATTATTTTTGATATTCAAATTCATTGTGTATGGAGATATACAACTCCCAATTCTTTTGTTTCTGTTATATTTAAGAGACCTTATTTAAGAGTTTCATGTAAAATGATGGCATGGACCAGAACTCTGGACAAACTGACTTCATAAACTGTCTATAATCTAGAATAATAAGTAAACATTTTACCATACGCAGTATAGATGAAATTGTATGCTATTATCTGTATCTGGAATGAAGGACACTGTTTGTCTACTTCCCTACAACAGATATTCATGTCTGCACATTCACACACACACACTCTTCCAGTGACAGAACTGAAGAGATACATTATTTAAAATGACTTCCAATGGTGGAGATATTTTTTTATCACCCTGACATCTATAAAATATACTTTGTCCACAGAACTATATTGAGTAGAGAACTCAGTCTGAAATAAATTGTGTTGGTTTGTTTTTCTTGTGTATTAATTTACTTTTAAATATTCTAGACATACCCTCTTTAAAGTGGTACATTCTGTTTCTATTTTACTGTATTCAGCAATCAGTGTCGATTACTCTTGGTAACCATGGCAACAAGGCAGCTAACTGTTCTTAAATCTTCATTTGTCCACTACTTTTACAAAATACTGTACAGTTAAGAATGCTTTCTTACTAAAGACATAGGGAAAAGCTGGAAGGAAGAAATGCACAACTTCTTTTAACTAATAATATAATGGGAATATGTTCTGTAAAATAAAAATTTATTCGCTTTGGGATTTAAACATTCTTTAGGATACATTAGCAATAGCAATTTCACAGTTTTCAGGATCTTCAAAGCTTCACTATACTGTAGTATTGTTCATTTCTTGTCTGTACTTTAGATCTTCCCAGAGGACCTCTGAGATCTTTTCTGATATTAGGAGTTTGCCTTCTGTAATAGTCTGCTTCTGGATTAATAATAGTGCCATAATAGCTAGAGAGCCTGGCACAAACATAGTTGTACCCTGATGTCTTTTGACAGCCTCAGAGGTTAGTAATCTATATGATGCTACCAAATAATTTCAGCTGCCTCTGGGATTCTTATGAGCTCCAGTCCAGACAAAAAAGACAGTCATTTTTGTGTAAAGAATTGGGGAATTGGGATGGACAGGGTAGATCATCATGTGGAGAAACTAAAAAAATGCCATCCCATTAACTGAGAAGACTGGAGAAAAAGGTTTGTTTTCCTACGACCATGTAAATCTGTAATGAGTTGTCAATAAAGCAACCCTCAGGGAAGGAAGAAAAAAAAATTAACAACTGCGTGCATCTGTTCTGTTTGGAGACAATAGAAATCCCATTTCTTTTTCAAATAAATAGCACTGAAAAGGATTAGGTATCAAAAGGATTCTTTGAACAATTTTTGGGGGTGAACTCCTTAGGGACACATTATTTTTCTATCACTGATGATACAATAAATTAAGCAAGCTTTGTTGAAATATGTGTGAAATATTTCCTTATCACAATGTTTTATAAAAATACATATATGCTCAGAATAATGTGTTTACATACAGCAAAGAGAAAGCAGTCCAGTAAGCCATCCACATTTTACCTTCCTCTTCTTCAGATATCTGCTTCCAGAGTCTCTCCTTCTCCTAGTCATGTACTTTCTAACACTGTGCATTTCTCTAATAAATGTTTAGTTTCTTTTCATATCGTGAGAAATATTCACACAAACACACACACACCAGCTGCCTTTTTTTAGAGCAAAATTGTTACTTTCTGCACATGAACCTAGAAAATATCAGCTTGCAAGATAAAGGACTGACAATTACTACAGTGAATCAAAACTGGCGTTTCAGAATGGAACCATTTTTTTTAACCCTAACCAGACATTGCTATACTCCGTCCCTAACAATGCTCATAGAGTACTTTGGATTTGGTTAGTAGGAAAAGCACTCATAGTTGCAGTGTCTCATGATACTTTTAAGTATGTCTCCACAGGCAGAGCTGTATCTGCCTGGCAGCTCTATGCATAGTTGTGTTTCACCTGTACAATATAGGCAAATGGGGAACCCTGCACAGAAATCAGGCACACTTAGTGCATAGGCTACTGAGAGACTAGAAGATTTGGTCCCAATTATTCTCTCTGCCCTTTCAGATTTGTGTAAATCTTTTGCCATGATTATTGAAAGTAGCTGTTAATTCAACCAATATTTACTTTCTTAGTATAACAAATCCACATAATATATATCTTTAACATAAATTTGGACATGAAATAAAATGTAATAAATTGTACAGCTGCTGTGATTCTGCTTTTGGTGAATATTCAATCAAAGTACAATCCAACGCTGAATGAGCACACAATTCTTGCAAAAAGAGAGACTGCCTTCCTACTGCTCCAGTCTTCTGAATCACATTACACCAACTTCTTTCCAAATCTAAGTGTAACCATGTCCCTCATAAGATTTTGGTTCAATTTACCTTCCTTGAATTTACCATCATCAGAAATGCTTTCTCTGTGACATAAGGGTTAAAGCAAAACATATTCTGAAATTATTAATATAATATATAATAACTTTACTGAGATATTTTTTGTGGTTTTGGTTTTAGGGTGTTTTTTTCCCAAGGGGAAGTAAGTATCTATGATGTTGTCAAGCCTGTTACTGAGATCACTGTCCTACATTTGGTAAACTGAAAGGAATAACACTGTTTTCCATCTATCAAGTGCTCCCTTATGTAATGTTTCAGTGAAAATTTTAAAACTCCAACTGGGCTATAGCTGAACCTTTTTCTATCACTGCAGCTGAGCTGAAGGCATGAAGTATAATGGTAAAATGTACACTGGAACCAAGTAAAAGGACAGTATAACACTGCCATTGTCATACCATTACAAGGATGTTATAATGTCCAGCTACTGCTTTTCTCAATTGACATCATATAGGGCTCAGCTAATGGAAAGAGACATGGAACATAATGCACCAACTAGATGTTGGACAGGAAACAGTAAATGGATAATGAATCCAGCTCCCTTAGCTAACACAGTCAAAACTGAATAGCAGAGGCTAATGTTTTTAGCCATTTTCCCTTCCAGACATAAGCCAAAAAAACCCAGCACTGAAGCGTTTTCGTTTTCTGGCTGCCTACCCTTTTGTGAAAGCCAGCCAGCCATGTTCAAAAGCATTTGCTTTTAAATGAATCATGGCAATACAATAAAGATGCAACATGCAGATTAAGTTCAAATCAATGACAGAAGCCAGGGCTCACATCAGTACGTTCCAAAGTGCAAAAATTGCTCACAGTCAGAGAAAGTTCATCCAGTAATGTGCCACAGGGGCTGAACAGAGAGCAACACACTGAGTTCGGTGTGATGGCCTTGGTGCTACTGCTGTTCTCTTGAGCAACTTTTGGAATTTAATAAACCTGTCATCACTGATATAATTTTCACCCGTACAGTGTGATGTCTGCTTAAAGTAGTAAATCTCCTGCCACATCTTTTCAGCTCTTCGGCTAGGTTATGTACTGTCATTGTCAGGCTTCAGTTCTCCAATACAGGAATAAACCTTGTTTTACAACACTGCTGGTTTTAGACAGTGTGAAAAAAGTCATTATTTAGAAAGAGATAACACTACATAGTTTAAGAGAACTGTAGATTTTACCTATAGTTTTCTTCAAGAATGGGCAAGTTTCTCGCAGTACTGGAAATATTTTTTTTTGCTTTACAAGCACATCTAATTGAGCACATGAAATGTCAATTTGTCTTTAAGCCTCTCCCTAATAAGTCCACAAAAGATAATGCTGAGAATGAACTAAAGCCAGATCTCCATAGTCAAAAACAAAGTTCTCAGTTAATTTCTTTCTTTTTTTTTTTTTTTTTCTTTGACTGGCATCTATATCTAAATTCTCTTCCTGGGGTTCATGACAAGTGTAAATGTAATCCTCATTTCTTCAAATATAAAACGAGGCATTTCAATTCTAAAGACCTCAGTAAACTCTTTGATTTTTCAAAGGTGGTAAGAATATAAAACCTCTGAAAATTGACCTGTGTCACACCTGATTCTAACAGAAAGTTTTCAAAATTTGGACATTAACTAGAAAGAAGTAAAGTTCTAAATAAAAATAATAATGTCACCACTGGATCATACTGACACATATATGCTGTAGTTTCCTGGAAGCTACAAACTGAGGTTTTAATTTGTCCTTAGAGCTAATGGGGGGTGGGGGGTGGGGTGGGTGGGAATGGAGTTCTTTTTGTTAAAAAAAAATCTCTGAATAATGTTTTCATAATAAAATAAATCAAAGATAAACAGCACCATCGTGTTTCTTTTAAATGTATGTTTTATTTTCCAAGAAGGAAAACCGGTCTCCCAAAAAGAAAGGAAGCTTTTCTTTCAGAAAACTACCATGTTTTCCTATGCTTCTGAGTAATCTGCTCTGAATTTAAGCACCTGCATTAGCCCTTAGCCTCCCAAAATGTGTTATACACACTTTACTGTATATTTTCCATAGTACATTTGGGTTTTTAATGATTGTCTTAGTATATTTTACCCCTGCTGAAAACTAAAGTAATTGACTTTTGCACCTTGCATGTATCTTTTTCTTAAGTTATATTTATAGCACATTTTGCAATTTGAAAAGCACAAATATTCCCAGTGTTTGTAGGGTTTTTACCTTTACTTGTATTAAAAAATTTTACACAAGGCACCATTTTGTGCTGCTTTGGAGAACTCAATGGAATAGAATTTCCCTAAAAATATATCTTTCCATGTTCTGTCTACTCCTTTATATATTTTTACTAGGTTGAAATGTAGTGCCATTTTGTAGTAGTCAATATAAAGACCAAAACCAAATTGCATGTCAAAGCACAGAGTTCTTCTTGTTCTTTTAAAATTAAACTGTAACATGTATACAAATGTTATACAAAACACACTGGCTGAATACTGGCTGTGGTTGGTAATGGAGATCCATTTGAGAATGATGATTCTCTCTTTCATAGATAGGCCACTAAGGGGCAGCAGTATCTGATCGCAAATATACATAACATTAAAACCTGGTCGAAAATTTCACATTGCCTACAGTGTGCATGCCTTTGTGGTTTATAATTTCATAAATATGAAAGCATAAAATATACTTGGAATAGTTCACTCCAGATTTGGATTATAAGTAATAATGGATGGCTTACAGTCTCTGAACTGTTTATGTCATATTGCTTATAAATAAGGTCTGTGAGACTTGAAAGGCTTTAATCCACAAATAAAAATGTAAAAAAAAAAAAAAAAAAAAAAGGAAATCTTTATAAAATGTTTATAAACAGAGGTATGTGATTAAATGGCATGGAAGTATAATTCCCTTATTTGCCAAATTATATTTCAGAATATATCAACTCAGATCATACTTGGTTATGCTCATGCATAAAAATAAACCATCAAGATTGAAAAAAGAGATCAGTTTGAGGAGTTCTCTGCTTACAGATATGTTCTTTCTCTATGTTCTTTCTCTTCTTACATTAACCAGAGTACCTAATATCTTGATCCTAGTTAGCTGTTTGTTAGAAAACTGTAACTGCTTCATGAAGACTTTCTTTGTTTTCTCAGAATTGAATACACTGTGTACATATGCTCCTGGGATTTAATGATCACTATGAAAAGTCAGAACATATGGCACTTTATTTTTTATGTGAGTACTGGCCTAATTTCCTTTTATTAGGAATGCCTTATCAGATTGAGATGGAGTCTAACCTCACCACTGAAAAACACCTGTAAGATAATTTGGAGTCATATTACTAATAAAACCGCAGACAAAGATTTCCTCCCTAGAAAATTAGCATTTCCATCGGTCTCTGAATGAAATGACAGGAGGCAACTCCTCTGCATATCAGATACACCAGAAAGAGAAACTCTATTGCCGTAAATCTGAAGAAAATCCAGGAGTCACCACTGAGATAATTGAATCAGGGATGATACAATCATAAGAGATAAAACACATTAAACAAATGAGGCTATTTTACAATACACTACATGATTTAAAATTCACCTTTTCCCAACAGAAGGTCAACCATCTAGCTTGAATATGTTATACTGTTAGCTAAGTTTCAGATTTCAAAGTGTAATTAAACTAAGAGGAAAATGCTTTTGAGTAAATGCTGAAAAAATGAATTCTAAAACCTTGTGTATCTTGCTTTCCTTTTCTTCCCAGTTTTTAAAAATTTTATTACTAAATCAATGTAAAGGATAAAAAAACCCCCACCAAATAAAAAAAACCCAAACAACCAAAATTAAGCCACACTTCTTGATAGCTTATGATTTTTTTGATCTTTGAAGACTGAACTCCCCACCCCATTTTCCCTTATTCTTACCCTAGGCAGTTCCAATGAAACCATATATTTTTTGTTACATTTTCATCGTACTGTACCTATGTTTTACAGACTGTATCCTCTTCTTTGTTTTCTAGTACTGTCTTGCTTTATAATGTGATTACATCTATCCTTTGGTGTTCTGGCCCAGAATGGTCTTTCATAAAATTTGTATCATGCAGTTTGAGGTCCCCAGCCATCTGCTACCCTAACTGAGTTTTCAGAGTAAACCCCAGATATATGGACAATTCAGGCACACAGAGGATGGCTTTTTCCCATGCTAGAGAGGGACATCTGAAAAAATAACAAAAATGAAGATACCTTTCTCATCATTCAAGAAGCCCAGTGCTCCATTGGCTTATCATAGTTTTGACTGTTTAATTTCAGAGTGAGAAGAATCACTGGAAGATGGACAATGTGTCAGCAGGGGCATAACTTTAGAGAATTGTAGGAAATAATCTTGAAGCATCTACAATACTCACACAGGCTGTCCTCAGTTTCACTGTCTCAGCAGATTGGTATTTCCTCTTGGTAGCTAACCCTGAACAGAATATAAGAGTGAGGACAAAATGGGAAATTATTTGGTTCGTAATTGTGTTTCTCTGAAAGCATCAGCCTAGAGATATCTAAATCTTCAATCTGCTTCTATTTTTAAAGGTTAAGTTTTAGGTGCTTCCTTATCTTCTGGTTGGGGAGAGTTTGGTTGTGTGGGGTAGGTTTTTTTCCTTTTGACAAAATACATTTCATATTACATATACACTAATTGCTGAGGAATTAGGATGTAAGAACTACTGGGAATTAGACTTATTATTTATAGTTCCAAATAGCTGCTACATCCTGTTTTTATATACTTCTGAGTTAAATCCAGAAGGGGGCTACAGTTTCACAGATACCTTCATATTTCATTCTCTTCTTAAGAAGGCAAAGATTGAGGCAGAATTCTGACTTCTTTACTTCTTATGTTGCCTGTTTATATATGTTTGCAGGACCAGCTAACTACAGAACAAATAAACAAAGTCCTAAAAAACAAATGCCAGGACAAAAAATTATTATGAAAATTCAATAAAATGTGGTGGGTTTTGGGCATAAATGTAGCATATTAGTGTACATTTGCAGAGATAAAAACCTGTATTGACAAAGAAATAAAAAAATGCAGCCACAAAATCAAGCCTCCTTTGCAGTTACTTATATCAGAAATAGAAACTCAGAAATAGTAGCTGTATTATCATGAAGCTAAGGTACCATAACATCAGAATATCTGTATATTAATTGTTAGGTGGAAAAAGTAATTACAATTATAATTTCTTTTATCCTTATGGTTATGTGAATTAATGATAATGAAAATATATAAAAGTAATAATAGAACCATTCTGAAATGGTATAATTACGTGGTAAAGGACATCTGCAGAACATACTTGTCTTTCTGGGACTTATTCCCAAGTCCTTTTCTTATGATATCACACCAGTCTCCAGTTCTGTGCCTGCCTGTGCAAATTTCTTCTAGTTAATAAAAGAATTTGGTCTATTCAATGACAAATGGCACAGTTCATATGCATTTTATTTACTCTGTACTTGTATAACATTGAAAGAGGTGGAGTGATTATCCAGGAAAGACAGCAATCAAAAGAAGGTTAATACCATTGCTATCTGTCGCATGACCTACATCAGAGCTCAAAATTTCCCAGAAAAAAACTTTTGAAAGTAGATGATAAAGCACATGAATTCTCCTGGCAAGTTGTCTGAGGAACTCAGCCTGTAAGCCGAGAATCCCTGTTTTATAGAGCAGTCCCTTTTCTAAATCAATTTACATTCAGAGTTCCTGAACCTTCCATCATCTACAAATATAACTACCTTTCTGCTATCCTATCTGTCGACCTGCTTACAGTCTGGTCACACACAGGGGATTTTATCCACACCTACAAATTTTTTATGGTAGAGAAATATAGGTGTTGGGGTTATGTGTCAATATGCCAAATGTCTCTTGTATTTTGCTCATTTTTGGATAAAGTTCAGACACAGACTGCCCTGGAACATTCGACAGATAGCTATGTATTAGCAGAACAAAAGGAACTGTTAGGAACTAATGATGCAGTAGATTAAATCCTACCTCTTTCTTCCCGTTAGCTTGTGTAATTTCTATAGTGGCCACCCAAGAAGCAGGAAAATAAATTGAAATAAAACCCGCATATACCCCCTTTTTCCACTTGCATTTTATTCTGGCAATAGAAACTCAGGTCATATAGTCAGGATAGTCAGAGATCTCTTTGTATGAGTAGATTTGTCAAAAGATACTTTAATGAAACTATGTACGTATTTTGAAGGAAATGGCATACTGTGAATACAATGTTACATTTTCCATACAGCTAAAATAAAAAGCAATAAGTACAAAAAGAGGAATATATGCATTTCCTTGATGTTTCAAACATCTGAACACACACACGCACACAGAGAACATGAGCACTTGAGAAACAGGAATGAAACTGACTGTCAAGTGAAAGGGAAATTAATCATTTGGGGTTTACTTCCAGGCAAAACAACACAAATAGGTACCAGAATAGGTGACAAGAAAAACAGATTTTTTTTCCCCCAGTTCTTTCCAAAGACCTGAGTACAGACATAAAGACAGAAGTGATTATGTGCAAAGTTGCTGAGTATTGCTGGTCTAATCCACCTTAAACTCACAATCTGTTTTTTTTACACTTTATTCATATTTTACCATTGCAATGAAGACTAAACTGCAGTATTACTAAAGATAGGACTGACATAGATTTAGAAGCATAGTCACCTAAAGCGAAGAATTTTGGAACACACTGCCTCCTCCATCACCATGTTGAATATATATATATATATATATATACATAAAGTCTGTTTTCAGGTTCGGTGCTACTGATCTTGATAACAATATTGTACCATACAGCTGTTTTCCAAACTAACCAGTATATGCAAAATATTTTTCCATAAATTTTGGAAACCAAGCTTTTAGAGTTCATTGTTAGAAATGAAAGCATATAGTGTTCCTTGCTAATTTACTTCCTTTATTTAATATGTTATTTTGATGTAGCAGGTTAGACCTTAAATTAGTATACAAATATGGGTATCAAGAACAGCCTGTTATTTGATCTGTAATACTGGGAACACATGCCAGTATTTCCATATAAGCCATGGGATTCACTTTGTAAATATTTTAGAAAAAAATCAGGAAATCTTGAACACTATTGAAGAAGTAATTAACCTTTCCTTTATATAATGGTTTTCTAATGCTATTTTTAATGCACTCTGTGAACTTAAGATGCAGATCACACTTCCCCTCATTCGATTTGCAGATCCATCGAAGGACTGAAATTTATACTGCATCTTCATCTCAAACCACTGTCAGAATCACACCAGTTGATTCTGTCCAATACAGACTCTTAGGAAAATTTACAACACAGTTTCCTTTTGTCACAATAGTTTTCAATGTGTTCAGTTTTGACACCTTCTAAAAAGTTTTAAAAGCAAAATATCATATTGAATGTACTTGATAAGTTCCTTTGAGGAATTTATCTCTGCTGAATAGAGGCTATGAGTGTGATACAAGTACAGAAAGTGAAAGAGGAGGAATACAAACACTTCCTCTGAAACTGTCTAAATTTTCTTTCCCATTGCTTAGGCTGTCCCAGGAGTAGCTGAGACACATGTGCCCACCACTCATCAGCAAAAAAGTACTAGAGTATAAAGCTGTTTGTATACCTGTATTGTGAGACTGTATTGCAGGTTTTCTCTTCCCCCATCTCCCTGTCTCAGAATAAAGTTGAAAGAACTGAGAAGATGAACAAAGAGGGAAAACATAGGAAAAATCCACCTGTAGGTAAATTTGGGTTCGGCTGCAGGAGCACAAGTCAGTTAACTGAGCTGAGAAATAAGCTAGTGACAGAAGTCAAGAAAGAACACAGAGAACTTCATACTCAGGAAGAGTTACATTACTTTGCAGATAAGCTGAAGCAGCTCTCAGCATTACAGGTTGGTGACACTGTGTGCATTAAAAGATCTCTGGCACAGAAAAATAATGTCAAAATAGAAGCACATGCTAAGAGCAGAAGGAACACACTAACAGTAAATCAGATGTGTTCTAACTGTCCCCATGGTGCTAAAGGTGATACAGAAATAAAATTGAGAAATTTTAATGAACCATTTACAATTAGTCTAAGTTATACTATTGCATAATGTTCTTCAATTTAAAACATATTATAATCTTTAAATTTAGCATATACTTTCTACATTATTCACATTTCAGAATATTAATATGGGCCAGTGCTATGAAATTCTTTACTGACTGTCCTTTATTATGTGCTCAGGTGAAGCTATCATCGATTTCAGTGGGACAGAAAAAGGACTGAGATATTCTTCCCTCTTATTGACTTCCTCTTTCTGTTCTGTGCCAAAGACTTCAGGATTTGGTTTATTAAAACTGTTCTACTAATGCACAGGAATGTGTTAGGAGCTCAGTGCAAGAATTACTGTGTGAAATTATAAGGCTTATGTTATACAGGAGGTCAGACTAAATTATCATAATGGTCCCTTCTGTGTCTTAAAATCTATGAATAATTGGTGTCTCCATCCTAGCATAGACTGCTACTTCATCTACTTCAGCTAGTCATCATCGTATTGGCAGTAGAGGCTAGCACCTGAGATTTCAGTGGAAATCAAATCCCCTTTCACCCTTCTAATGTAACTAGATAATTACATGAAGGAAGAAAATTTCTTCCCAACTCTTGTAGGCTATCATACTATAAATGAAAGTAAGATACTTGTTTCCTTTCTGATGTAATAATGTTTAAACCCATTAAAAATATATCATTAAAGTATTGTACTTCAGAAGTTATTAACACATGCAGCTGCATCCAGTAATCATTTAGTTGATATTAGTGGAGCATTTATGAAACAAACTTTAATTGGGAGTTTTGTGATGGAGGAAAATTTTTGGCAGTGAGGTAGCCAAGAAAAGTTCATCCACAGTTCATAAAACCCTTCCACAAATTCATATTAGAGCACAGCTGCACAGAAATGGCAGCCTGAATTTGAAGAAGGGTATCTTCCCTGGTGTATCACAGTGTTAGGAAAGCCTATACCAAGTACGAATGCACAGCTTTGCTGTAAATATTTGTGTGTTCAAGGACTTTTAAATTTTCACTCTATTTTTTTATCCAGTGTTGGAATGCTGCCGTATCACACCCTCAAGATGATGTATAAAAAAGCCACATGCTGAAATGAACTTTAGCATTTACAAAAATGCAAAGATGACAGCAGTAGAGTGAGATCCATTCCCATAAAAGAGGCTAGGAAGAGGTATGAGATGAACCAGCAGACTAGTCAATGAAACAGGGAGAGAAGTGGTCACTCAAATTAAACCCAACATCTTCAACCCAGCTGCATCTTTCTACCATTCTTTCAAGACAAATTCAGGATGGGAGATTAGCTGTGCAAAACCCTTAGTTAATTCTCCCAGCATGTCTTAAACCCAGGTAATAAAAAAGATATGAACCCAGCAAGCTTGTTCAAATTGCACAACCACAAACATCAGAGTTGCAGTGCAGCAGTTCCTATTTTTGCCTGCATGGAGCCTTCTTAAAGTACCCTGATCTGCTCAAACCATTGCAGCTGTGTGAGGGAAAGTCCATTCTCTATGCTACAGAAGGAACCTATGCCACATGTTCCCTGTTAGAAACTCTGGTTTTTTTATTCTTTTTTCTCCTGCTTCTCATAACACAGTACTACTCAGAGTAAAAGTGTTCTCCTTACACCTAGAATGCAAACTTTGGGTATAACTGAAATTGCTGCTTTCACTTTCTTACAATTTTCACTGGACCTCATGAAAAATCTGTGATCTAGAAACCCCAGCTAAGCACAGCTATCAGGTGTCAGGAAATGTAATTGAACTGACACCTGCACAGAAAAGGGATTGTAAGGTAGGGATGAGATGAGGGCAGCCATCTGGACAGGGAGAGCCATTTCGTTCTTTGTATAAAAGTCTGTGATGCTAAGTCACCCTACCAATTCCTCAATGCATAAAGTGTGGTGAGATCTGACTTCTAATTTCTAAAGCATATGTTTATAATAACCACAAAGAAAGCATTTCACTTCTATAGAATCTGCAGAGCTACACCAGGAGCCAGCTCTAAGAATTCACATGGCTACAGGCTCCTTTAACACATTTCTGTTGCTCTCTGAGCACCTCCAAATGCAGGGTAAGGGGTTCTGACCATGTCTTTCCTTTGTGCAAACAGGGCGATTATGACAAAAGAAAGAGAATACCACAGGAAAACGTACTTATAAACCTAGAACTACATCTCATTAACCTTCAATAATATATATATACTTTACCTATCCCAAATGTTCCCAATACATTGTTCAATTACTTTTTTTTTTTTCCTGAAAAGAGTTCTGAAGCTAAACATTTATCTTAGGATGTTAATGATAGTAAAATGTCTAATTTTCTCCCAAAATCTGTTAAGAAGTGTGAAATTACTACAATTCAAATGAACAGATTTGACAGCCTCATTTTTTTTTTTCCCCTTGGACTACAATACAAATAAAACTTGGATTACCCATCTGGAAAAAAATGTATTGTCTCTGTGCGTGTGTGTGTATGATTTCTCTATCTGATACATATTCTAATAGCAATTTAAGGTCTTTTTGGAATTTGTATTGCAAAGATTTTTTGTCAATTATGAGGCATCATAACTACTTTTATATTTTGAAAAAAATTATATATGAAAGTATCCATATTTTCTCTGTATACACATATGTATGAAAATATACATATATACTGGCACACATACAGAGTCACACAAATTAAATCCATATTTAAATAATCTCCTTGACAGAGCTCAGAAGAAAGTACAGGTTTACTAAAAGTGAACATATTTAATGTGATTTAATAGTGATATATACAGTTTGGATATTGACAAATTAGTATATTTTAGCTTGAAATGCTGCTTACCAATATTTAAAAGACATAAAATAGAAGCACATATTCTTTCCAATGTCAAGAGAATTCTGCATTCCAATGCACCAAAACTGAACTAGACTGGTTCACTGCAAAGCACCTCTGAAATGATCCCCCCTAACAAGTGTGCACAATGAGACATTGACCTGATCATCTTAGAAATCTTTATGTGCTATGGAGAAAAAAGACTGGGATTTATCTATGAAAGTGAGAGAGATGGCCAAGAAAGCACAGCTGCATAAAATATGTAATAAGGAGCCTTGGTCTCTTCTGGAAACCACAGAATCAGTGTGGTTTCTTTCTGCTTTCAGACCAGCATTCTGGGAGAGCTGCCAAAAGCAAAAAGAACTGTAGGATGATAGTGAGGCTGACTGGAAAAGGGAAAGACAGTTAAAATAAAATGGATTTTCTCTCTGAGAGGGAAATCTGCAGAGCACATAAACTGCTGGTAGGGTCATCAAATGATGAAGGAAATTTGTTAGGCCAATAGCACCTCTCCTCCCAGATGGAAACTGGGGAAAGGATCCCATTGCCTCCCCAGTAAACAATGGCCAGAATTGATTTTCTGGGCTTTGTCTTGGAACCAGAATTTGGCAAAAAAAGTAGTTTTCAAGAGGAAAAGCTTGGGATAAGAGTCTGGAATAAAGATAGCCAGGTGTTGGAACAAGGACTTCAGGAAAATTAACTGGAACAATTGAATTTGGGGTGAACAGCTGCATCATAAGATCATGAAGACTCAGATGGGATGTGTGACGGACAGCCCTCTTGACTGTTGAGTGTGGGGTGCACTGCTCTGAATACACACCCCATGTTAGAGGTGGTAAACCTCTGTATGGAAAAGGAGTTGTGAGGAATGGATGTTGATTGAATGCTCAGGAAGGCTGTAGCTCTAAAAACAGGCAGAACAAAATCTGCATAACTGAATTAACCACCATAAGACAGGTGATTATTTCAAGTAAAGGAATGCAGGCAATGGTTTCATTCAGCAGGGTAAAGGGTAAAGTGCCTGAAACAAATTGAGCAACTGCAGCACTTCTCTTCCCAAATGGCAGACTGGGAAAGTACTGCACATCCATATTACTCTTTGGGCTCTTCTGGAACCAGGATTTGGCCAAAAATGACACTAAAGCAACAATGGAAAATAAATGCTATTAAGCAGTCATTCTGTTATGTCTATTAAAGAGTTTATTAGGTTCTAGAAGGCATTTTAGAAAATATGGCAATGTTAATTTATTTTATATCTTCTGTATATATGGAGAGAAAGGGTCTCCTTTTTTCATTTTTTTTTATTTCATTCCTTGCTCCCAAGCCATGGGCTGAATCACAGCTCTGTAACAAATTGTGCAGCACTGTAAGACTGAATCTGCAAACTCTATTCCAGAAGCACTTAGTACGTGCATAAATCAATTTTTTCTCTTGAACAAAAAAAAACCTTCTATGTTTCACTTGCAGAAGTTACATTTAAATAAATTCTGCACAGCAGGATTTGGAGGAGAATTCAGCTGCTAATAAACACAAGACATATTTTTAAATAAAAAATAATGAGGTACATTTTATTGACTACTACTGTATAGACCATAGACACTCCTTGAAGAAAAAAAAAGATAATTTTTAAATAATAATTTTTAAATAACCATACCTAAAATAACTGCCAAAAAAACTTTCTTAGTCCCAACAATCCAATATTCCACTAATTTCAGTCACCAATCTCACTTACTTATTTCCAATTGCATAACAACCAGTAGTGCTCTTTTTTTTACTTAATTAGCTTCGATTACTAATGTTAAATTCGTACATCAGATTTAAAAGGCCATGGTAAGACACATGATGTCTGTAAATAAGATAAGTCTGTTGTGAAAAGTTCATATTTGAATGCACACTATTGATGACTAGGAACACTACAGGTAATCAAGACTGTAAATCTGTCATTGTGACAAACAAGGTACACACCTAGTACAAGGGCAAATATGAAAGTGGAAAACTTGAAGATGAGTATTGTGAAGAAAACAAGCAAATTCCAAACAGTAATTGGAGAGCTCTGGTTAGTTTAGGGGAGTTAAACCCTGCATCTGAAAATTACCAACTTGGAATCACTACAGATACTGAAAAATTCTGTGATAAACCGTTTGTCTGTTGAGAATCACTGTCAAAATTGATATCGTTAGATAATTATCTCATCAGAATGAGCAAGCATTTCAGTTGGACAGATTGGACAGATACTGAAAGGTATTTTGTATCTGAAAATCTTTGAAAATGGAAGAAGTGAATTTGATATGATGGTATTCATGAGTCATTTTTATTTATGACATATGCACACCTGGGCTGGGAGAATTTTGCTGTTTGCTCCATTTTTGTGCTTGAGATAGCTGCTATCTTCTTCTGCCAATCTCCTACTTTTTAAAGATATGCATACTTATTCCCAGATTGTTCAACAGACTGATTTGACTTTTATTAGAGTTTCTGCAATATAGATAGAGATGAGTACGGGTAACTAGAAAGATCAGTTCAGGCCCTCTACATGCCACGTAACTGCATTTATACATTTATGTGAAGTCATGTTCAGTGGCTGAATGAACCACACAGTGCATTCTCTGTTAAAAAAAGGTACAGAAAAATGAGATTTGTGCAGAGTGAAAATGTGTTGTTCTCCAGCATGCTGCTATATTTTATTCCATGCCTTCCACAAAAGATGTTATGATTTTGTATATCATGACAGCAGTGAAAATCCTAGCAGTAAAACCCACTGAATCAATCTGTTAAAGCTGAAATTTTATGACACCACAAGAATTATCTGTAGTAAGGCAAATCACTGAGAAAGGGAGAATTACTGGGACTGAATAAAATGATTTAATGTCAACCTACCTCTGGCCACCATATCCTTTGAGGGTATTCTCTGGTCTTATTTTACTTTTCAGCACCTTCCAGTTGCTTCCCAAGTTCACAAGGGACTTTTTACTGCCCGTCCAGAGGCAGTACAAAGTATCAGAGGTAATACAAAGTACCTACAAAAAAACAAATTAACAAAAACATTAATTAAAAATTCCATTCTCCTATTTGTCACACATTGTGTATACACATACAAGAAGAAATTACTATGGAGCAAATGCTGAAATTGCCATGATGAAGAGTATCTCACAAATCAACTAATTTTACTGATCTCAGTGTGACTGAAGGTCACAGTATTGAATTACCTTTTTTTGCTACTGCTGTCTCACATAGTCAGTTTTACCAAAAACTTGGATGATAGTGTGCTCATATTTATCCCTGTTCCAAGTTAGTGGTCCCTTCATAATTCTGCAAGCAACAGAGTAGGAAGCAGCTGAGTCATTTTGCATTTGCAGTTTTGTAGACAGAAGGAAGTAATGTCCATCGAGCATTCTCTATCCAGCTTTTGATTTACCTGAGAAGAGGAATGGATATATATGAGCTTTTAATAAAAGCACCAACATGATTTGAATACCACATGCCACTCATACAATTCTCTAAAATTGCAGGATTAGTATTCACATTGAGAAGAGTGCACGGAAAGACTTGTCATTGAAATACTCTGAATAAATACTTCTGCAGTGACTCAGTTTTTACTGTCTCTGGTGATTCAGTACATTGATGGATATGTAGAGAACAAGAAATAGGTCCAAGTTAAAGCAGGTCTGTTCCCAGGAGACTCCCGCATGGACAAGCGAGCATACATTTTTTCAGACCAAAAAGCGTATGAGATTTCCACCATACTGACTATCTGAACTAATCAAATTATAATTTTTGTGCCCATTTCTAAAAGCAGTGGTATTGTAGGCTGAGCTCTTGGGACAACCATACTGGGATTAATGCTTTAACCAAATTATCTCAGATCTGACAATTCAATGATCAGGCCTTCCTGTCTCTGCACATCTGTCTGAGGAAGGTACTTTATTATCACCAAATGTTATCTTAGCCTGTTCTGAGACTCTGAGTGTACTTAAGTGATACTGGTGTTTACAGTGTAGTTGCATCTCTAAGACAGCTGCAAAAGAGTGACACCACAGATCAAAGCTCTGTGGAAGTTCTTCAGGTTATGTTCCTAATCACAGCCTATTAAAAGAAACAAAAACCTATCTGACTCATGGAGTAAGTGACCTGTAAATGACACTGCCTTGTGAACTCTATGGACAGTTCTCTGTTTGCCATACACCTTTTGCTTCAGAAAATTTAGGTCAAATAGCTTTTCAATTTTTTTTTCTAGCAGATTAAATTGGGTCACGTTCCTAGAGAAGTGGGTCATTTTTCCCTGTAAATAAACATTTTCATGTCTTCACATCTTTAGTTCAAAGGCTCTATTGTTTGTACTCAAAACTGCACAATTCTTTTGCTTAGCCAAGAGGCAGTGATTTTTTTTTTCCAAAGGGCAGTCTTTAGCCTGACCCAGTAAGACATATGATGTTTTTCAGTACATGACAGTGAAAAGTGTCCCTTTTCTGTCTTCCCATCAAAACACTGACTGGGGACAAAACCCTTAGCCAGTATTGATTGATGTGCTCCACTGACTTCAACAGAGCCGTTCTGATTTGTATCATGTGGGAATCCATGCTAAAAAAGATTAGTGTCCAGTGCATAAACATAGAAAAGTTTTTGCCAATTTTCTAACACACCACAAAAGATTTTTCTCACATCTGTTCAGGTGAAAATAAGGACCTTTAGGAGAACATGGTGCAACTCTGACAGGGTATTCTACCTATAAAGATTCAAGCCAAACCAATGATTCAGCAGGCAAGGCTTAGTTGATTTATATATGATAGTTTAGTTAATTGTTAAAATAAAAACCAAAAATCTAAAAATGATATAATCTCTCCTAGTTTTCTTTTCAATATTTATCAGTGCTGTTATCATTTGTATCATCATGAATGAAAACATGAGAACTCCCATATTGCTTAGGTTTCCAAAGAATTGCATACTTGTCTAATGTCCATAAATACAGCCAGCCATTTAGAGTTCACATATGTGAATATCATGTCAGGTCATTCTTAAGCCAACTTCTCCTCAATCCTTTGTGTTCTTTTTCACAATTATTTTCTAATGTGTAATGTCTACAACAATTTCTTCTCTGTGTTGTTAGCCTTTCACTGTATGTCTCACAGAAAACCCAAAGATTGAAACATTCTTTCTTTAATTTACAACAATCTTGCTCTCAAACTCACATTACGTGAATGTGCCTGACAAACCCCAGAACATCTACTGTCTTTACAAGTTAAATTCCTCTTCACTATTATTTCTTCATTATCAAAAAAGGAATGAGTTCACGTTAAATATAAACAAATCCCAGTTTATTACTATCTCAAATTTCAGTAAAGATAGGTAAATTAAGCATTTTAGAAGAGCATCAATTATTGAACAAATAACATAATTTTTTTATCATAGGAATAATGTTTATTAATTTTTATTTTGTGGAAAATCTAGTCTCACATTATGGATATAATTTACTTTTTATCTTCTGTACTGCTTTACACGCTTCAGGAAAGACTATATAATATATTTAAAGTGTAACAGCAACAGACAAATTTTATTCTTACTCTTTAGTCACAAATTTAGCCTAGTTTTAATATCCAGTATAATTTCTGCATATATAACGGGTTCACAGACAGTCCTTCCTATCTGGTTTTCTGGGGGTTTTGGAACCAAACCTTTGAATAGAGCTATACCAACAGCTGTTGGTTTGGAAAGTCCTTCCAATATGTCCTAGAATTTCCCAGATTCAGAGATATTCCAGAGGTAACTCACCATATTTTCAAGAGAAATGAAACCTACATCCAGATTTGACAGCATTTCTCAGTTTGTTAAGATTTTTTCATAGGTATCTTGGTATCTTTAGCTGCATGAACAATAAAAAAACCTCTACTATTGGCAAAAAAATTCCAGCAACTGCAGTGTGTCTTCAGCAGTTTTACTCTTAAAACATTTGTTTAGCTACTGTAATGAACACAATAACTAACATCAGTGAATCTCTGCTTCTGAAATGTTTCTGAAGAGAAACAAAACTAAAACTAAATTTTATTCTTTGTCAAAAGAAGCTTGCAGAGGAATTACAAAATACTTAGTCTAACTTTAAATGAGTAAAAGAGTCCTCTTCTGATTGATTTTACCATACTGATTATCTTGTTACGGTGATTTTTACTCCATTTATTTATATGTGAAAGAGGAAAGGTGGCAACATGTATGAATGTACGTTGCTTCTGTGGATTAGATTGAAGGGGAGTAATTCTTCAAGAGGAACACAGCACATCCTGCAGAGATCTGTATACTGTGCAGCCCCAGATGATCACCCACAAATACAGACCAGAGCAGCTGTGTTCTCAGATGAGGTCCTTGACAAGTGTTTTTCGTTACATACCTTTGTTTACTTTGAAAACATGGTACTGTATGAGTATAAAATAGATTTTGCAGTTTTCTCGTAATAGCATTGGGCATTCTCATATCATGGCTAGATTACACATGAGGTGTGTGATAAACTAAACGAGACAAAGAAACCAGATCTCATTCCAAAAGTATATAAATGAGTATTTTTATCTGAAAAAATGACAGTCAGGACCAATATGAGAGAACCAAATAAACAAAAATCTGCACACAAAAATGACAGAGAGGGAAGCTGCACAGTCCTAATGGCTAGCACTGGATTGTTTCCCAAATTTAGGGGTTGTACACATTTATTCACCTATCTAACAACTAGCAGATTGAAAAGGCATTGATATTTAGATACCAGATCTTCAGCTGGATGCAGTGAAAAAGAATGTAAATAAAGTAGAGGAAGGAGATGTAAAGATAAAATGTATGAAACTGAGAACTCAAAATTTGGCCCAAATTTGCTTTTGCTTTTTGATGGTTATTTATCAGAAACAGAAATATAACTTCTGAGCCTCTCTTCAGAATGAAAGCAACTAGAAATGGAAAAAACAGTAGTGTGAGACAAAAGAGCTAAAAAGGAGGACTGAATTAAACACAAAATTTTAAAAATAAGTTCTCACAATTCTTTGTAAATGGTGGATAATGTGTGATAAGTACTAATGGATATGGGACTACGTATGCAAAAAGATCAATCATGACTTTGTTTTCCCTTGTGCTTTCAAAACTGGAACAAGAAAGGTAATAATCAAAGTAGTTGCAGGATATGAGAAAAGGAAAAAGAAGAAAAAGCAGAAGAATTGTATAAAAAATTATCAACAAATCAAGAGGAGATTGAGGTATTGAAGGAGAAGGCTGGGGTGAACACCCATAAGCATGAACAAAAATTTCAGATTAGTGTAAGAGAATACTGCTGGCAACCTAAGAAATTGAAGAGTTGGTGTAGGGGAGATTTGGTGACTATGTAACTACATTCCCAATTCTGAAAACACACCAGGACTATCCACCAGTTTTGGTAATCACGAGGTTTATGCCTCTATCAACACTATACAGCCCAGTGTGACCACTATTAACCAAAATCAAGTTATGAAAATAATACTAAATCTATATTTAACAGCCTGTCATAAAATTTATTTTAATAGTACTTTTATTCAACAGTCTTATCATGCTTTTAACAACAGTGTGATCAATATGAACATTATATCTAGCCTACAATTTCACCCACCACTTCAAAAGCTTCATAAATCATCAACTTTTATAACTTCTTGATTACCTCCTAATGTTCATACAAAACAAGGATAAAAACAAAAATCACCCTCTGATGAAAGCATGCTGAGCACTTGAAAAACTTTTATTAAATGATACCCAGTTAGCAACACCCTGTTGGGCCATCACTGTGTAGTGATGATTATGGAGTGCTCTTTCGCATAAACTGAATAAATCTCATAAATTGTTGATGGAGGTGCTTTAAAATATCAGCTATTGACCAACTTTACCCCAGCAACAGAAGAGAATTGATTTAGTTTTCCTCTCTTCTAAGAAATTTTATCCCTAGCCTGGGGCTTGGGGACTGTACAGCAAACAGATCAATCCCATGTACTTTCAAGGGCTGGAGAAAACTCTTCCCTCCATGTCTGGGTTTCCTGAAAGGTCTGCATCTTGCTACCTGATTTAGTGATACTTGTCCACAGTATGAGAAGAAAGGGGGATGAGAGTAACCCATCTTTAACATCAAAGAGAGTTCAGATAGGGATGATTAAAGCTAAAATTGTCATGCCACTTTTTATGATGAGGATGGGTCTACAGCAGGCATGTAATTGAATTCCAGTTCCACTCGAGCCCCAATCCTCCCTGTCCCTTCCCTGATCTGCCTTTACTGTACCAGACAGTATGCAGAGAAAACAGGCAGTGCTGCACATGGCATATGTGATATTTATGCATATAGACAGGCTTCTTGGGCAGTGCAGCTACACCCAGATTGCAACCTAAGGAAAGAACAAAATCAAAACAGAATTGTAAAGGAGATAGTAAGACCAGAAATGCCTTCTGTTGCTCTTCCACCTCTACAAGGTTTGTGTTATAGATGTTCCACAATACATTCTAAACTTGCACAAGGTATAGGAAATATTTTTGTTTGGCCACAGCCTTCAGTGAATTAAAAATGTTACCAGCATTTTACCCCAGCTCCTGTTAGACCTTTAAAAAAAAATATTTTTTTGCCACTTTTTAATCACTATTGCAGATGAAAAACTGAAATGCTTCTAGCACTCTTCATGCTATTATGCCTCTCTCTTTCATACCTCTGTGATGCTGCTTTGTTAACATACTCTGTTACCATACTGAAAAAATAAGTCCATGGACAAATACTATTTGTATTTGTTGTGGTAAGACAACAGGTGAATTCAACTGCAATAAGGAGTCTTACAGCTTATCAGTGTTGTCCTTGCAATAACATGATAGCAATAACATGTTATCTTACATTTGGGTAACATCTCAAGAATACAGAAAGAAAGCCTTTTTAGGCACTAAGCCTATAAGCACATGTCACAAGGACCATTGACTTCCTTGGGACTGCCAGTGCTTTTGAAATTAATGGACTTGTAAATGAGACGTGGCAAAAAGATGGAAGACGTCTAAAACCTGACTGAGTTGTCTCATGAGCTCTGACACAGGTGCTGAGGCACCTCTATGAAATGCTTGTGTGGAATTATTTTCCTTATAATACAGTCCTCAGAAGTCAACTTATACAGTGGAAAGTCTCCTACATGAGGCAATGAGAAAAACCTTACTATATCCCCAAATGAATGAGATGTGCATTGCAGCCTCTCATAGCTGTTTATTGACTCAGGCATGGCACTGCCTAGAGACTTGTGACTCCTGTCCCACCCAGCTTGTGATTTTGTGATTTTCCTTTTGTTCCCATCTTATCACAGACAGTCGAAATAGACTTGAATTCAGCCTTTCAGGCCTGTGGGCACATAGGAGCATGATTTTCATCACTACCTTCAATGTTACTGTATGTAGAAACCATTGATCTTACTTGAAACTCTTACAGAAGTGACACGGTCTGGTACTGTAATGTAGTTCTGGAACTCAGATAACATTTTTAAATAAAGTGGTATCTCTAATATGATATTGTCTGATTCATTCTTTCTACATCTACATCAAAGGATTTCTCATTTAATCAAAAAAAATTTATAGCTGGTAGAGGTCTTTGGCTGCCTTTCTACCAGGCAGTTTAACATCCAGAAAGGGGATATACTGGGAAAGGAAAGAAAACCAGCTCAATTTTTCTTCAGGAGTTCCTGGCTAAGGGAGTAATCCAGCAAACAACTAGTTTTAAATTTTCTGTACTCTTTGAGCCAGGTCTACCTCCCACCTGGGAATTACTTCTTTTTCTCCTCCATAAATATGCACCAGGCGGCTTAGGAGGGCCGTAGGAAGGCCTAAAAGGGCACACTACAGAAGAGCTGTAATGTTACATTCAGAAGACACTGAATACTCCTTTGTGAAGCCTACTGTGTCTAGGCTCTTCTTCCAGAAACTACCTTAATTCTGCGTGGGAGACTGGAAAGGATTAAACTGACTACAAGTCAGTAAAGTATGTTGTGAATGGATATTAAGGTAAAGATTCTTGCATAGTTAAATAGTTACACAGTTAACAGAAATGAAAAGCAAAAATAAATATTTTACTGACCTGAAGGCACACAGGTCTGATTCTGAATATATAAAAGGAATAAAGATATGGTACAAAAAGGCATCAGTCATTTTTCATAGTACAACTGCATTCAGGGAGAAAATATGGAGATGCTGCACTTCCTTTCCTCCTCTCTTACTGAGACTTCTTTTTATTTCTATAAATGCACCACTATGTCTAAAGAATATTTCCTCAGCTATTTGTATATATCTATGACTAGTCTCTTTCATCCTTGGAGAGGTCATAATATCAAGTTCCTAGCAGCATGACAGTGAGAGAAGACAGGGTTTCAGGTTTAACAGGAGGCCCAGGCATATAGGGAGAGCATTAATATATCTGCTGCAGTTTTGTTATTGCTTGCCACAAGTCAGCTCAGCCTTTCTGTTCCTTATTGTAGGCATGGAAGGAACAAAAGCTCAAAAGTTTTCGGTGAGCCTGCAATAGAGAAGCAAGAAGATTTAAGTCTTCAGCTTGTTAAAATGCAGCCAAAATTTGGCTAATAATTTACAGCTAGGTACAGTTGACAAACCCCAAAAAGATGGGGTTTACCAATGCAAAATGTAATAGCTAATCCATTTTTTACTACTATCATCTATACCAAATAAGGGGTTCTTCTTTCCTACTATCAATAACTAGTTTAAATCCAGCATCAGTTTTAAGAGCTTTTCATGGGAAAGAACAAAACAGAATGAAATTTTAGCACACTACTTTAAAAAAAACAACAATGCACAATAAAGTCTGAAATAAAATTTCCCAATGGTAAGTACTGGGCTTCTGAAAAAAATCTGCTTTTTCTTTTTAGTATTTGAATAGGAGCCAAATTCTTTGGAAAGTGTATTAGGATATTACCTTTCAAAACCATTAATCGCTTCTTGTTTGTAACATTCATCTAATGACTCAAACTGGAAATTATATTTTGCCTGAATTCCTTTAATATCTGCACACAGCATGTAATGGTTGAGTCATTCCCTCTCTTTGCACCAGCTAGTTTGAAATAAATACATGCCTGCTTATATGTCACAATTTTTCAAAGTTGTTCACAGACATCTGTATACATATACAAACTCCATTAACAGGTAACAATGTATGCAAGTACCTCCTACACACTCCTTAGTAAAATGCTTCCCTCTTTAACTGAAGAGGGGAGGATTGCTGTTACAAGAAACAAAAAAAAAAAAAAAGAACAAACAAAAAGAGGCAGCTTGGGTGATGTTGTGTTTCAGATGTAAGAGGGGTATGGGTCACATAAGCTGTTTCCCAAAAATTTCCCAAAAGTTATGAATGCTTTGAGTATGGGCCAAGCAAGTTCATATCTGAACTTCCTCAATGCTCAAAAATTTTGGAATCAATAGTTTGGGTTTGGTCCATTTTCTTTTAGTGCCTTCGTAGGCACTATGTGACACATGACAAATAGGACATCACTGCATGCTCACACCTTTCAGAAATAAGCCTAAAGGCAGAAAAAGTAGTCCTCCAGCTGCCCATGTAGTAAAATTTAATTCTGGGATTTTCTATATCTTATTGTTTTCTTAATATGACTTCTCATTCCCAGAATTACTCAGAGCTGGTCATTTTATCAAGTAAGCTGTGCTCTATCAGACTTGCAGATGATCTGTAAACGCAGCACAAAGTGTTTTGATCTGTTGTTCCACTTACCCTTACAGCCTAGTGAGAGTGCTGAAGGGAAACCATTATCTGAAAAGGTATCAGGTCATTGCAGAGCTGAAAAAGAACTGCTCTGAAACTTGTATCAGAGAAATGTGATGCTTAGTCACAAGGAATTCTTCTAATGTACACATGACATTTGCTCCCTGGATTCATATTGGGAACAAGGATGACTAACATTTTCTAAACATTCCAGAAACTCTCTCCAGTTTAATTCATTGCAGAGAACTTGTTCAGGAGGGAACAAAACGTTTCTCAAAGTCTTTGCCTGGCACAGCACAAGGGAAAAAAGCAAAAAACAAAAAAACTAAACCACAGCCTTAAAGGTCAATACTCCCATCTTGTGGCTGATGAAAAAAACGCACATATCTAAACAAAAATGAAAACCTTAGTTTCATGCAGATAGCTTATAAATAAGAATTTATTTGAATAGAATTTTTCTCCCATATTGTAATTAAATTTGGATCTTAGAAATGCCAATGTTCTATTCAGAGAAGGAAAGATATAGAATTTTTTCATCCACACTTAGCCACAAGACATGGAATTTCTGAAACAAATTCCTAGTTGCAGGAAGTTGAGAGGGTGAAATCCACTTTTGCCACAGTTTGAATTCAGTGTCTCCTGAATGAAGGCAGGGTATGTGAAGGACGTTCACAGGCCAGTGGAGCAGTAGGTAGTACTAACAGTTATGGATACATGATGGAGTAGAAAGAAGAGTTCATTCATGCCACCTGGATGCAATTGATACAACTATGATTTCTGCAATTCTATAAACCTCAGAAGCAGGGGCAAGTCTCACTTTTCCTATGTCTTCCAAGGGATTCTTCTTGATTTGTTAGGTATCTGCGTAAGGCTGAAATGAACAGCATGCAGCTGATGTGCCTTATTAAAGGTCCTATCTTAGGTACTCATATACTCTACTTATTTACATAAATCATTGTTGAATAAACTTGTTTCCTCTGTCATGTATCAGAAATAGCGTGGCTAGCAGGGACAAGGAAGTGACCTTACCCCTGTACTCGGCACTGGTGAGGCTGCACCTCGATTCCTGTGTTTTGAGCCCCTCACTACAAAAAGACATTGAATTACTCGAGCGTGTCCAGAGAAGGACAACGAAGCTGGTGAAGGGTCTGGAGCACATGTCGTATGAGGAGCAGCTGAGGGAACTGGGGTTGTTTAGTCTGGAGAAGAAGAGGCTGAGGAGAGACCTCATGATCCTCTACAACTATCTGAAAGGAGGTTGCAGAGAGCTGGGGATGAGTCTCTTTAACCAAGTAACAATCGATAGGACAAGAGGGAATGGCCTCAAGTTGCACCAGGGAAGGTTTAGACTGGATATTAGGAAGTATTTCTTTACAGAACAGGTTGTTAGGCGTTGGAATGGGCTGCCCATGGAGGCGGTGGAGTCCCCATCCCTGGAGGTGTTGAAGAGTTGAATTGACGTAGCACTTAGGGATATGGTGTAGTTGAGAATGGTCAGTGTTAGGTTAATGGTTGGACTGGATGATCTTCAAGGTCTTTTCCAACCTAGATGATTCTGTGATTTCACTGTGCCCATAGAAGTCCTAAGATAGTATCTTAGTATCCTGATAGTATCCTGATCTTAGATTAGCATCTCAAAGTAAAAATAATGATAATTTATAATGTGTGCTAACGTCAATGTGAGAGCGCTTCTGCTCTGTTCGGAAGATGCTGACACTGAGCTATTTACTGTAATGTTTGGACATAGACAGTTCCTGGGAAATGCCAAACATACAGTTTCAGAGATAACTTTCTCAGTGGAAATACAGCTGGAAACATGGTTGTAAAGTTAGAATGGATGACAGCTACAGAGATGATGAGTCAGGTCGTAGCATCTTAATGAGTAGAATCAAATATGGAAGGAAAAAACTTTCTAAAGAAGCTTGAACATCATTTAAATATGCTGGGTCACATAATACAACTAAATATACAGAATGGGAAGATTTAGGAAACATTAAGGCTCAAGCTCATAAACACTATGTTTTGTTCTCACTTATCTCCCCATGTGACTGAAATGAGACCAAGGACCAGTCTACTGACTTAGAAATGAGACTACTTGGAAATATGTGAACCATGCATGTAGTAAGAAGTTCTGTCTTACCAAAGTGGAAACAAAGAAATACAGAGCTCTCTGCAGATTAACAGAATTGACAACAGGTGAGGCTGGACTTGAGAGCAAGATCAATGCTCAACAGACATGGTAGATGTAATATTTCAAAGTAGAAGGTTCATGAAGTGCATTTTCAAAGACTGCAACAACCAGTCAGGAGGGCTCAAACTGTTTGCTAACAAGGCTGCTGGCAAAATGTCTCAACAAAAGTGTTCAGCTAAGGTTTGTAACACAGAAATTACAGCTCCTCACGTGAATGGAGTTGTCTGTCTGCAAATTTGCTCATAAAGCAGACCCCCAAAACAGTGTAAAATTATGAAGGACCACAATACTGAAGTCAGGGCATGTCAGCCTCAGATTAATAAAATGGCATATTCATAGGTTACAGATTGTAAAAAGGGAGAAAAGACACAAGAAGAGCAGTAACAATAACAACATCTTCAACTCTACACTACTCTGTAAGTACACAGGCCAAAACACCTTGAAGGGATTAGCAACTTCGGTTAGTGTTTCAGTTTGTTGGTATGTTTTAGTCTGAGTTAAAAAAAGAAGTATCCCTTTGAGACAGAAGCTGTCTGGTACTTATTGATAATTGTGTCTGATAACAGCTAAAATGGGCATGAGGGATATTCACCATATTTAAACATGACTGAGAAGTGAACCCTTGAAGTATGAAGATGAAACATATGCTGAGCTGTGTTAACAGTGTAGTAAACTGTACTAGACATTTGTGAGGCTGCATGTGGAATAGTGGGGTTAATTTTTGACACCTCACCCTGTACAAAAGAGATACTGATAGACTTGAGAGAATCTAGAAGAGAGCCAGCCACTAAGATGATCAGGGACTGGAGAACATGGTGCTAGAGAAGCTGAGGGGACTATGTGTGTGTGCCTGAAGAAGAGGAGATCTAATTGCAGATTCCATTGCTGGAAGGTGCATTCTAGCCTTCTCTTCTGAGAGATGCATAAGGAGAAGAGATAATGATAGAAGGTGCAACAAGGGAAATTGCAATTGTACATGAAGAAAAAATTATTCTTAGTGATAGTGCTGAAGCACTATCTGGACTGGAAGAGGTGTTTGGAGGTGGTGTGGAACATCCATTCTTGGGGATGCAAAGCTCAAGCCTGATCTAACCTTGACATTAATCCTGTGTTGAGCAAGAGCCTGAAGTAGAAGACCTGCAGAGGTCCCTTTCACCTAAACTTTTCTATGACTGCATATTTTAAGAGCGTAGGCATAATACTATAAGAAATATTGTAAACAGGATAGATCTTAAATCATATCAGGGAATATTGTAAAATCACCGATTTGTCTACAATATAGATAGAGCATTCTCAAAGGCAATTTGCACATCTTCTCTGTCAGTCAGGTCTAGTCTCATGTAAGATCATCAGAAATCACATCAACTATACCCCAGTCCAACATGATAATCTTAGTCCAATGTGATAGATGTCAAAGATAAACTGAGGCTAATCATTTACTTGCTGACTATAGGCTAAGGTTGCTACCTTAACAACTAAAAACTATTTCTGTGGTCAACAGAACTAGCGAAGCTTTGTTTAAGAAGAATTTGTGTTCTTTGCTCTTTCATATTATTCAATACACATCTTCCATAACCTCATCAAGGAAAGAATCAACAGTACTGTGACTGGTGTGAAGGACTAGCCAGCAATCATCTGCTGGCAAATAAAATGTGTAACAGTTGAGTTCTGCCTCCACTTTGTTCTGCGGACAGAATGACCTGTGTTCCACTCTCCCATCTAGCTGCTGTATATGTAAAATTTATAGAAACACACTTATTGTTGAGACCTCCTCGAAATGTGATTGAAATTAGCTAGCAATTTCAAATCCTAGGGTGTACAAGCAAACTGTTGATTACATAAGTCTTGTTTTCTAGGCTTAATACAAATATTTATATTAATATATATCTATTAATTTTAATCATAACATTCATGCAACAGAGGCAGGTAAAACACAGCTGAGAAGAAATTCTGATCATGAATTTTTTTTCCCATTAGAAATCAGAACAGAAAACAATTCTGCCATGAAATACAATTTTTCAAAATGTTACTTTGGGTCAGACAAGCTGTATTTATAACCTATCATTTATTTCAAGTAACAAGCAATTTGAACTAAAGAAGACTGTATTTCATTTTCATGTAGCTAGGAAAGACCAGAAAAAGTCAGAATGCTTTAACTCACTTCAAACATTTTTTACCAGATTTTTTGCCAAATTAATATATTCCTATAGAAAAACATATTTTCATGAAAAGTTCCTCCCACAGAAAATTTTACATCAGAAAAATATTGTGCAACTGTAATGTGCCACAGATAAACAGATCTTTTGGGACATAACTGTTGTTAGAGGAACTAAGTGGGATACATCTGTAACAGTGCAAGAGATAGTGCAATAGATAGTGCAATAGTGTCCTCAGCCTGAGACAATTCCTGAGGTCATATCTTCAAAACTTACGTGCATGAATTTCTACTCCAGGTATTGTTGAAATATAGATACCAAGTGGGGATGTACATAATCACCAAATTAGCACACAACTGCTTCCTACAAGTACAGAATTCCAAGTCTTCCTGCTTGCTGAATTATGTTACTAACTTCTTATGCTAAGAAGATAAACTGAATTTAGTTGCTAAGTAATATCTTAAGGTTTCAGATCTTCAAGTGCAACATGAACTCTGCAGTACTAAACAGGAGTGTTGATATTGATATACAATGTTTAAAATAACTACAAGAATAATTACAAAAGGTTACATTGATCATACATAGCCAGACTGTGCTTCCATGCAAAATATAGAAGCAAACCGGATCCAATTAATAGACCACCTGGTTTTTGCTTATCAGTTATGAAATCAGGGTCTTAATAATTCAAAGAAAAAGTTCTGGGTTTGGTGAAATCTTCATGCCTATGTTCTTCTCATGTGGTTGTTTATATTTTGGTTTTGTTAGGGTTTTCACCCCAGCAGAGAAAACAACTGTATTTGGTAGAAATTGAACTGAAAACTGGCAGTGTTTTCTCCTCCCCAACATGCTACTGGGGATTTTCAGACTTGTTCACTGTTTGACCTGATATTTCAGACAAAATGAAATTAAAACCCGTATGTCCATTTGCTTATTTGAGACAGGATATTTTGGGTGAGAGTGCGGAGCTATATGCTTTCAGTCTATCAGAAGTATCCAGTGACTGATTTTTAAGTATGCAACTCACAATGGCACTGTCAACAACAAAACTGGAAGCAGTTTTCCACCACGCAAAGCTTATAGTCTACTAATGAAGATATTTCTTGGAAAGTAGGAAGCCTTCAGGCAATGGACATAACTGAAATGAGTACCCTAAGTGGGTGACATCCTAAAAATTGAAAGTTGGGTATTTTATCTTTGTTTTCTTACCAAGTCATGACTGTAGCTTCTCTTTCAGCTTTTGTTTTTTGACAGATATCTAAATCTAGCTTTTCATCTTCATGGCTTTGTGTTTGTTATCAGTAATGAGAAACAAAATCTTTCAGGTGTGACTCATTTCACCTCACTTCAGATTTCTATAACATTTTACATCTGTGCCTATCCTTGTAGGCTCTTTATATAGTCAGCGAAAAGAAACAGACAGTTTTAAGACATGATTCATCTGACCAGTTGCAGACATCTATTTTAGAACAACACTAATCACCGCATTCCTCTATGGTCATTTCACAGACCTTAGGGTAGCTTAGATGCAAATATGTCTACCTGTACCCAGATGAACCCTCCATGCTAAGGAAACTTTCGTTAATATTTTCCTTTATCCATACGAACATAATGTTATTCTTAGGATGAGTAATCTTACGTTATTCAATGTAGTAATGGGCCATTATTATCATACACTAAATGTTTGTTTTTATTGCTGCCCAACTGAGCCTTTGAACTGAAAAAATGAGAGTTTGCACTGTTCTACCCTTATGCTATGTGTGGGTGATCATACTGTATAATTTCTGCATCATTATCAACGTATTTATGGCAGTGCCTATGTCGGAGCAAAAACAGGACCAACAAAAACAGGAACAAAACCAGTGTCATGTAAACAACACTTTATAAGCACCACCTCCACACAAGCAAGACAAGTGAAAAGCTGGAGAAAACCAAATAAATAAATGCAAGCAATATGCACTGTAACACTGCAGACTGCTTATACACTTTACAGTTCAGTGGTTAAATACAGAAGGAAGAACCTAGACAAGCAAAGGTGGATTAAACAGATGAGAAGAAAGGTATGAAGGGACGGAATCACCTAGCTGATCTGCTCAGGGGAAAAACTAGTCAGAACTCTAGAACATTTTTAGGATCGGTTTCTGATCTGTTTAACCTATGTTAACTGATGCTTTGCCAGCTTAATTTTCTGCCTGGCTCGTTCCTGCTGTTTCTTTCCAATATGTTATCTGCCAGAATGAGAGCACTGTCTAGGTCCTGATTTCACAGTGATGTCCAAGACTGCCCAGACAAGGCCGTATCTGAATCTGGGATATTCCAGAGCAGTGGGATGGAATCATTCAGTCCCCGTTCCAGCTTTTTTCTCCCAAACTCAGCAGTACAGCCTCACCAATGAGTGCATTACAAAATGACTAATACTCAAATATTTGCAGCTAGTCCTATATACAATAGAAAAAAGCTGCAGTATGGTCAAGAACCAGCTGGACATTTCTTGGCTATTGATGGTACCAGAGAAAAGTAGAAAAGTGGCCCTTCTTGCCTACCATCAGCTTAAAAAAGAGTTAGAGACATTTTTTGTGAGCAAAATAAAAACCATCCTGACTGGAAATTGTATACATTTTTGTCTCAGAAAGTAAATGCTCATAGCTGTAAAAACCACATAAAAACAGAGGAGTTTGCATCTACAATAGTCACATAATGCTGCAGTACTGTAGACTTCTGGAAAATCTTTCCAGATATCATATTGTTCTATTTCTTATCCTACATAGCCAAAGAACTTAACTCAGCAACAGTTTCCTCCATCTTTCATAGGAGCAGGTCCTTCTGATGAGAAGGATGGGAATTTTTAGTAGCAGCTGCATTTTTTCCCTTGCTGAAGAATGAGAACTAACTTGAGGAGAAGCCTATGACCTCTAGAAAGAGAGTCACAAGTCTGAAATGAATGCACCTTTTGCATCAAAATATAATTGCAGTCAAATCCCCTTCATTTGGAAAACTTGGAATCTTGATTTTAGCTGATTTAGTTGGTCCACTGATAAAAATTAAAAATTCAAAGAGAATGCGCCAAGCACCAGACAGTCCCAAAAGAGTTGCAATATATAAACCCACTTTTCATGACAGACTACATATGTAATTAAAATAATGGGAGCTAAAAATAAAAGAGCTTTCACTCAACCATGTAAAGATGATTCTATGTACAAAGGAACAGCTGAATGCAACTGCTGTGGGAAAGTCTGGGTGAGAGCATTTTCTAGGTTTCTCTTTTGTGGTGGGAAAATTTCAATCTATGATTTGAGATTTGCATTCAAAGAAAAACCATTTGGTCTTCTCTTTTGGAATACACAACTTTCATATCTAGTTCACACACTTAAGCTTTGTCCTATTATCATCCAATGCCATTTACAAAAAGATAATTTTCTGTCTCCCCTTTAAGAAACTCTTGCTGTAGACTAAAGAGAGAAAAGTTATAATCCTAAATCAAAAATTAAAGAGGCACATAAGCTTCTGTATTAACATATCCAATCAACCTAAATGGGATTAATAAACATACTAAACAGTTTTTAATCCAAGCCACCCAGCAACCATATTGTAATGAAGACATTTACTTTGAAAGTTTTGAAAAAACAAAGTTTCAGATTCATGGATTTGCTGTGTTATCATTCCAGTCTGAGTATTTCTGGTACCCTGCCATTATGAATAAAGTTAGAGCTACAGATTTCCTGAAAGAAAAATAAATAAGATTTTTTAATTGTAGAGTTTTGGCCACTTTCAACATTACTGATAATAAATAACTTTCTTTGTCAACACGACGTAGCTACTAAGAAAAACTTGGTATGTAATTTGATCAGTGGCAGTAAAGAGCATATGCTGATTTTGTACTAAATAATGTACATGAAGCTCCCCTCTAAGAAGATTTGTTTTCTATATTGCAGAACTATCTTGCTACCAAAAGTAAGCAGTGAGGTAAATCATGAATGAGATTACATAGCAAAGTAAAGCCTATACTGTGTGTTTGACTTCCACAGCAAGATGAAACAATAGTTTGTATGCCAGCTGATTTACTCAGTATAAAAATATAAGAAAATGTTTACAGTTTTATGTTTTTGTACAAATATGGTGTTCAGTGTCTGCCCATACAAATCTACAATTATTTGGCTTCTGTTTTACATGATCTTGTCACTCCATACCTAAATGCCTCAGTTGTAATATGAATGGAAGATTTTTTTTCCTTTTCTATTAGCAGCTTCCCCAACATACAGCTGCTTCCTGAAACAACTTCTGCTGAATAATGTTTCCTTAATTTCTCACTGTCTGACACTGATCTGTACTTATTTTTGTGTTAGATGTGCTTCTATCAATAGAGAGTAGGACCTTGCCCTTCAGTTTCAAAAACAAAAATTTGTTTAATATTTAAAGTACAGAATAGTACTGAAATAAGTATTTTGGGCCTTTAATGGAATTTTGAATTGATAACTCAAAAATGAAGGCTTTTTTCTTCTCTTATGTTAAACAGAGACCTTCTAAAGCTCTCTCTTTACCCAGCATGACCCTTGATATCTCTTAATATAACAAAAAAACACTTGCAGGAAAACAGTGTTGAGAAATTTAGTTAATGTGTTTTTATATAAAATACAAGATGAAGACAGTTCATCCAGCAAATCTGATTCAGTGCAACACAATTTGGAGATTATGAAGGAATAGCTTCTTTGCATATTTGGCATATAATAAACAATAATGATTCATTGCAGTCATTTATGATTATTGTCAATATTAGCACAAATGAATTATTGCTTTAGGATATGGCTTGAAAGTTAATATTACTAAGATGCTATCCTGTCTACACTGTTTTAAAAGATAAATGAGTTCTTCAAACTGTTCCTGCTGAAAACAGCTACAAACGCCAGGACAGATCTAAAGCTGCTAAAGGTCTTTTGAGGCCATCTGAAGATGGAGTAGCGAATAAAGCTATATCAAGTATTTCTCAAAATACCTGCACAGAATGGCATACTGGTTATTTGAATTCTCTCACTGTTATTGTTATGGTTGGACTGATGCTAGAGACTATCTCACTATTTCTATGCTATTTAAGTATTAAGTCAGCGATGTATTAATGTCAACATATCTACAATTGAACACCACAAATCAGGAATTCTCAACATTTAGGAATTTAAACAACATTTGCATAATCTGTTCAAAATTAAGCAATTAGAAAGGCACAGAGATTCAAAGTCTCAACACAGTCATTCTTATAATAAGCCATTTATTTTAATTAAGCCAGGATAGGAAAAGTTTCACTTAAAATGGGTTATACGGTCTATTTCTACTACCAGACAAAAGTACTTCTAGGCGTATGATGGACATCACACTACAACGATCTCAGAAAAAGAGATAATAGGCCAATAGAAGAGTTCAGCTTTACAAAATCACCTTTCTCATGTCTCAAGGTCCACAGGAAGACCTTTCTAGAAGTGTCTCAAAGAGACCTATGGGTCAATTATTCAATAGACTGAACAAATGCTGTACGCTGTGCTGTACGCTGTGCATTGTTCCACTGACAAGGAAGTATGACACACATGGTCACTGCAAGTGCCTAATACATGATTTCTCTGAACTAAATGACTTTTTCATTTCAAAAAAAGTAAAAAAAAGTATTCAAAAGGAGGATATGTAAGAAGAGTTAAAAAAGGGTATCTAAGGTGGGATTTATGTAACACTGAGGCATATAACATTCTGATCCTGAAGACATACAGTTTGTGTCATCTAAACATTAAAGTTGTCACATTTTTTAGTTCTTCAGGATTATGTATGACATTCTTCATCAACCCTGGACTGCTCTCATCAAAGTTTGAAATATTTTCAGGCACAAGAACAGCAGTAGTGAAGATTTCCCCTCCATGTTCTGTTTCTATGCTTCAAAGGTGAGACAGAAGAAGGGTGAGGAAAAAAGAATTTATCATCTCTGACACAGCCTCTGGTCCAAGAAAGATATCTCTTCTACTGGGAGGGGCCTAAAACTGAATACAATATTCTGGATGCAGTTTAACAAATGCCAAGTGGAATGAGTATCAATGTAACGGAGAATTACATAAATTAAACCACTGAGGTATGGTATTTCAAGTTACAGCCACAAGGTAGCAGAATAACTTTAATTTCAGCCACTTCTATGATGTAATCAATGTCCAAGCAGATAAGAGAAGCATATATTAAAAAAAAAGAAACCACCACACATAGTTCTCTCCTCCCACCCCTAAAAACCAGCTCCCAAACATTCCTTAATGACATAAATGGTAACATTCAGCTGTGCCTGGAAGTTCAGTGATGGGAAAATCTGGATAATGTGTAACACAATCTCATTAAAGACAAAGACTTAAAATTTATATTTCACAACCCATGAGCCACAGTTCTTTTTCTCTATTTAAACTCTCAAGAGGGAAACAAAGATTTTGGAGCTGAATATCATCATCAGTCAAGCCTGTTCTAAACTTCTAAGGAATACTAGCCGCCTTACTGTCTGTGTTTGTGCAATACACTGCAGAGTGAACAATACTTCTACTTAAGATGACATATTTTCTTCTCTGTTTTAGTTTGTACTTTACCTCATGTTACTATTGCACATCAAGGATATGGTTCCTCAAGGGTCTAAGCTCTGAGGCAATTCAGATCTTAGATCACAAGAATCACTTTCTATAAGTATTTAGAGACAGATTTTAGCCACCATGCAGAATGCTAAAGTCCTTCACTTTCACAGACAGAGCATAGTTCTGCAACAGATCTATTAAAATTATAACATTTGATACAGGATTCTGAACTTTTACCTTGCAAACTTGTTAACTATTTTTTTCCATATTTTACTAATTTCTTGGAATCTTCCCCAGTTCCCATGATCTGGAAGTCAGCAGGCACTTAGCTTCCGTCTGGTATCAATCTGCACAGGGTCACATGAACTCCTCACCTACATGAAGTAAGAATAGCTAGGATTTTTTTACTGATTATTTCTTATCTGTAACTTCTGGGTATAGCCAGATGGGCCCATCCAATCTGATCCTTGTGATGGTGATATTTTATATGTATCATATATAACATAAAAATCTATGCATAGTATTTGGGCATGATGGGAAGCAAAGACATGGGAAGCAGAAGGGCAACAGAATGTAATTACATATCTGATGTGAGATTAGCTCAAATAAAAGTAATAGGGAATTAATATTTAATTTATTTATTGACTACTACTAATGAAATTTGCTGTGAGATTTTCATGATGATTTTAAAAAATATTTTATCCAACTTTGCTTTCAATATAACCAAACTCATGTCTGGTGTCTGATTACAAAAACAATAACAAAAATAAGAAATTCACATTTCTACCTTACAAAGAATTACCTGTATTTGAACGTGAATGTCAATGTTTTAGTGGCTATAAACATTATACAGGAAATGGGAGGCTTCTTAAAAAAATAAAAAGTAAAAATTTATTTCAATTTTATATAGTTAAATTGTTGTTTCTTCATGTGATTTCTCATGGATACATGAATTGTTTCTGATCCACTGCTTACATGGAAGAGCAGATTAAGCACTCTTGTCTAGGACAGGGAGGGGGAGATTCAAGGCTGAGGATGCCTTAATGCAAACTCATGGGTCTTGATAAATGGCAAATGTCGTTGATGTGCCAGAAACTAGGAAAACACTGCTCTTTTACACCTCTAATTACAGTAAGCTGAAATTAATATTTGAACTTAAAATTAAATGTAAGTAATTATTTTAAAATTTTCATCCTATTCTGTGTTGCTGAGTCACTCCTGCACTGTTCTGTACAAAACTTCAGAAAGAGTTGAAAGTTCTGTCTAGTCATTTACTTTACTTATGTTACCACTCTACAGAAAATCAGACACTTACGTTTTATCAAGGCTGACCAAAAAAAAAAAAAAGAGGAGAAAGTTAGAAACCATTCTGTTATTGCCTGGCTGGCCGGGAAGAGAGATGAAGTGGTGAAGTGTTACACTAAGCAGCCTAGGAAATGGGGAAATAACTTCTGATTAAATGCAGATGCTGAACTAAAAGTTGCTGCTGATCACACTCACTGATCCTGCTTTAAAGAAGGAAAGAGTAAAGACATGACCTCCATTCACTCACCATTTACTTTACCGCCACATAATTCCTCATGCATAAATACTGCAGTGAAATAAGTTCAGTCTTCTACAAATGTTTCTACACATAAGCAGGGTATTACAAGACAAAATAGAATGACTATTTGTAAGAAGAGAATAAATCACAAATAGAGGAATTAGGGTTGTGAAGCAGCAGAACCCTAGTAGACATTAGAGATGAATAATTGAAAAGAGAATAAAAGGAATCCATTTAAACATGTGGAATGCAGAGTAAGCATTAAAATAAATTTTAAGAGAGGTCAACATAATACTGAAGTACAGACTTAAATATAAAGTTTTGTGTTAATACAGCCTGACTGTAAAAGAATCTGTCTTTATTTTGTGATCACTAAAAGGCCAACCAAAATTAAATCAAGGTTTCCACTGATTTCAAGAAGTTTGGACCAGGCTTCAGAAAATAATAAAATTCTGCATTTTTTTCTTGCCAGATTTAGATATTAAAATTCAATTTTGTAATGTTTCAGCAAAATAAACCAAAGCAAAAGACACACAAGCTTTTCTAGAATTTGTTCTTGCATATGACAAATGAACAAGTACACATTGCTCATTTGAAATGCTCATAAATCAAAGAGTTCTCACCCTATAATGCATGGCACTGTTTATCATATCAAGGCAGAAAAATTGCTAAAGGGGTTATGGGATGCTATCAGAAAGGCATCCAAAATGATATATCACTGACCACATGTTTTGTGTTTGGAAAACCTTCAGTGTGCTATATATGGAGCTGGGGAGGTTACACTTTTGGTATCCTATCCCACAATTTAATCTGTGTGGCTGGACCCTTCTGCCTGCACTGATTTTCACTGTAAGGCCCTTGGGGTTAGTCCATGTGTATTTCATTTTAGGCTGCAGAAATATTTTCTTTTAGAAAAAGCATATGTCATATAGCCAAAATTCTTTAATGCTTCTACTTTAAATGCCCCAGTGAAGACACCCAGTATTCACAGAATTCTGATTATCCCCTCTGGGCAAATGAAGCCAGTACAAAGCTAAGCATTCAAATTGTCATACAAAAATCTTACTTCTAAGCACCTTCAGTTTAAGCTTTCCTGCTAATTAAATTATGGTTCATAGTGAGATAGGCAGTAATACAATAAGATCACTGTTCTTTCATGGAATATTACATCAGAAGAAAATGAGAGACTTCACATATTTGTGGTGTATATTTCTTATTTGGGTAAGGAATATTTTATATATTTATATTTTATATATATTATTTACTGTATTCATTAAATATTAAACTTTGATTCCTAAAACATAGGAACATTAGAAAGCCATCCTGAATGACCGCAAAAGTTTGTCAAGCCCAGAGTCTGGTCTCTGGTAGGGATCATAGGCAGATGCCTAAGTATGAGTAAGAGCAGGGAAAGGATATACATTGTCTCTCCTTAAAACCTTCCAGCCTTCAAAAGCATTTTCAGCATTTTCAGGTTTCTGTATATTTAGTAATCTTCAGTTAATTTCTATTCCCTTAAATGCTCCACTCTTCTCTTGAATTTATGTAGATTTTTACTATCCACAACATTCTTTGACAGAGAGTTGCACTAATCAGCTATCTATTGCATGAACTACCTCTTTTATTTGTTTTGAAATTGATTCCAATTGGTTTTCACTTGATTTTCTCTCCCTCCTTACATCATCCCCCCTGTATCTTATGGCATTATCTACAACATTATCTACAGTTTACAGCATTATCAGAACTGAATTAATAATACATACCATAGCTGCAGCACACGTCAGCTGTTAAGGACTGATTGCTCTCATCTGTCAGAGGTAGAAAACAAGAGCGCTAAACTTTATGCCAATGCAAATATATGAGCAATGTAACTACCCCTAAAATTGGCTGCTTCTTAATCTATGAATATACAGCAATTTGTAAAGTCTATAATGAAGAAATTACGCATCCCCTTTGTCAGGAAACCTTCTGACTCTCATTCACTTATTTCAACAGAAATGTAAATGAAAATACTATCAGAATTCATTCTGCAAAAACATAGCAATTCTGTGAATGACTATCTTATTTCACCTCAATCATTCCTAGGAGCAGCACTCTATGAAACAGAAGCTCGAAAGACATTAATTAATGTGGTGAAGTGGGAAAATCTCCAAACCCAAAATTACAGAGCTTGATAGCCACTGCAGAGTTTGGATCCTGCAAACAGTAGGTCACTGAGCCAAAGTGTATCAGCCAAGGATCTATGGCCATTTGGTTTGCTTCCCCATAACTCTGTGTTGCTATTTGCATCAAGATTTTTACATTATTGTTGCACAACAAATAAAGGTACTGAGGCCATTTCAACTACAAAATGTGTTTAACATACAATTTTCCTCATGTGTAGAAATATTCTCCATTGCTTTGAATGCAAACAAATCCAGGAGATGTTTTCTATTCCAGAAAACAGTGGAAGTGGGGGAAGGATAGCATTATATACAAGAACTGAGGGGAGAAGCAAAAAAGGAAATAGTTTTTCACACCACATAAGTGAAGTAGTCCTCCGTGTCTGACTGTATTAAACTTTCCCACCTATACTGATACAAATCAACTTTCATTAACATCTGCCAAAGTGTTACTTTGAACAACAGCAAGATATGATTTGAGGTTATTTTTATTTTGGGTTAATCCTATCTAACTTTGTTTGTACAATTTTGCTTCTGTTTTACAATATTTTTTGCTCAGTGTTGGCTATTTAAATCAGATTGCCTTGTTCTAGCACATCTAGCTTAGAAATCTCATGCTTTGATAGCATGTTTAGCAACTGAAACTGGTTGACCTGGCAGTGCTAAAAAACTTAATTTAAAAAGCAACAAAGATTAGTTAATCTTCTAGAGAGATTAGTAAAATACCTTCTTACACACAGTCTGTTCCAACTCTGGTTTTGAGCCAATGTGAAACTTTCAAATAGCTTCAGCTGGAGATAGATAAATTTTTCTCTCAAGCAAATCATCAGCTTGGGAATCTCTGCCTAAATATGGACTTCACGATGAGAAGAATGTCTCTGAATCTGAAATCTGACCAAATTCTCTCCACAAATAGAAGCAGACAATTCTCAACAGTCTTCAAAAGACTTAATTTCTGAGACAGAATTACTGTCTTTCAAAAGCTTTTGTATTTCTATTAATTGCTTCTGCTATTTTTGCATTAGCATGTAGTTACTTTCACAATGAGATTTTTGTCTTGCCCTGCCCCAAACCCACTAAAACCAGTAAAACAAACACCCAAGTTCTCCTCAAAATTCCCATTTCACTTTTCAGTATTTTTTGCATTACAAAATACTACTGTATTCTGAATTATTTAGGTTTATATACAGTACTGTCTGTTGTTTTGCGGAAGCATTTCAGTATGTTTACTACATTTTTTTATTGCTGTGCAATTTTAAAACCTTTCCTGTGAAAATGCAACAGTGATACACATTTTCACAATGCACTTATTGTGTTTATAAGTGGAAGGAAACCCTCAATTTGTTAGCAGAAATTATAATGTCTCTCCAGAAACCCTCACCTCCATATGAATTCTAAGAGTTCTCTGTGACACCACTGATCCTTAAAACAACCAAAGCAATTTTCAGTAAATCACCTTATTATTCATATTCACTGTCTGTATTCATTTATATCCAGCATGCTTCTTTATCACTTCATTACTTTTCATTTTTACTGACTGCAGCTGTTCCAATTTCCCTTGCAGAAATCTAATCATAAGCTACCATGTGTCATCTTAGTGATATTCACTAATTGTAGTAAGTTTGTCTTTATCATGTCTTCTTTATTACTTTACCCAGGATCTTCTATCTTCTTTAATAATTAACCATACTCAGATGTTACAGTTTTATTAGTCTGAAATGTAACACAATTAGATTATTAACCTCTGCTTTAACACTACTCTACAGCTGCCTCTCCAAATAATCATGTTATTTAAAAAGGAAGGGGCAACTCAGCCTCAGCCATTTTGGCCCTTGGGTAATGTTAATTGGGTCAACAAGATTGTGTCTCAGCTATAACCAAGAGCAGAATTTGTCCCTGTACAAATGTACAAACTACTCTGGGTTTATATACCTATTTTCTTTGTATAGGTAAACATATTTTTGTGTTTATGACTGTTTGTGCTAAAGGTTGTTGACCTTTTCAGCTGCAAAATTCAGAATAAGGGAGCAAAACTCTTTGAAACAAGTCCTTCCCAGCTGTTTCATCAAGAAAGCAAGAACAGGCACTACATGGTAGACCACAGGTACACTTCACAAACTGTATACTTCTTGTTATACCGTCAACACTGTGCCACATACAGTGCACCTTCCATGCAATAAGCCTGCTGGATTCATTCCTACTTTTGGCAGCTCTGAGTCACAAATGCAATTTTAACAAGGTTTCTTCGAAGAAAACAGCTAGGAGTATTCTACAAGAATCTTCACAAAGCTACTGGGGAAATAATAGGCATTCCTGTGGGACTGTTCTTTGCCCAATTCTTCCTAAGGGTATCCAGGAAAAAACAGCTGGCCTTTGAATTAGTTCTTACTGGTCAGAAAAGAAAACCACCAATTTAAATTCTCTAAAAAATGTCTATTCAATGATTAACTGAGGCATGAAATAAAATTTAAAAAAACCCAAACAAAATAAAAAGAAAGATAGGAAAGAAATGAGGCATAAAGGAGAAGCATCATTATGTTAGTGAATAAATGAATGCTGTATCTGTATACAAAAAGTATTCCTCAGGGTTTGCTTTAGTTCTAATATTCCTGAACCAAATATCTTTGGTGGCCAGTCAAAAAGATCTGGATTATATGGATCGTGGGCCTGATGTAGAATATCAATTCTGCTGTTACCATCCTCTCATATACTTAGTTAAGATACCCCACAGAAATGCACAATCAAATCCCAAAGAAATATTTCAAAGGAGGGTGTTTGAAAATAATTGCATCTTAACATACGTGTGCCACCAAATCGGACAGTTTTGTAACTTGAAAAACAGTCCTCTGTGTAACACAGTCTATACTTGTTTAGTGTGCTTCAGCTCTCACTGTAGTTTACCATCTTTATATCTTTTAAATTTAGCTGCTGAACATGTTTTCCAGATAACAATGCTGTAAAACACAATCAGTTTCCTTCTTTTATTTTTAATACCAAGCTACAGTAATAATGGTTTACATCTTTGGTTTTTCCACTTTTTCTTTGCAAAATCCTTTGACTTTTCTGTTTTAAAAAAATCTTTATTATTACTTTATTTATCCTGATTTTAAATTGATTGTTAAAGTACTCCATGTTCAATTTATTTAATTTCATTCCCCATGTTTTCTTTTCAAGGCAGACATCTTAAACATTTTAAAAATTGATGCTCTTGACTGCTAAGTACCTGCCTCTACTTTCTGACTGCTCTTCCCTCAAAACCCCTCTTTTTTTCTTTCTTCCTAGATCTGTTTCACTACTTAATATAATTTTCTTTCTGTCAACCATTTGTTTACTTTAGAGAACTCTTCCTTCCTGTGTTCACTCATTGTATATATTACCCCATTGTGACTTCACTTCTTTTCCTATTCATTGATGACTACCTGCACAGATTCCAGCTATCATTTAAATCACTACAAAAACCATGATTTCCATTTAGCTATTTCCCTCAAAATAATCCAAGCAACTCCTAAACTTCATGTCTATGATGTCAAGTTGGCCATAAATCTGTTCAGTGCAGCTCTTTTAATTTACTCATGTTGGTATTGCCATTCACTTCATTAAAAAACATGAAAAAAATTAAGAAAAATATTTACTTCTCCATTAAACATAATTATCCAGTGAAAGTATTTCTACCACATGCACTATTTTGGTTTTGCCTGGTGGTATTGCTGTTTACCAGGGCTTTTAAGAACTCTGCTGGAGTCCCAGCTCTACACTGTTTACAAACACCGAAAAAAATTACAATCCTGACTGAAAATACCTTGCAGTCTACAGGAATCAACAGATGGAAAGAGCCAGATGAAGCAGTACGGGCAACAAAGATACTGTCTTACCATTCTAAGCAATGGTCTGCATGTCAGTAACATAACAATTGCAGAAGCACTTGTAGGCATCACACAGGAAAAAAAAAAAAAAAAAAGAAAAAGATGGGTTTGGCTGGAGATAGCAGCATTCTTATCTTGGGAATCTCATTTCAAACACAAATGGTAGGATTCTGAAAGATCTAATAGTGCTTGTTTGAAAAATCAACAATGGGATAATGGCAGCTGAAATCCTGGGCAACCAACAGTAGGGAGAAGCACCCCAGCTGCAAAACAGATAACATAATAGATAAACTGCTGTAAGGTGTTGCAGGTGGATCAGTCTGCCATTCTAACAGCAGAAACTCAAATGCCTGATGACCAGCTTATATCATTCTGGCTTTCTTCTGGAGGATGTAAGTGTTAGTTAAATAAACAAGGTAATAATTAGATATGCTATTGACAGTTCACATGTTCCAGATCCACACATTCAAAATTAACAGTCTCAAGACTTATGCCGCAACTTGAAAAGCTAAGCTGTATATAAATTTAATGTACACATCAGAGAGGCAGCAACAACACTGGCAAACAACAGTGGGATTATCACAGTCCAGTGCTGCATGTTATGAACGAACAAGTCTTCATGCTGCAGCCAGCCTTTTCTTTCAGAATACATTTGCTTTCACTTGTTTCACACAGTGTTTGCATGTTTCTCATGTCCACTCTTTTCAAGTAAGGATTTTTATGTTTCCTCGGTTTTTTTGAACTGCCTGTCACACTGCAGCATTTTTTCTTTCATTCTAAACAAAGACATTCAATTTCACCCTGGTTGAGACACACTGTGATGGGTTGACCTTGGCTGGATGCCAGGTGTCACCAAAGCTGCTCTATCGCTCCCCCTCCTCAGCTGCACAGGGGAGAGAAAATATAACAAAAGGCTTGTGGGTCAAGATAAGGACAGGGAGATATCATTCACCAATTACTGTCATGAGCAAAACAGACTCAACTTGGGGAAAATTAATTTAATTTATTACCAATCAAGTCAGAGTAGGGTAATGAGAAAACAAAAACTAAATCTTGAAACACCTTCCCCCCACTCCTTCCTTCTTCCCAGCTCAGCTTTGCTCCTGATTTTCTCTGCCTTCTCCCCCTGAAGCTGCACAGGGGGATGGGGAATGGGGGTTGTGGTCAGTTCATCACCCATTGTCTCTGCTGCTCCTTCCTCCTCAGGGGGAGTACTCCTCACACTCTTCCCCTGCTCCAGAATGGGGTCTCTCCCATGGGAGACAGTCCTCCACAAACTTCTGCAGAGTGGATCCCTTCCATGAGCTTCAGTCCCTCAGGAACAGACTGCTCCAGCGTGGGTCCCCCATGGGGTCACAAGTCCTGTCAGCAAACCTGCTCCAGCGTGGGCTCCTCTCTCCACAGGTCACAGGTCCTGCCAGGAGCCTGCTCCAGTGCAAGCTCTCCATGGGGTCACAGCCTCCTTCAGGTGAATCCACCTGCTCTGAGTGGGGTCCTCCAGGGGCTGCAGGTGGAGATCTGCTCCCCCGTGGACCTCCATGGGCTGCAGGGGCACAGCCTGCCCCACCAGGGGCTGCACCAGGGGCTGCACCAGGGGCTGCACCAGGGGCTGCACCAGGGGCTGCACCAGGGGCTGCACCAGGGGCTGCAGGGGAATCTCTGCCCTGGTGCCTGGAGCACCTCCTCACCCTCCTTCTTCACTGACCTTGGTGTCTGCAGAGTTGTTTCTCTCACATATTCTCACTTTCTCTTCTGACTTCGGCTGGTATTGTGCAGGGTTTTTTTTCCCCCTTCTTAAATACACTATCACAGAGGTGCTACCCGCATTGCCAATGGGCTCAGCCCTGGCCAGTGGTGGGTATGTCTTGGAGCCAGCTGGCATTGGCTGTCAGACATAGGGGAAGCTTCTAGCAGTTTCTCACAGAAGCCACTCCTGTAGCCGCTCTGTTACCAAAACCTTGCCACGCAAACCCAATACACACACCAAACCACAGCTGATTAGGAATACCATAAGTACTCTTCATTATTATTAAACTGAAGTATTCTCAGTACAAAAGCATCATAGGTACCTGCAACTCTAACAAGTTTTAGGAATCCAGACACCTCTACTAGTCTATAATCCAGAAAGAAATTATCTTTTTTGTGAATCATAGTTTCACAAGAGTTCAGTTCATTTGCTGAATTTTCTGCCTGAAATCTTAAGGTGGTTCTTTTCATAGAAACTTTTTTCTTCCCCTGTGTGTGCAGGTCATTGTCCAGTGAACTGTATCATATGGTGTCTTGGACAAATGTCCTTTACAGTGTTTGAATTAGCAACACTGTTCTGATATTCTAACAACCAGAAACAATCCCCCTGATGATCTGGTGGTTGGGGGTTTTTTTTATTTTGGGAGGTCCTTGATGTCATTTAACCTTTAAAGCTTATAAGGGACTTCTTTCATAATAAGATTATGTCTGTGATTAGTCCTGAGGCTTCTCCCTGGGGATTCTCTTTTGTGCAAATTTGTTAGATACCTTCATGGCTGAATGGCTTGTTCTGCAGTTGATAGCCTGGGATTACACTGACATCAGACTGTAGCTGATATCCACAGGAATTTGCTGTGTCCCTTTACAGGAAAGCAAACCTTGACTCCTCCCCTCCTCATTTGGAATGACTGAGAACTCTCTAATAGAGTTTGCAGAGATTTCCTTACCCATTATGCTGCACTGCAGGTTTTCCTGTAGGAGGGGTGCTCAGACTTACTTCTCTGCGTTTTTAGTCAAACCATCTGCAACAATAGCAGAAAGTTGATGAAATAGCTGAGAGTGGGGAATGATTGCTGTTTGTTTAGTTTTATGTCCTGTTACAGTATTTCCTGCACGACATTTAACATGTGTAATACATGGAGCAGCATGATCATGTAAGCAGAAACAGTTTTCCCACAAAATATTCAACTGGTATCCTCAAAAGGTCCAATCTGCATGCTTTCAACTTTTGCTGTGTTTGTAGCTGAAACGATTCAGCACCTTCTAATTCTGGTTTCTAAAATCTCAACTGCAACAGAGAAAGTCTTGAACAAAAATAATTTTGAACCTCATGCCAGCTGCTGTCAGGATGTGGAAATGTATATGTGGTGGCCATGTGGCAGCTGCAAACTAGAACTTACTAGTCTGACTAGTACTGTAAAAGACCAGTATCCCACATCCCCACTCCATTCATTCTGCTCCCTGTACTTCTATCTAGAATCCAGCCATACCATACACCAATGTAAATAGAGTTCCCAAGCCTCTCTTAAATTGTTGTGGATTGGGACTTAAAATATAACCTACCACTAAGCCAGTACTGGGAATGCCTTTGCTAGCACTCTCCACACTTTGAAATCACAAGTTTAGGTTCTTCACATGGTCTCAGAGCTTTCTTTTCTTGTAAAGTTGCTACCCAAATAGTAAGGTCTTTGGTATCATGCACAGAAGAACAAGATTCATTTGCCCTCTTTTTGCCTTGACATATTTTTATGGTTCAGGTAGTGGAGCATTTTGGAGTAAGAAGTAATTTTCTTTTGAAGTTGATTTCATTTTTATCATTCTTTTTTTCCCTCTTTTTTTTATGACACAAACTTGATTCCAGCCCTCACTATAGTGGCTGATGCACTATCAAGGAGAAAAGAGTTCTAAGGCAGCCATACTATCATGACAAAAATCAATCTTACTTTTTAAGCCACATTCATTGTCACGGTTCTGAAGTTCAAAGAAAATGGCTAGACCAGATGCAGCTGAAGTCTTGGTCATAAAGTCTATAGCACAGGCTGTGAAGAACAGTTTTTCTTGTGCTTTCATATTTTGAAGTAATTATTTTATAGTGTCTGCAGACTTATCTGAAGACCTATCTTAGGGCACCATCTCTTGCTGCATTACTACAATAAAACATATGTTTAGTTTATGAAGTAATACCATTTGTTAGGTTTAGCAGTGTTACACAATCTAACAGTGAACACACAATTCTTAATTTGCCAGGTGCAGTTTGGAAGGAATCTTCCCATGAAAATGAAAGCTGTTTTCATTGGAGTCCTGATTACTAAGATGTGCCTAAAGATTTCTTCGGTAATGTGGAGTATGTGTAGCACACTGACATCTCTACTGAGAAAATATTTGAGCCAGTTGGAGACATGTCCTCACTCACAAAGGTCAGCCAATGTGAAGTGTAACAGCTATTATTTTGGGCTTTCAAAGACTGGGAAGTCTGTACACTGTTTTTTCCCTTCTCTCCCTAGAGAAAGGATAAATACCAAATGGGCCCAGCTGAGATCTGTAAACTTAACAGATAGAGATGGGGAATAAATGATCTCAGATCAGTGGTCACCACAGATTTTTGCTTCAAGACTAAGTTAAGGGCATCTCTTCATGTGGGTCTGATTTCCTTTCTCTTTTTCCCCTCGGGAATATTCAGCTATGGGATTGTATGTGGCCTCTTGCCCTGCATTTAATATCATCTTTCTTTCTGATTTTTTTTTTATCAGAGAAGTAGCTTTAAATTCATATTATGTCTCCATTGCAGCCTTGCTGTTAGAGGATTTCTAGATATTACACTGAATTAACCCATCTCCTACCCCAATCAAGCCCAGACCCTGGCCTCAGTCTGGGTTTGTGGTAGCTGTGACCAGTCTCAAGATTCTAGATGTGTCTTCTTACCTTCACACTGTACTTCATCCTAAAATTTGTTGAGCATTCAAGTGCTCCTGTCATTAGACAAATCATGAAGGCTGGACACTTTCATTATCCTCTTGCTATTCAAGAAAAATGTTACAGTAGATGGTTCTGAGTCACCATTTTGGCTTGCCTTGATGTAGATATCCTCATAACGCTTGCAGCAGTAGTTCACTGTAGAGACATTATTTTATCTGCACATTTGCTTGTAAACTCAGGTAAACATGTAATACTGAACCAAGTTTGCAGACAGGGTGGAGAGTTTCTGTGCTTCTTCAGTTGGGTGAACAATCCAGATACAGAAGGTTCATTTTTGTGTCATTACTTAGTCACAATTTGCAACAAAATTAATTAGAAATTAAGATTTTGCTGTGTAAATGACACCTGCAAAATCCAACAAAGTGACATGAAAAAAAAAACCCAAGATATTATATCCAGGTAAGCAAGGTATATTCAGTCTGAGAGGATGAATACATTAATGAGTTTAGACTGCTACCAATAATCCGTTTAGTTGTGTCCACAATGCTCCAAGTTGGAGAGACTAACTTGCAGCACAGCTTTGTTTTGTTCAACACCTTTGCAAGTATTGAAATAAAGTCTTTCTAAGGTCTGAACTTCAAACTTGTCCATTTGCCACTACTGAAATGGAGCTGAAGAAAATATGTTTCAAGAATGGTATTTCTGGAAGAGAAAGAAAATTCATGTTTCAGTCTACAGTGGAAAAGATGTCCCTCATTTAGTGGCTTAAAACTATGTTTTTCATTCAAGTTTTCAACATTCTGCCTGTATAGCACTGTCTACTTGAGCTTTCATTGGAAAATTTTTGATGGCATGAAGACTATTGTTGACTCAGTAGAATTTCCAATATACTTAACATTAAGCCTATGTATCAATGCTGTGTGGGGCAGAGAACTTAATATCTCAGATCTTGAAGATAAACTTCCAACCAGAAGCCCCCAATGATAAGCAAGGGCTTAACTGCTATTTGCCTATGATATGGGGTTTCTATCCTATGTCACCACCAAGCTGGTATTTCATTCCATTTCTTTAGGTTTTGCCACATAGGCCACTCAGAGACTTTTATTTTCTATGACCTGGAAGCCATTGCATAAAAAACATTTCTTCTGGGAAAGTCATCACATGAAGGGAGCAGAGGTTACTGCTGTTAGTACAGATAGCTTCCAAAGGAGTAGGAAAGAAAGACAGCTGTGGCTTCCAAATCCCTCACAACCATTCCTAAAACTCTTTGACATGTTGAAGGAAATGGCATGCACTTTTCAAAGGTGCAGAAAATCTATACTCCAGCAGTGAAAACCTTCTTGCTGCATAGTGCACAGGTAGTTGTTATGAAGCTAAATACTTATAATAATAGCTTCATAAAACAATTAAACTGTGTTATTGTTTGTTACCAAGGATTGCGAAGAATGAAAAAAACTTACTCAAATGCAAGTTCAATCACTTTTTATACAAAAAGCATGCTCAGGAAGAATGCAATTTATATTCATATGTATTTTTTACCTGTCATTCTTTCAGCTTGATGGATGTCAGAATACTACATTTTTTTAGTAGACTCGCAATTGCTAGAGAACTTAAATACACCCTGTGATTATATGCTGCAGGGCCAACAGCTGAAATGCCAAATGGCCATTGCACTGCTCCTGGCAACACTATTCTCCCTTTGTGGCAGAAATTCAGGTGCTTGTCTTAAGCTGCAATTAGCATTTGATGTTTGGAATAGGTTTTGGTTTCTCTCTTTCCCTCTCTCACTCCTTCTTTCTCTCTCTTTTCAGGCCTATTGAGTCAGTCAGAACACTCATAAATTATCATTTCAGCCAGGTCAGAAAGCAGGTTTCCTACTACATTGTTTGACGTTATGGAATTGTTGTTCCTTTTTCTGTTAAGAAAGGGCATGGCAAACTTGCCAAATTCGTAACCTTATAAAGATATCTAGGAAGTACTGGCAATGTATGCATAAGAGTGAAATTAATATTGAAATGACTAGGAGGGCACCATTATAATCACCAATAATGGAGTGACCAAGAATAAAATGTTGCAGAATCTCAAAGCTCAGATTAAATATATATTATAAATACAGATTATAGATATAGTAAAAGTGACCAGTTTTCTATTTACAACTTCTGAAAATTATTACAGAGAAAATGTACAAAAAACTCCCCTATTTTTTTGGTCTTCGTAAGTAAAAAGAGAACCAGTAGATGGCAAAATAAGCATCTATTATCTGTATCTTCATGGACATATTACATGGACCCTTCTATATGAAGAGATAAACCATCTTCATTTGATTTTCAACTCAATTCCTTGGAGATACATGAATTGCTTCCTGGTTTAGCAAGAGCTAACATGCCACTTCAGGGTGACCAGAAACGTCAACTGCAGTTCTGCTGGATAAGCTATTTTATACTGCAGTGACATATATAACAAGGTATGCCGTGTACATGGATGTTAGAGTTGTTCAGTTACCATTTGGACAGACGCTAACTAAATCTAGTTAGTATCCCATATCAACTTGCTAAAACCTTAACAAAATCAATTGCATATCTAATTCTCTATGAGTCGCCTAAAGCATTTTAGCTAGATGGCACTTAACCACAATCAGGGAAAAACATGTCCAATCAGAATGTCAGCAGTGTTTTACTGTTCGCTAGTCTGACAGCATAGTCCAGAATATTTTATTGCTCCTGAGAGCACCTGCACTTGTTAATTAATTATTTCCTAAGTCTAGCAAAACACAATAAACTTAATATCATCTTGATTTCTTCACCACTTCAACTCTCACTTTATTTTTAATAGCTTCTATTCTGGAAAAGCTGAAATAAGAAACTAGTGCTTTGTAAGAGTGAGTGTTTGAAATACAGCTGTCAGATGTAAAGCAGAGACAACTAATGTTAACAATGAGTTTTAAGGTGTGATCAGACCTAAATAGTCATGAAGATGTGAACAGATTTAATTACCAATCTTCTGTAAGTTTTAAGTATCCTACTCTATACCAATTGGTTTTGGATAGATTGGACAGTGACATGGATTCAGTGGAACACCAGTCTGATTTAGCATGACGGTTCCCACATCCATTTTCCTGGTTTATTGAAAGGCTGAGAATAAAAATTGTAATAGTTCCTGGGGATCTATATAAAAGCAAACACAATGATGTATGACATGACAAATCAAGGCCTCTTGTAAGATTTCAAAAACAATTGTATTAGTGTCATTTTTCTTGCAGAATAGGATTCCTGTGTAGAATATGAGATCAGACAGAATCTAAGAAATATTAGGTTATTTTTAGACAAATTTAAAAATACTTTGAAAAAGAAATTATACAGTAATAGCAGTGGACTAGCATTAACATTGCAACAGCAAGAGACATTTTTTGTTAGATTTTAAAACCTTCATCCAAAAAAAAGCCCTGTTGAAATTGATGTCAGTATGAATAAGGACTACTGAAGGGTCATTATTAATAGTTCCACTATATTAAGTCTTGTAGATATACACTGTGCATCAATATGAAGCCTAGATATATTCAATAGTTGCCCAGAGTACTTCTATTCAGGATGTCCTTTACTCTATCCCCTGTTCAAAGTTGCAAGTAACTAGACAATCATGTAAAGCTGAAAGACCAATAAGTAATTGTGTCATATCTGTCATCTCCTGCGTTGACATTTTCATGGAATGATTAGCACGATTCCTGAATATATTATTTCTGTGAGCAAAATACAAATCAAAAGCAAATAAAATCATGTCAATCATTACACAACAGTACTTGAATATCCTATACCAAGTTGGTTCCTTCACGTTCCCGACTGAAAAGCCCGTGGCTTACATCACCAGCTCAGTGTATAACAATAGGTATGGGGAAGCAGCAGAGGGAAATATCTAAGCCATATTTTCTACAAAAAAAAAAGACTGTCCCCCACAGCCACTGAGGTTCCCCTTATCCTAATGAGGATACACTGATATAAAGGCATTTAAAGGCAAAAGGAGAATCCATCATATTATTCTACGTAGTTCTGTATCTCTATTTTCTTTGCATTCCCAGGAAATGAAACTAGAATTCATATCTAAGTATCTCCTGCATAGAAGGCAAATGATGTGGTTGCAATTGTAGCACTGAGGTTGTTTAAAAATAAGGGCAAAGTACTGAGTTAGCAAGGCTGACATACACACATTCTAATATACATACAACTGAGGTTTTAGGGTAGACCTCAGTTCCACCACTGCCATGCCAGGGTAATATAATGCCATTGAAGTGCCATTCTGCTGTTTGGTTTGGTTTGATTTTAAATCTACAACTCATAAAGTTTCTTGCAACAGATAAAGAAGAGGAAGCACAAACTATTGTAACTGCAATAAGTTTCTCTCATTTAAAGTGTGGAAGAAAACGAGTTAAGAATAAGCATACTTCTGAACACTCTTCTGCTATAGACTGTAGAGGAACTACCATGAAAAGAACTGAAGATGGTTATTTAAAATATAGGTCTCCACCTTTATATTACACTAACTCATTTCTCAAAGAGACATATTTTGATGTGGCTGCAGTGACAAAATGTCAAAAAGTCCCATGAATTTCCAGTTATTTTAATAACACTTAGAACAGGTACCAAGAACATGGGAATGAGAACAGGCCATTGTCTAAAACAAATGCACATCATTCCAGACAAACTCTAGACATGTTGCCTTGACTTAGCATTGTGATGCCTGTTAGCACAGTACAATTAATTGGCTTTTTCATGGAAAAAAATGCATTTAGATCGTATACTATTTCCTGCCAATGCAGACTTCTGAGCATCTCACTGTTACCATAACATCAGTCAAGATACTAGGAAATAGTGTTATCCAATAATATTAAAGACAGAGAGAATTACTCAGTTGCTACGGATTAAGACCATAGTTGACTCTGTAGCAGGACAAATTTACATGGACTAAGAACATAAACCTAATACATTTTTATGAATTAAAGGCATTGATTCATGTAACTTGAACAGCCTGCGGATTCTTTCTTCCTCCTTGAATGGACATGACCAATAAGATGTTGTTCATTTGTTAGCTCACACTTTTCTATTCCTCTTCATGCTGAACTTTTTTCATAACTCATTAAAAGTGACTAGCATAATCCTAAACTTCCATAGTGCATGTTGCCTCCCTTATAGCAGTACCTCTCTCTATCCTTCCTTTCCTTGCCACTTTTAAAATGTAAGCACATAGTCTTTGGATCCATCATGGTGAAAAATTCACCCTTTGCAGTCATCTGTAGATCTCTTCAAAGCCCAGATAATAGTGAACAACTGTGTCCATATACACCTCAATAATGTTATACATAATGCATTTCAAAAGGTAACAGAGGTCACTAAAGATCTTTGCTTGCTTGTTCTGGCTGGTGTGCAAAGCTGATCATGTGTGGCAAAGCTGATCATACTTATTTAGGAGTGGTTAGCAGACCATGAATAAATGTTAGCAGAAATTCTAACCTTTCCATGTTAAAATAAAAAACGTCAATAAATTATTTAAAATAACACCAGCAGCTCAGACATGAGATTTTGCATTTTTCAGTTCATGTCAACGTACTTTTGATGGGTGCATCACTATTGAAGGTTCATCATAGTTGAAAATGACAATATAGGAATAGCATGATATGAAGTTTGGGAACTTACGTAGGCTAGGATTTGATGCCATTGATAACAGTATTCTTGCTTCTAAGCATTTTGTTATGGAGGAAATACATTTGATCAGCTTCAACTCTTGACATCTGAATATGCGATCTAAATTTTTTGGTTTAATGTTATAAGTGATGAACCACTTGACCATGTAGATGCTCATAAACAAGTGTACCGGGTCTGGCTGAGCCAGAATTGGTTTTCCCCTATAGCAGCCCTCATGGTGCTGTGTTTTATGTTGGGAGCTGGCAGGGTGTTGATAGCACACTGGTGTTGTGGCTACTGCTGAGTAGTGCTTACACAGCACCAAGGCTCTTCCCGACATTTCCCCCCCCCAGTGGGACGGGGTGGGCAAGATCTTGGGAGGGGACACAACCAGGACAGCTGACCCGAACTGACCAAAGGGATATTCCAGACCATATGACATCTGCTCAGTATAAAGCTGGGAGAAAGGAGGAAGGGGGTGGGGTCACCCTTGGTCCTCCAAGGCAACCACTACGCGTATTGGAGCCCTGCTTCCTGAGAAGGCCCGACATCGCCTGTTCATGGGAAGTAGAGAATAAATCTGTTTTCTTTTTTTTGCTTCCGCGCGCGGACTTTTGCTTCGCTTTGCTTATATTAAAACTGCTGTTGTTTTACCCACAAGGGTTGTTTTGTTTTCCTATCTTATTTTCTTTCCCCTCTTTGCCCTGTTGAGAAAAAAAGGGGAAAGCGGGGGAAGTGATAGAGTGACTTGGTGGGTACCTGGCATTTAGCCAAGGTCAAACCACCACAACAAGGTAAATGGGAAGTCAAAGCCGTAAATCTCAGTGACACAAAGTATCTTTTCAAGCTGGTAACATGATTTTGCCCTACCACTCAATCAGCAAAGTATTATTTGTGGAGGAATATATGAAGGACTAATTTCACTCATCACAGAAAGGCATCAAACTCTCCTCTTTTAGCAGCTTTTTAATAACACAGAGGAACACTGTACTATATTGTCTCTTTCACTTTTTTTCATCCATTCATCTTTTATAAATGGAAAGGTTTGCTTTATCTGCTGTCAGTAATTAATCACATCTCCAATCAAGATCTATTTTTTTTGTAGTTCATTTGCTTTTTAGGTTAGGAAGACATTTAGCAGAAATAAGCGGATTCTGCTGGAGTGTTTTCATATATATTGAAATATTTTACTCAATACTCTAGATCTGTTTAATTTTTACAATGTTTCATACAACTTTGTAGTTTTAAAACATCTATTCTGCCTGTGCTTCATTATCTCACTTTCTATTCTTTTATCCTGTTCCCATGCTAGTTTAAATGAAGCCTTTACTATTTCTCTCATCTATCAACTTGTTTTAATAATTCAATATTTGAATGACTTTATCGACTATAAATCAAAAATGGCTGATTCTATTACTGGTATATATCTTCAAGACAGAGATTTTTTAACTCAAAACAAATATTTGTCTATTAAGGACAATATATAGTGGACATGTGCTTAGAAGACTTTACTGACCAACTAATCAATAGCTTCTGATCACCCTTATATTTCTCCCTTTTCCCATTCTCTCCAGGTTCAAATGGTTGTCTTCCATGGAAATTCCATTAGTGTTCCCTTAACTGTATTAGTACCACAGCAAGTCAACTGAATGTAAGGTCTTATCTCCCGATCTTCCATTCAGCTTGACACAGCATATAGTGCAGCAGACAATATATAGAACAAGCCTCAAGGGATTTCTGATAACCACTATTCTTCCACATCAGGAAGACTTCTCAACTTCTACATCAAAGCAGCTCTGCAGTTGCTTTATGCAGTCATGTCAGGGACTGGAGATGTGACCCAAAAGGGACTGCTTCTTAAGCAAGGTATTTTGAAGAATAGTTAGGTATTGACTTCTATTCCTTTAAGTGATTCTGGCTATGAACCTTTAAATAAGGAGTATTTACTGATGCAGAGAAATATATATGTTCCATTGAACACTAAAACAAATTCTATTTTTTAGGTTTTGGCAATAGCTGTTGTAACTCCTGACAGAATTTCCTTGTTTTATACTTTCCAGCTAATGGAAGCCAGGAAGCACTTGTAAAAACTGTAACATTTCCTGCAGTGTGTGAACTGTGGCTGAATCCAGGTTTTACATTCCAGTATATTGATGTTTAAACCTTGGTAATGGTTTACCTGAACAAAGCCAGTCTCCTGCTCAGCAGTGCAGTATTTTTGTACAAGTAGCTGGGAGGGGTCCAGGAAGTTCTGGAGGTGGGAGGGAGCCTGGGAAATGTCAGCAACAGTTTTAGCAGGTTGGAATAGTTCAGTGGAGGTCAGGGTAAAGAAAAGGGCTGGAAAAGCTTGAGGGAGCCTCTGGGTGCTCAAGATACTGATAGGAGACAGTAGGATTTCAGAATGTCTCCCTAAAAGGATAGGGAAGAGCAGAAATTAGTAAATCAGAGTTTCAAAGAAAAAACTGGCCTCTGTTAGGGGTTTCCGAGAATACTGCAGGCATCATTCAGTGCTCAGCATTACTCATCTGTGCCTCAGTCTGTCCCTCAGAGGGACAAAAGGTGTGAATTAGGTAATACATTACTATGAACAATAATGCACTAAAACTAATGTTGGTGTTTAAGACATTTCCTGATTATTTCCACACAAATTTCTTGTTAATACTGGAATTGAACATTATCTAGCAAGTGAGCATAGAAACTCATAGAAAAAGAAGCTGAATGTGAAAATGAAGACAACTAAGTGATGAAAATTATCTTTGTTTATAAAAGCCAACTCTCCTGCTAGCAAACAAAACAAGAGTTAGTACAACTCAGCAGATATTCATATTATATTCCCCTCCTAAGTTACAGGCCTGATCCAAAACCAGGTTGGGGTGAGGGAGAAAGACAAGGGACAGATTCCCTAGATGACAGCGATCTTGGTATTAGGCATATTATATTGTTTTATTTTTTCTGAGAAACCTACTGACAACAGAAAGTGATGAAGAAATACCAAAACAGAAAGAAGTTTTGGTACTGTGTTGGTTTACCTGGAGACATACTCAGATTTTCAGAGCAAAACTGGAGAAAGACAAACCCACAGAGGCAATCAATTAATCAATGTAGCCTCCATTAACATCACTGATTATTAAAGTTGTCTAAGAATCTGGCCTGAGACCACATAGAAGTGTCAAAAATATTTGACTTGCTGTAAACACTATTGTCATTCTAACAGTAATAATAATAGAGTAATTTTCCTCAATCTATTTAATGAACTTTTGTCCCTTAACTCTCTGCTTCATTGGCATCTATGTTTTAAATTATATTATGTATTATTATCCTCAGGTAGTATATATACAGCTAAAAATAAATAGATACTTCTAATAAAAAAAAAAAAAAAAGCCCAGCATTCGGTACTAAATCTTGCCACTTCAGTTTACGTGAGCTGTGATGACTTTTATTAGCAGCAATGGTCCTGCTTGGGTTAAAAGATCTTGTCCTTCTGACAGATTAAAGCAATTGTTATATTTCTCTTGCTGCACAATTCACATACTGGTTTCTTTGGTCTTCTTTTTTTTTCTGGTTTACAGGGTCTCTGGGCTCTGAAGCTTTCCTGGGCCCAGAAAGGAAGCATTACTGTTTCTCCTAGCAGTTTGGCACATATTCCTTCACAGACCAGGGGGATTCCACAGCCCCCGGTCAGTGCTTGCCTCCCCACTCAACTGAAACATGCCCTTCCTCATACAGTCTACCATGCCAGCCCTTTGCATTTACCATGTAGTAAGTAGAAGCATGAGGTAAGTATAGAGCGAACTTTGTTTAGGATTCTAAAACAAAAGTATATTTATACATAATTTATACATAATTTACATTTCAAAAAATCTCATGGTAATCCATTTCTCTGCCTTCTTTCCACACCATGCTAAAAAGAAACGGGGGAAAAAAACCAAAACAAGAGTTGAGCAGTATGAGGCAGGCAGGATGTCACCATGCATATGGCATCTCCCCAGAATTCTGGGTCCCTCCTCTCTCTCTCTCAGACTGTCTCCTCCCACCCCCTCCCAGCTCACCATCTGTCAAACAAGAACTTCTGCACATTTACATTGTGTAACATCCCCACCTCTTCTCTTTCCTGACCCAAGCAAGTACTATGGCTCACAGAGTCATTGCTGACCCAACCAGTGTCTGGTTCAGAAAGCCTCACATCAGCCCTTTTTGCCTGACTTTGGGATTTTCCATTCTGCAAACCTATCTTTGCAGAGCAGTGTGGTAGGCCTAGTTCACCAAATCTTTAGCCATCTAAATTGTCCCAAGGCATTTCCTCTACATTAGGCAATTATAAGGCTTAATGATTGATTTTTGTAGGCACATATAACAGCCTTGTCAGTTCATAGTAGATGCTGAGGCACTTAGTATCTCTGTGTCACAACATCAAATAGAAACTCCTGATGGAGTTCTTGAACTTTAACAGGTTATTATAGGTTAAAGGACAAGGATGGAACCACTATCCATCTCTGAGCTGAAGGAGAGACAAGGAGAGGGCACAAACAAACTTTCTAACACCCCTACCCAGAAGTACAGTGAAAATTCTGCAACACAGGCTCCACCCAAAGGAACAGACCTGGGCTGCCAGTACTATTGATAAAAAGGCTGTCTTCAGCCTTGATACCTGCGCAGTTCCTTACGGGAGACAAGTCTCCTCTATTCAAGAGTGGTATTTTCTTGACAGATATTGGGCAAAGGACAAAGGTAGAATAGCTTTACATTTTTATTTTCTGTTAGAGCTAGCTAAACCAGAAACAGCCTGGCTGTCCTTTAGTTCCTGATCTGTTTCCTTAGGAGCTAAATCCTAGATTTATGATTTCTTCTCATTAAAATGGCTCCCTGTTTTTTTATCAGCAATACCTAGAGCTGTGTATCCAGGTCTGAAAAGTTTTACAGTGCTATGAGAAGGGGGTTAGGAAGATAGGGATTACTAATTTGTTTTAAATTATTGCACAGCCTTGGGAAGAAAATACAAATGGTACATTGCATATTTCTTGATTTAATACATGTATTGTTCACTAAGATGCTGCTGCCTGCCCTTGCAGTTAATTTCAAAAGCACTTTTAATTACAGCTTCCATCATTCCAACTGCTTCTGTGTTATTTTTGCCAGTGTCCTGACAGAAATAAAATTGAATGTTAGAACAGCAAATAGCATTACCAATGAAGCAAACCACTCACAAAAAAAAACCCAGCAAGTATCTTTCTCTCAGAATAAACAAAGAGGAATGAGCATCCTGCATTACAAGGTTGTCACATACAGAGAACTCCAGCAAGCTTACTTTCTCTGTTCTTCATCCAGCAACTAATTTTTAAATAAAAATTAGTTTCATGCAGTTCTGTGGTACATATTCCCCAGTTAGCTCATGGTGAACTTGGCTCAGGGAACACTCAGAGAATTGTTGTATCACTTCTAACCATCACCAGATCACATGTCAACACAAATTTGGTCAGAACTGCACAGCTAGCAAAATCAACCAGTCCTGTGTCGTGGAGGAGACACCATCTCTCCTGGTACTCAGACTGCTCCTTTTTGACAGTGCCTACAGCAAGAAATAGAGCTGGAGGTTCAGAATTGAAGACATCGCAAATGAAATATCCACTTCCATTATCTCATCGCTCACTCTCTACCTTCTCAGTGTATCTGCATCAGGAGTAGTATACCCTTGCCTAGGTCTTGTATCTGCAGAAGGCATGGTCTTGGTGGAATTGAAGCAGTCATTTATAGTGGAAGGCCTACTCTTACTCCACGTCTACAATCTGCTCCAGGTCTGTCTGTGTCTGACACAGGATTCTCCACACAACACACTGTGATATTCCTTTGTTCCTTCAGGTTCCAGGTTGGTGGGATTGGAAGTCACATTTTGGAAGCGGCTGCACATAAGGACTCTGTGAAGGTAACTAGTCTAACAGTCCTCAAGGTCCTGTATACCCTTAGTACACTGCATTGTTTCCCACAGCTATCAACTCTAATTCTAAGAGCAAAGCTGAGTGAAACAATCAGAAGAGCAAAGGCTACAAAAGTCAGAAGACCAACAGAGTAGGAAAAACTGGGGAAGAGGAGGTGTGACATTTGAAGATTGCCCCTAAGCACTGTCCTTACTTGCAGGGGCATGAAACCAACATGCCAATGGGCATTAAAAAGGTGATTTGATCACTCAGAATCTGGCAATCCATATTCATCCCACTTCATTACAAGTGGGGTCAAATTTGGGGGTCAAAGAGTTGACAGCATCACAACTAAAAGGCAACCTCTGCTGTTTGTATAGTTCTTAATTCAGGTTAACTGTGGCTGATGGTCCTCCTCTCATAAAGAAATTCTGCTTTGAGTCAGCCAAGAACATCGGTCATTTCACTAGCTCACTTCAACTTGCTATTGTGTGACATGGACATTATAGCAGACATAACAAGGGAGCTCCAGGAGGCATAATGCAAGCAGTGACTGGCAAAGTTCAGCTGCCAAGGAACTGTAAGTACACTCCAATCAAAAAAGGTTCATACAAAAAAATCTACCATAAAGCTGCAAAAAAGAAGCAGCTAAAAGAAGAAGTGGAGAGCGAAGAATGTGTCCACAGAAGTTCTGTTATGGCAGTCAGGTTACTGCATAGATTCTGGACATCTTTTTTAAGGTTCCTGGCTCCCAGAAGGTCTTCTCCTTCCACTTCCCTAGACTTCACTCCTTTTGACTCTTCTACTACAGATAGTTCTCATTCTAGTTTTCCTCAATATTCCCAGCACATGAAAACTGGTCCCAGAGATCATTCCACATTCTTCTTCATGGACGCTTTGGTGTACTCCAGTATGATGTCACTCTCCCAGATGTACATGCCCCTTATGGTAGAAGGGGTCTCTTTTGATGTCAGGATGTTCATTGTTGCCTATGGCTTTCTTCTCCACACAGGGCCTGCATTGATTCAGATACACTACTTCAGTTAGACCACAAAATGACATGTGTTCCTAAAAATTACTTTCCATCCATATATTCCTGCCCACATTGAATTATATCTATAGTCCCCAGCTGGGATCATGAAAAACACTTGTGAAATGCAACTTACTTTTCTGCAGTGTCATAGAGCTCAGACTTCAGCTCCAACTGAGCAGCAGTGGTTTTTTGTCAGCACTGTTGAATCCAGCTGTTCCAGATGTTTGTTAATGGGACTGAGGTGGAAAACAGTATCAAAGAAATGGAATGCCCTCCCACATGCATGTCCTAGTGAAGATGTGGGATAAAAGGTTTTGGGTAACATCAAAGAAATTGTCATGGAGCAAGGAAAAGTCCAGATTTCATATATACTCAAACCATGAAACAGGATGTGAATCTAAGCCAATCTATAAAAGTGTGACACCCTAAAAAGAGATTTATTAGAGTATTTGGCTACAGTTTTGCTCCTTCATCCTTCATAAACCCCAAAATGCAATTTACATACAATGAAATTAATCTTTGTGCTAATACCTAAGCACCACATAAATTTAAATTTCACTCAATACAAGAGAATTTCATAGTAGTCTTTATAGTCACCTGAAGAAAAAAGTTAAGACTTATCCCATTGCTTATAATGTTTCCCTTTACCTTGAGTATGGATATAATTTTTGGGGAAAAAAGTTAAGAGCAATCACCTCATGTTGTAAATTGTTTTGTTTCTTTTAGATGAAAACGACAATATATGAAAGTCTTTGTAGCAAACACACAAATCAATGAGGAAATTTGAGAAAATCTGGTTTAAAATCCAGGAATTTTAAAATGTTAGGTTGCTTCATTAATCTTAATCATTAATTTATATCCTGTACAGATTCAAATTAAGAAAAACATTCTATATTTGGAGTTTAGTCCTGCAGTCTTTGATTACTAAAACAAAATTTACTCAAGTGAATAAATCCAATTCGCCTGAAAGGACTACTTGCATAAGCAAGTAATTCTTCCAAGTATAAATGTTCTGAGAACAAATATTTGTTAATTGCACAATAGAAATTACCAGGAAGTATATTGTTGTCACAAGCTTGAAGGCCAGATGGTCTTTTCCACACTCGTATTGCAAAAAATTACCTTGATCTATTATGAACTTTCTTGTTAAAAGGAAACTAGAAGTCATTACTTGACTCAGCAAAGAGGATTCCCACACTCCAGTCAGCAGTCAGCTAAAATGTTCTTGTTGCTTTTAAAGTTCATATGCTACTTCAAATTATTATTTTTAAAGAACATCAGTATTTTCAACTATCTAGAAAGAGATTATTGAATTATCATTATCATTCTCTAGAATAAAAGTCCATTTAGGTCTGAAACAAAATCTGTTTCTTAGCATACCCATGCTCCTAAGGACGTGACTTAAAAGGAAGACTGAAGGCTGGTGGTCCCATTGCTTAATTTTCAGACCTGTAGTGATATTGGCAGAAATAACAAGACCGACTCTTTAAGTTTTCTGGGGTTTTCTTTTGTGTTTTGTGTTTTTATTTCAGTCAAAAAGAAACAAACAAAACAGAGTCAAAAAAAGTAATTTTGTATTGCAGTGGTCCTTAAAACCAATGGAATTTCCTATCAAGTCCCAGAAGAAATCATCAGGTAATCATCAGTCAAGCTGTAACAGATCCAAACGCTTTTTCCTCCACTGTTGTAAGGAGGTCCACCTGAAACTGTGACAGCCAATGAGAGCTACTGAAATAAAACCTAAAGCATGTCTTTCTTTGCAGTAACATTACAACAGAAACTGACAGAGCTTCCGGACATGGGACACAGCCCACACTTTGTTGCCAGAGTGCAAGCAAATCATGATTTCCTGAAAGAAATATTGTCTATGATGCCAGTCCTGGATCCCTACTCACATTAAGATGGAGAGAGGGGTTTCTCTGAAACTGGTGTTCAGGGACAATAGTTTTCTGCTCTGTTGGCTGAGAAACCTCACAGACAGGGATTTAACCTCTGAAATGTGCATTTTTTTTCTGAATATGCACACTGATTTCTGAAGATCTGTCAGAGACTGTAATCATACATGGGTTGGCCATGAACTCCTGTACTCCATTCAGAGAGTGATGTGATGAACAGATGAATAGAAGTTTCCTACTACATAGTTCTCCATGGAAGTATTTACAGAGGGAGTAAGAAAGGATTTACCAATCTAAAAATAATACTGTAGCAGAGCTGTTGGCAGTTTTCGAGGAAGACAAAGAACATGGCTGTTTCCAATAAGATTCCTTTACCTCTGAGTAGAACTCCTCTAAGGGACTGTGTTAGTCTGGGGACAATATTTACATGTGAAACAGACTCGCTTCCTGAAGGTAAGGAGAATATTCATACTGTCAAGTTATAATAGGGGCTAGAGCTTTGGGGTGTAACTAATCTTACTACATGTAGCCATCTAAATGTTAGATGGGTAGTCCAACCACTATTTAGGCTCCTTCTGCACACACTTCCCCATAGGTTCTCATAACACCTATTGTAAGATGGGAAGAATCAGTTTCCGGAGAAACTCTCCCTCTTCTTTAACTATAGAGAAAGCCCAAAAATGTAGCTCTCACAACATTCTCAGATGTCAAAAATTAGATACAATCAATCCCATTTTTGGCAAAATATACAAAAAACCCTTAAGACAGTTTGAGACTGAACAAACCTGAGGATTAAGGAATTTTACCATATTTTACAATATAAGTGTCAGAAAAATCTTTTCAGATCTATCCAAGAACTGAAACAGAAAAGACAATATTGCAAATTCTTGATGGTAAATGAGGAAATTCCTTTAATTCCAGTTCAGATCTCCTGCTTACCTGCTTGAAAACTTCTCAAGCTCTCCTACAGTACATCACTCTAGGACAATCCTGTTTCTAAGCACCCATGGATTAAATTATAGTTGCAGGCAAAACCTCAGCAGATACACTTTTTATCTCATCTTATCTTTAGTCTATTTGCCCAAATAGAAACCTGACAGTAAATAAGAGCTCTGGGGTTTTTTTTATAAATCACTGCAGCTCTCCTCCAGGAAGACAAGCCCTGAAATGTCTTTTTGCATCCCTGAATGTTGAAGCACCTGCGAAAAGGTATGAAACATTTTTATCCTGAATGCTCAAACATGGAGTTGTTCACACAGTGCTTTTTTAATGGTTAACAGCATGTGTTGTATCATTTTAAGAACTTGCCACGATGTTTATTTTGGATGGGAGGTTCACTCATATTGTGTTAAAATCATGTTAGTTTATTCAAGGTCATGCATTGTTTAACTACTTTCACTTCCAATTTAATTAACTTGAACAAAAAGAAACACACCCAAACTTATGAACAATTTCCAAGAAAACATTAATCAAATTTTGATACTGAAAAAGGATTTGAAGAGGAAAAAAAAAAAAATACTCCAAATCTAGAGAACTAGAGGAGGAGGAAACAAGTAATAAATAAAAATGCCCATACATATCAAATCATGATTTAGCTGATACTAATGGATATCTTCATAATAATTACAATGGTAATACTTCATATTATATATAGACATAGAAAGTTAACAAAAGGTAGACTTCACTTTCCCTACCTTTAGCCATTTCAATGTTACACTCTTAGCCTAAGATGGCAGGTAGGCTCCCTCTTGAGTTGATGGAGAAAGGAAGGTACAAGAGACCTACTGTAGCTGTTCTGAAAAAAAGTAGACTAGCTATGGCTAGGGGGTTACTTCATTTCACTGACTGTAAAATGAGCCTTCACAAATGGCTTAGATTAGACAGATGCATTTTCAATGCAGAAGATGTATCTTACCACAAAATGCACTGGCATGACTTACTAAGGAATCTTCTCCAAAACTGAATTTCAGGATCAGGGCTGTTTAGAAATGTAACAGAAATGAAGATCAAAACCCTGTATCCAGTTTACCAGATACCCAGTATATTGGCACTAGATTTCATCCGAGGCTGAATCTAACGTATTTGTACACGGCTTTCAGATTTTATGTCCCTTTTTGAGCCTTCAAAGGATCACATTTTCATTTAACTTGGTTGCAGAATTCTGGGTTTTGTCAAATAATTTTATCATGTCAGATAAAAATTAACCTAGATGAGACTTTATAACAATAAAGTAGCGTACATTTTAGAGGTAATTTGTTCTTCAAAGTAAAGAATTACTTAACTGTTCAATAGAATGAGCACTTTTTAAAGCTAAACTGTCATTTTGGGGAAATAAGATAAAAAATGTTATCTGACTCAGTAAAAAACAGTCAGAAATTTCATTAAATTGATTTTATCTATTATGGGAGGTACTGTACAAACATAATTCAGGAAACCAGCTTTTATATTCCAAACAGTATGAAAAGCTTGAACTATCCAGTATATGAGGAGCATGAAATGCAAATATGATTGTTCAGTGGTCTGTTTGAGAAAACAATTTCCACCAAACTTCAAGGCAATCTCTGCACTGACCTCTACACATTCTTTTAAATCCACCTATCTTTCATGTAAAACTCCTCAGCAATTTTTATTTAAACAAAAAAACCTAAACCTTGACCCTCCATTTGTCTAAGATAACTAAAATCCTTGTAAGTATTAAACCTGGGATAAAGAACTGTGGTTTCAGAGATATCATACAATGCATTGTCAGGAAAAGGCGTGGATAGCTTGCATACGAAATTTCCTGAAAACTGTGTTTACATGGAATTTGCTTTGTTATAAAGCTTTTAAACCCATTCCACTTCTTATTGAACACTGTTCTTTTGGGAATATTTTTGCTTCCTACAGCAAAATATAGTATATGGTTTTCCCTCCAATATTTCTGTTCCAGATAGAACTTAAACTGGTATGAAAATCTGCATTGCCTTTCACAATGGGAAAATATCATCTATTAATTATTACAGCATCTGCTTTTATCACTGTTACCTCTGTAACAGGAAATAGAGCACAAATAACCCAATAAAGCTGGTGATAAAAATATAAACACTATCTTGCTTTCTTGCTATTGTGTTGGCTTTTCTGCAATTCTGGATAGCCTGTGTCACAATATAACTCACACAGTCACACTGGAGAAAGACACCAGAGGAAATCGTGTTTGTGTGCAAGTTGCTGGAGAAAGAAGCTGTTAAGCTGGACCTGAAAATTAACTTTACAAAACTACTTCATCAGCTTATTTTGATATTGTTTAGAAATACTATACAACTCTTCACACTATATATATGTATATAACAAAAAATACATACTAAAGTTATACCTCTAAATATAGATATTGTACTTCAGTAGTAAAAGTACTTCAAATTCACATTCTGTAATTATTAAAAAAAACCCAGCTATAATCATACTGTTGAAGTTATCCTATTCTTTTAATTTTAGATTTTCTCTTGCATTTTTTGACTTTGTAGTGTTTCACTCCCTATTTTGGTGAAAAGAAAATCAGCAGAGGCAAAACCAGAAAAAAATCATGTATCATATATGAATTAATGACTGTTATTTCAAAATAGCATCTTTAAAATCTTATTAGATGGAATTGAGCATTCAAAGTATCTGATTTTTCTTCAATATTATATATATATAAAGAACAGGAGGTCAGTATCTATTCAAATTTTACAATATATTCTTGTTTGCCATAAGTGACTGGAAAGTCACAGCACCTTTTTTTCATTAGACTACCAAAGTGTTTGGTAACTTTGAACAGATAGCTGTGCCTAGTCAAGTCCCAGATGCTGCCACAGAATTCCAGTAAATTTAACACAAGTTTCAGTCTTTTAATTGGGTCTCTTGTAAAGGGAACAATATTCTTTTCCTTTCAATATCTAATTGAAAGTTGATTTAAGACCAAAAATGTTTATTGTATTTGAATTAAATTTTTAAATACAAATGAGGTGACTTATTTGTAATTAAAAAAAAAAAAATTCTCTGAATAACAAAACTAATGAAAAATGGCTATTTTTCTATGCATTTGTCTTGTAAATCTCTTCCCCTCAATGCAATGATCTCAACTTCTTCCTTCCCTCCACCCACATTTTCTATCAAATACCTTTCCCCACACAAGAGAAAACAGTGCTGTTGCTACCCTGAACTTTCAAGCATGATAATTAGCTATTTAGTATAATGTATACTGCTTGATCAAGGCGCTAACATCATCCTGCAGGGGAACTGGTGGAAAAGATGAGGCTCTAATTTACCCCTACTAATCTGACTAATGCCCACACTTCCCAAGACTTGTGAGACCATACTCAATCCTCTGCTTCTCCCTCAAATGGAATCAGCTGAAACTGACTGTTAGGTTCAAAGACTACTTGGGAAAATGGCACATATGCAATTGAACTGATAAACTGATAGTATAATTGCACAATCTTCAACTCTAGAAGGGTGATTAAAATCAAAAAATTAAAAGCTGAAAAAGGAGTATGTTTGTCATCTTTTGAAAACACCATTTTCTTGACCAAATGGAGTCACCACAGTTACTCAAAATTATCATCTTGCATTTTAGCAGGGCCTTTGTAAGGGCAAAGAAATGATAATGGAAAAAAGTGTCCTTAAAGGATACAGCAAAAGACTAGGCATTATGACTGTGAATTCTATATATGTCATGTATTCCAGTCTAGCAATATAGACCAAATAAACATGTAAGAGAAGTTGAAATCAGAATCTATCAGCTGGTGGATTTGCAATGCCTTTTCCATATCATGACACTCTTTATTCCTCTTCATTATTCATTCTTTTTTCTGTTTTTCTCTTCCTGTGACAGGAGAGCTCACTGCAAAACAACATTTGACCAATACTCTGTATTCCAAACAATGAACACTGATACTATCAGCCAGCACAAGGATATGTGAAAACAGTATTTTTTTGTAGTCTATCTTTAAGCAAGTGGATGTTTTTTCTCCCTTTCTAATTATAGTGACAAATCTTCATTTGTCATCAACATATGCAGAAAAGATTGGTAACTACTATAGATACACATCTTGAGCACATTTTAACTCTGAGTTATCTCTCTGAAAACACCCACTGGCATTCTTTGAATAAATCATGTCAGAAGTGGTTTCTCTTTCTCTTCACAATTCTTTGAACAAGAAAATCTACATGTATTTATTATGTGGGCCACAATGTAGAACGTTTGGCAGTTATATCAATTGTGTAGGTGGAAAATTAGAAGTAGAAAACCAATCTTTGTAATCCTAGCTACTTTCCATATATTGTGTACATCCTTTCCAGAACACATGTTGACATTCTGTCCCTAATGAAGCCATCAAAAGATCTGTCATGGATTTTTCTAAATTAAGGATTTCATTCCCAGAATGGATTCAACTCTTTAGTTTATATGTCTACAGTGTAGACTTCTACATGTCAGCTATCCACCAGAGTGCCTTATAGACAATAAAGAGATAAAAGAGTGTTTCAGGTCATGAGTAATCTAATCTTTTTTAGACCTCTTACAATATGACACTTTTCACACACTGGAAAAGCCTTTTTCTCTTCACTGATTATAGGAAAAGCCTAAAATGACTAGTTCAGTTAAAGATATCTCTATTTACTCAGATAAATTTTACTCACAGGACAGTTCAGCTGCAGGTAAAGACAGCCAGTTCTTTGTGAACTACAAGTAACATCTACCAATGTAAAGCATATACTTCTTTGCAGCTGTATTTCCCTTCTTCAGGTAAAATGGTCACAGTTTTCCTCTTGCAACATCATTTTAACTGTCATTCCTAATTAAAATTTGTCATTCAAACAAACCAATAAAAGAAAAAATAAATAGAATTCTAGTACATGGGGACTAAGAGGGAACCTTTGTTTTGGATGCTATGACTATGTAAATGTTCAGACTACATTTTTTAGGAACTCATTTTGGTGAGGTCATGATGGGGGAAAATATCAGAATTATTCACTGTCTGTTACATGCATGTCTGCTAATCTATTTCCTCAGCAGCTTTAATAGGATTCTTTTACATGTGGAACTCTGATAAACATTAATGCAGGTTAAGTTAATGTTTACAGTTGTGGCATTTGGTTTTTTTTATACTGAGGAGTGGATAGAAAACAGTTTGTTAACAGGAAACTAGGCTGAGTTCATAATAAACACAGGACTAATGATGTTACTATTTGCAGCTTAACTCTTTACCCCCTACTATGTAACATTATACTGTTTTGTCCTTTTCTTCATGATATTCCTTATATTTTGAAGATATTCCAAGAGTTATCCCTTAAGCCCATCTTTCTTTCCCTCTTGAAATCTTCAAGACCAATTCCAAACCAAGCAACTTAACTTGTAATTCAAAATACAGTATCCATTCATAATATCTGTAAATTCTGATTTTGCATCATACCTCCTAAAACCATTCAACATCAACCATACTACAGTAGGTCAGACTAAACAACCATTGTAATTCCCTTGGGTGTAAAGCCTGTTCACTCAGAAATAAATTTTTGGCCATCCCACTGGAAATACAATTCCTTCATTGTGAACAGGTTTTCTTACGTATCTTGCAGGCCTAGAGATTTGGAGAAAGTCAATAAAATATGTCTTGAAACACATGCAGTAAATTACTTTTGTGACGTAAAATAACAGCATCTCAGGACTGCAGTCAACATGATACATAAAATATCAAATCAAACTGAATAGCTTGGATTATTTTAAAATTATATATTGGATTTTGAAAGCCTAAAGAAAGTAAAAAAGCTGAGCATTTATCTGAATTTAAAAGCTTTTTTTTCACCACCAAAATAGCCTCTGAAGTCCAAACAGTACTTAGAAAATTTAAACAATTAATCTAATATAATGTATCAGGAAGGGTTAAACCAAATTACAATAAGCCAGTTTTATTATATAATGTTATCATTACAGTGCTTGTATCATTATATATCTTACATCATTATACTACTTACTCTAATTTTAATTCTACTAAATGCATGAATTTACTATCAATCTGATTCACAAAACAATCCCTTACCAATTTGTCCATCAGGGTCTTCATGCAGACAAATTTTGGAAAATTCAGTAACTAAAAAAAAATCACCAAGTTCAGAATGTTCGTGACATTAAATCATAGTTCTATTGGTTCACAAAAAACAGTACTGATACCATGTGCAAAATTTCAAATAGAAAATTAGGTTGCATTAACTGGAAAGCTCAGTCTTTTCAGAAAATCTTACCTACGCTGATACTATGTACCTAGCCGCATATATGCTTTTAGCATTGTACATATGACTAATACTAGTAAAAAAGCTTGGTCTCAAACTTTCTTTCTCTTTTGGTTTGATTGACCTTGTTTTGAAAACAACAGACCCTTTTCAAGGCTCTCCACTGCTTTGCTATTTCCCACACGAAACACATAATGCTGGTTCAGCATCACAATCACTACTATGAATCTTGATGCCATAGCTGCAGCTAAAATGGCTGTCTTATCTTAAATTAGATATTGTGACTACAAGGCATAGCAGTGTGGTGATCACTGAGGTCTAAATTCCCCTCTTTCTTTATCTTGCTACTTTGGAGGGTCTCCATGCTGTTCTAAGTACCAGCTGGCTACACGGCTCAAACACACCAATACAACTAGTTTAAATGTGACTATAAAACTAGCTATAAAATAATTCCAAATGTATCTATATGAGTTACAGGAATGACTACAGTATAGACAGTGTAATCTACTCAGCTGTATGCGAAAAGGTGATTTTTATCCTGTATACTTTGGTTTTGTTCAAATTCACCACCCAGTTCTTATTGTTCTCCACGATGCAAGTGAAGCACTTCAGGCAGACCAGGCCATATCTCCAGACCACCACAGGACTCACTTTCCTAAGTGGTACAGTCCATCTAATATATACCAGTATCTGTGTCATTCAAGAAATTATAAACCTGGAAACTGAGATTAATGTTTTCAGCTCCTTGTCAGACCAATAATCCAGAAGCCTAGGAATCATCTAATAAGGTGCTGTGAATCTACAAAATACAGCTCCTGGAGCTTTGTGATGGCTGGCCCCAAATCAGCTCTACAAAGGGGGCCGCAAATGTCAGGTGGACAAGCTGGTGAGTTATCAACTTTGTACCATTCATCTGCAGAATACTGCACAATAGTTCACAATCTCAGCAAAGACTTACCTTTTAGCTTTTTCAATCAGCTTCACAGCAGCCATAATGACTCAGCTGAGAACGAAGGCAATAAATTCCTAGAAGAAATAAAGTTTTTACATCTGTGAGATATGTATTCCACCCTGGCTGAGTAAAATACTTTCAGAAAAGGCCATGAGGCTCTAAACAGGAGGCGAAATGGGAATGAGAACAAACATGGTCGAGAATGTAACCATTCATGTTACTTTAATAAGAGCACTCAAAAAGCACTCATTAAAGCCAACAAATGCTGTTCTTCTAGCAGTCAAAACTAAACTGTGTCCTGGTGACACAAGACCTTAGATTAGAGCCTGGAAGACTTCTAAAAGGGTTGAAGATCCCAGGAAGATAAATGTATGTTAGATGCACAGGTATTTGATAACGGTGCCAGACTGAGTTAATGAAGAAGCTGCAACCTGTAAATTCTGCACAAGGTCAAAAAGGCTAGTTCACTGCAGAGTTTGGGGGGAATGTTCTCCTGAATTGCTCTGCAGGGAGTTATTTGGATTGCTGAGCTAGCTAAAGCCTCTGCAAAGGGTGCTGACCTGAACCAAGGTCTTGGTTCTGAGCCCAGACCTACTGGAGAAACAAGATTTCCATAGACAGTAAAGACAAAGTAATCCAAGCATAATACTCATATCCACTGACTCACCAATAAGCACACTATTATTAATAAAATTAACTCTGCCTCTGGCAAATACGTTGGTTATTTTAACAACCCCATTGTGGTCACTCAATGCTTGGTCTCTGCTATACTCTAATAAAGCATCTTTGATGAAGGTGATACAATTTCTTTAAAGAGAAATCATATTACATAGTCTGGAGAAACGCGTTGATTTGTTCATGCTTGTTACACTGGAGAATATCCTGAGGATGAAGAAAAAAATTTTTCTTAGACATTACAATGTGTATTAAATAAGATTTTTATTGTATTTCCACCTGTGTACAAAACCCAGGACACTCTGAAGCTACCTCTATTAATGCTGTATCATCTGAGTCAGCACTATCCTGCAGCAGAACACTGCACATCTGTCCATGGGATTCCTGGTTTATAACAGTGATAAGCATCAGTTCTGAAAATTTCCACCTAAGAGATAACTTTCTCCTTTCCCCTTGAGTTTTGAGTTAGTTCTGGTCTCTAAAACCTGTTACAATTTCCTGTGAGCTGGAGTAAATATCTGCATCTTTTTTTTTTCAGATTATACTTTTACAAGCAGAAAATATTTAGACATCACACAAATGGCATAACATGATACATGTATAGTATAACTTCTAATAATTTCTAGCTCTGTTGCTGATAAGCTGGAAAGGAGAATAATACAGGATGAGCAACTTTGCTGTGATTCACAGAAGGTGAGTTTTCAGACTAAGAAAAAGCTGCTAAGCACAAACTCCTATTGTCAGAGCAGAACTTCCCCTTTCATTATGACTGTATACTTAAAAAAAAATTCTAGGAAGTGCTAAAGTTATATTTGTTATAGCAAGGATCATTTTACAGAAATGGAACACAGCTTCTTAATTTTCTTATTAGCAAATATTGACACCATTTGATTAAAATACTATAAGAAATCTCTAACATTAAACCCAAAGCTATGCTTGCCCCATGACCTAGATCCACTGATACTAGTAAAGCAATTCCTAAATTAAATTTGGTACTTAAATCCAAAACTGTGATCTAAAAATTCTTCTTTCACTTCTTCTCTGAATTTGGAGATAACTACTCTGTTTGGGCACTAACATGTCCATAAGATTCTCCAGACATTTAGCACTTTGGTTTTGCATGGCTAGAACTCTGCTTCCAAAGCAGTTTGATGTCTGGATCAGAATTCCAGACCAGACATTCTTCCTCTCAATTTTCCTAAAGAGCCAGATCCTGTAGACACACTCAGAGTATGCTTAGCACGAATTGATAGGATTTGTCTCCTCACAAAATGCAGTTGTCACCACTTCTTTTAAGGCATGGGTAGAAGAAGAGACCGTGTCTGCCTTTTCTGTAATAGCTTAATGTTTACAGCATTCATTGGATTCACCTCCCTTCACAGTCTGGGCAGATTCACAATGTTTCACACCCCAAGAAAAACGTCCTGACTTTTGAGTCCTTTGACAAGATGGTTAAGTTGTCACTGTGGTGATGAGTCCTAATCTCAGGTTCCCTCTCCTAGGGCCATATGCATTCTATATGATGCTCAGGACACTCCTATGTAAATGAACTAACCTAAAATGAGTGGATTCAGACCACAGAACAACTCGGTCACATTTAAGGCCCTCTTCCTGGCTACCTGAAGGCTGTTTGGACATGGTGATGGAGTAGGCAGCCATACTAAATGGACTGTCCTGGTAGCCTTGTCTTTTGTCACCCTCTTTCATGAGGGCCTGGCAGCACTTTCATCATATGATCACACGCATGCCTATCATATCTAAAAGGCATGATATGCAAAAGCACAACGTCATACAATATCTGCATTGTACTTATCTGACAGGGCACATACTTGTGTATTCAGTCATGTGACAGCCATGTTAATGTACTGGTTATTTGAGAAAAGCACACCTCATGACATAAAGAGCTATGTAGCTCAGCCTGCATGGGTGAAAAAGGCTCATTGCGGTAGATTCCAGAGTTACTGTTCTGCTACCTGTTTCTGGCCTGAAGAAACCTTAGTTATCCAGTACACTGTATTGGTTTCAACAGAATGCTACAGCCAGTTAGGCAAAAGTCTGCTGGTTTTGAAATTAGTCTAGGAGACTGGAGATGCTTTTTTAAAAGTCAAAAGAAAAAGAACACCAAATTATAACTCTGACTTTGAAGATGAGTGCTTTATTAGTCTGCTAACAAAATGATGTATATTACCTTCTCTGTCAGCTGTCCACTGTTTCTATATAACTTACATTCAGAAGGTTCCAGACTCTGGCCTGGAGGTTGCTAGAGATGCCTATCTGTCTGTGTCTTGCACTAAAACACCTAGACTTGAAAAAGAGGTTGCATTTCAGACTTACCCATGTGTTTGGTAATCATCTTACTTCTGGAACACCCAATATAGGATAATAAAACCCAGTATGGATGTCTATATGATGCCAGGACTGTCTTCTTACCAGAGTAACCTAACCACTAAGATAAAACCATCAAGAGGGTTTCATACCACAAAATCAAATTATTCAGATGGACAGGCAGGTGGAGCAGTGGGATTTAGATTACATGTCTCAGAAGGTAAAAATTATTATAGCACCCCTGAAACAAAGAGTTACAGCAATCTACAGAAGCTGGAATCCCAGCAGGAGTCTGGTTTGCAACATCCACTAAAAAAGCAGCTATGTGTTGATGTGTGGCTTCTATAGAAGGATCGTTGCAAACTTGTGATTTGTCTTAAAATCACGTAGTTAAAAAATAAAAAGTTAATAGTTGCAAAGTTTCTGCACTACAGGGATCTTTTTCTTGTGTGTGTGCTGTTTTGGTTTTTTTGTGTAATGTATGCCATAAAGCCTGGGCAATGATCTATATTTAAATGTTGCTTTTGCACTAACCAAGCAAAATAATAGAAATGGATGAGGAATGTGTGTATGCATCAAGGAAAAAGGGGACAGTTACTTTTTTTATCTATGTAGAATAGAAAGAGAAAAATAGAACAAACTGAGAGTTTTCACCATGGTTATTGCAGTCACAGCTACCTTTTCTCTGTAACCAAACAGTAATAAGTAATTATATTATGCAGACCAGCTGTGAAGGCAATGAATGCAGTGCAATGCAATACAATGTAAAACTCTGCAGACTATGTAATTATTTTGAGAAATCATTTTCATCTCTTAGTGTCTCTTCTCAGCACGCTCTCAATGTTATTCTTCTATACAGTTTCATAATTGAAATATATCTGAACAATAAATAATACTGGTTATGCAACATACCATGAGCAGCATGTTAAAAAAAGAGACACTTAATTGTTAAGAAGGTGTAATAAAAAAGAAGTGTGGGTGGAGTGCAGAAAGCCCAAGGTAATAATAAGAATCAATTAATCTTCTGCCCCTAATCATCTGTCCTCATTTCAAATAATTTCATTTGTATAATGTGGTGGAGCTGAGGCACTGATGGACCAACGTTAGCTAGAATGTTACACATACCTTTAGTCAAAAACTTTATAAACATATTGCAGTTTCTAGTTCAGCCCCTTGATTTTGTACAATAAAATATGGATTTCTTCTTTTCATCTCCCCGCACTTATTTGTAGAGTATTTATAGACTTATTTGAGGACTATACTCTGAAGAAATATCTATATTCCTGTTAAACTCATATAATACAGAGCTCAAAGATATATAGTTGACATAGTAAATAGATAAGCAAATAAGCAAGCAGAAGATCTCCTCCATGTTGCAGGAGAAAACTGTGAATCAGGATTTAAATTGTAAGAAGAAGGCTCAAAGGAAATAGAAATAGCGTAAGAAATGTGAAAAGAGTAGAGGTATCATCTGCAAGAATCTTAAATTCTATTCTAATATGAAAATCCTTCTACATGAGTATAAAGTAAGAATGACAAAACAGATTGGTGGAAGATTTATAACAGTAAATGATGCTATAAAAACTTATCTCTTTCTTGTCTTCCTGTATTTTTGTGATATAGATAGTTTTGATCTCTACAAACTTAGGATGAATATTGAAAAAAAATTATTTGGAGAAAATGCAGAAAGAAAAGCAGCATGACTGAGGATGTGAGATACTTTAAAGCTGTTAAGGAGGAAAATCAGACTATTTTATTTCAGTAACAATACAGACTGTATATTAATTTGGTTCACAGCTACTCTATGATAGTTGGTATGTAATCCAAAAAAGACCAAAAAAGAAGACATAGAAGATATTGTAGAGAACAAATTTAACACAGAACATGAAGGGCATTTTCCATAACATTTCCTATGAACATTAATTAAACTAACACAAGCTGCAAAACAAAATTTTTATGAAGATGCCGTTGTACAGTAAAAAGGATTTTTGGCACATTTGTACCACTGGTTAATACAGATGGAGCAGAAACATGGGCAATCTCCAAGAATATCAAGTATCAGCTAAAAGCAGAGCTGTAAAACTTGAAAAGATTTATGCATAGAGTATTGCTGGAACCATACCAAATCCTGCAAGGTCTTAGTTCTGGTACTTGAAGAAGGAGCCCTTGAGTATCTCAGACATAATAAAAATAAGACTACAGCCCCACAAGTTCTGCCAAGTGAATTCTAGCATGGGCCTAGAATCAGATAGGAAAAAATGGAGACTATGAAAATGAATAGCAGAGTAATCAAGGTGAAAGACATCTTGGAGACTGTGTATAAGCAAGTATAAGAAAAAAAATGTAAACGTAAATTATCACTAATCTACAGTACAATGTAAACCATCAAGGATGATAAGAGCTTTCAATGATAAATCTTCACTTAGAAGCAATATGAACAAGCTCTGTAGTATTTTCCATGCAGTGCATAATACATTGTAATAACAACAGTGAACATTGCAGAAACGTGTTATGTCTCTCTTACAGTTATTGATGTTGCCATACTATTCCTTTAATGGAAGTAAGCTAAGCACGCTTCTGGCTATTTGAAGCCAAGATCTTATATTTACTCATTGTTCTCTTGTGCTACAGGGTAGAGATCATTTTTACCTAACAATCAAAATAAATTAATACTGTTCATATCTTCTATAAGAATGGAAGAACAATTTCCAAGGAAAATGAGCTCTATGTACATTGTAGTCACATTATCTAGAAGACTGCCTTTGACACTATTTGAAAAGCTTTGGTTCCTGTTCGTTCACCCCTCACCTTTGGCACAGAACACATTTCCACTGTTTTTTGCAGGAATAACACTCTCCTGAAGGGAGAAGAATTAGGTCTTCCTGATCTTTTTAGTTTTTGCTGTCTTTTCAAAGTCTAGTCTTTCAAATCCTTTAAATTAATATTTAATCATAATTACTTCTGTAATTATGTTTATGTTATGGGGTTCCATGGAACTACTAGTATACTTATTTTATAACACATATTCTAAAATACTTTGCTGAAACTGAATTGGGAGGAAGAGTTCAAAATGACAAATTATGTTTAACTTATAGTACTAGAAAAAAATCCTTCCTCAGCATTCTATGGCACTTTAGAAAGGCATAAAAGAGTATGCAAAACATTTATATTCTTTAAACTAGTTTGACCTTTTTGTTTTATTCATCATTATAGGTAATGATTTTCTATACTATTATGATCCACTGAAACAAACTAATAATATTTGTTATACAGATATTGAATTTAACTAATAACTACTTCTGGGCCTAAGCACACCTCATCTTGGGATTCCTGCTTAATATACATGTGTTTCTTACTACTAATGTAAAAAGTTTAAACTCCAAAAGAGCATTTAGTGATATGTTATGAACAGTTGCCTGAATGAACTCACCCAAAGCCACAAAGACTGTGGGAAGATGCAGCAGCTGTTCTACAAGCAATAGGAGTTAGCTTTTTTCTGAATTAGTTTGGCATTCCAAAATAAATAATGGTCTGTAAGTCCGTAATGTATTTTACTTCTTTGAATATGTGCAAATTAATAAGAAATGCTAGCTCAGTCCAGCAGTTCATCTTTTCTGATGTCTTCCTTTTAACATTGCCTGATGTAAGATGCATAGGACACCACCACAAAAAGAAATAAATAAATATTAACACCAATAATAATTTGGAAGTAATAACGCTATATCAGGAATGTTTCTTTTTATTCTCAAAAAATCTTATTCTCCAATATGAAGTTGTTCCTCACATATATACCAAATATCACATATACTTCAAACAGTTTTGAACTGATTATTTTAACCCATGTGAAAGTCCTTAGTTTCCCTGTTTCTTCCTCTGGCGTAGTTAATTGTATCACAGAAAGAAATCCTTCACTATGACTTGAAAGCAAGCTCAATGCCTCCATAAGCATTCAGTTGAAATATAGTGACAGAAAGGGAATGCAAAATTTGTTTAAAAAAACCCAAAACAAACCAAAACACAGCAAGCTATTGTCACCTTTGAAACTGGGGTAAAACTAGCAGTAGTAATACAACTCACTTCCAAACAATTAAATTACAGCTTTTTCCAAAATCTCAGTCTTCTTTTAGTTTGAATGCCATTTTGGTTTCCTTTAATTTTATGCTAAAACCTTTAACTGGAAAAATGTATCTAGTCTTTTAAACTGGTACCAACAGAGCTCAGATCCTCGTTCAGCAAAAGTTACACATGTGCTTAAGTTCATCAACTTTGAGTAGTCCCACTGTGGTAATTAAATATATTTTATACTGTGTAAAGGCAAGCATATGCATAAATTATTACTGAATGAGGACCTTTGCTCTTAAACATAGCTTTGAAATTGTGCAGTTGGCTAAAATTTCCACAAATCTACAAGGTGCACCCAAAGTGTTCTCATAAAATTAAGACAAAAGTTGCAAGATGTATTTAACTATTACAGTGATGATTAACAGCCGTAGTTTATTAGCCTCTGGGGAACTTGCACAAATTCCACTAACTTCCACTTAACTCACCAAATTCTTTGCTCCAATTCAAAGAAAAAATGGGGGATTTTTCTAATAGCACCAAGATCTCCAGATCCTCATAAAGTATTTTGATTTCTCTTTTTCTTGCTTGAGGTACCATGGGTTCTCTTGTTTTATGAAGAACAAAATGATTTTTTCACCAGGTCCAGTGCGAGAACTCAGACACTGCTGAAGGGATGTCACTCCACTGAGCATCACTCTGGTAAACACAAAAAGAAAAGTCCTGAAAGTTGTTCTTTTACTGAGTGTTTAATGAACCCTGAAAATCCCTACTCACAGGCCTGAATCTGGCTGATTATTACCTTTGCGATTTATTCAGTTATTTATTAGTGAAGTCATTCAGGGGGCAGGGAAAGAGGGGGAAGGGATGCCATGCAAATGTTCAGTAGGTGAGGGCAAAGGCAGTTAGTTGTCCCGTATTTCCTCTACGCAGCAAAGAGACGCAAAGACTCGAGAAAATCGTCCGCTCTCTGAAGAGTTACTGCATCCCTAGAGGCGCTGAGAATGGGCAAGGGGTGACTGGCTTCCTGCTGCAGGCAAATGACTGGCCGTAGAGTGCGTTTTTAAGGGGTGATGTAAGAGAAATTAAACCTGACCAGCCAAACACACCCCAACCTCAACGAGGTGTTTTTCCTCCTGAGAAGGGCGAGAGAGGTGGCCGTGGAGCACGCCTAGCTCTCTCCTGCCCTACTGGGAGAGGGGCTGTCCGGCGGGAGACACTTATTCATTAATTATGAGCGGGCAGATGTCCCTTTAAGGTCTGCCGTGCTCTCCGAGGGCTGCAGCCGGAGGCTTGGGGGGCGGGGGACGGATTTGGCTTTATTTGTACATTTTAGCGCTGGGCTAGTTTTACGGGGAGGTTTCCAAAGCTCAGAGGTCTTTGAGGGGTGGGTGGGAGGAAAGTTGTGTGCGGGGGGAGGAAGCTAAATTCTTCTTCATGCGAAGAAACAACGTAAAGACAGAATAACAAACAGGAAATGCCTAACTCGGCTGCAAGGCGGACGGGCGGCGCAGAGCGCTGAACTCCACTGGCAGCGCAGCACCGCTCCCGCCACCCCTGCCCTCGGCCCGGGCTCCCGGCCCCGGGCTCGCAGGAGCCCAGGCATGGCTGCCTCTTACTGGATGCTGACAGGTGAGCAAAGCCCTCTTTCTGTCTTGCTTTGAAGACCCAGGTCCCGAAAGCAGCTCTGCTCCTTGCGGGACGGGGGTGAAGATGTTGGGGGCTGGCACCCGAGTGACCGCGTCCCCCCTCCCCGATCCCTCCACCTGCCCCTGCCCCGGGAATGCCCTGCCCCGGGAATGCCCTCCCTGGAGCTGCCCTGCGGCTGGAGCCCGTGAGGGACTTCGGTTTGCTTCTCTCTGGGAACTTTAATCCCTAAACCAATTCTAGAAGCCGGGGGCGCCGCTAGATGAGGATGAATGAGAGAAATACTATGACTGAATCTGGCTTGGGAAGAGAGGTGTACCTAGCAACTTTTTTAAAATTAGGGTAGCTTTTCTGCTTTCCTTCGTTTGGCTTTCAGATGTTCTGAGTGGTAAAAGGGGAAGTGAGGAAGAGGTTAACTGAACCCATCTAACTTCAGAGAGATGAATTCATCCGGAGATGGAATATGTAATATTTCCTTTTAGGGTTTCATTTATTGTTAGGGACTTACTTGCTTTTTCAGAGAAAGAAAAAAAAAAAAAAGAAAAAAAGTACCGTAAGGAACAATCCCCCTAGCTAGTCAATCTGTAGTAACAATTAGGAGAGAAAATCAGGGGAACCCAAGAAGTGGGAAATAGGCTAAGGCAGTGCTGGGATACATGTGCTTGCAGATTTTGACACTGAGCTCCCCAGCAGCACACAGTGAACCTGAGGCAGTACAGAGGAAGAAATCAATTTCATAAGAATTGTCAAGATGCAGGCGACAGCAAGTGGGGAAAAGGCAACACTAGGGCTTTTCCCTCTTCTCTCTGTGCTTATTGTGCAAGAACAGATACAAGAAAATGTGAAAATCTGAATGTCATACTTTGGTGTGCCATATTTAGCCCTTGTTCATAGATGTCTTTTTATTACTTTTATTACACAGTGATATTCTTTTGTTTGTGTTCCTTCACAGAAGGAGGCTTTGTAAAGTGGTAACAATTCAGTGTGCCACAACTTCCCTTCAGAGTTGCAAAGTTGCCACTGGTACTGCTGGCAGATAATTCACCAATAATGACAAAAAGGTTTATTGTCAGATAGGAAAACATCTCAAGAGTAGGTCCCATACAGATCTGTTAGGGTCTTACTAAATTTTTTTTTGCTTTTGGGGGATTTTTTTGGTTATGTTTGGGGTTTTTTTAAGTTGGTGTGAAATAGAATGCACCTAGAAATAAGAGGAGGCATTACAGATACCAGGAATGTGATTCAAATTGTTAGCAATAAATAAGAGAAGTAGTTCTCCATAAAGAAGTCAAAATGTCATAAAAATAAGGACAAGGGGTTTTAAAATTACAGTGGAATAAAAAAATAAATGCAATGTAATTACATGCTCCTGTTTTTTTAAAAGAAAAAAAGGCAAATAATCTGGCATGCACTAGCAGACAAAAACAATAGGATAAAGGAGGTGCATACAGGTGTATGTCTGTGTATTTATACAGAATTTTTTTTTAATTCAACTTGGTGTTGGTGAGGCCCCTGAGAATCTTGAGTACAGGAAGTCTGACAGATGCAGACAGACAGTCAGAAGTGCACAGAAAAGTGACAAGCCTGATAAGGGCTGAGGAAAATTATCTGCAAAGAAAGACTGAATGAGTTAGGCTTGTTTATCTAGAAGAGAGAAACCTAAGGACAAAGTGTTAAGCATTTCAAATACATATTTTTACCAAAGTATTATTAGTGAGAATATTCTTCTAAATGTCAATGTTTTCTTTGTTTTGTGTGACACTCAATCATAACTTTCTATATTGGATGTGTTGGTTTACAAGGAGATTGATGAATAGCTGGTTCTCCATGTCCAACAAAGGACAAGAGAAAATCAACATAATTTGCTGTGCAAAAAACTTAGGTAACACCGAGAGAACTTTCTTACTCTTCAGGTAATGAATTGCTAGAACAGGCTATCAAAAAAACCCACCCCTGCATAATCTCTACTGAGTTTTGATGAAGTTGGATAAACACCTGTGAGGGTTGGTTGAGGTTTACTTCACCTGGCCTCAGTGTAAGTTTGACTAGGGATCTGCTAAAGTTTTCCCCTGCTTTATGTTTCAACAGAAGAGAAAGGAAGAAACCAATCCAAAGGGTTCCATTATTTTTTAATGCTTCTTCACTTACAGTTTTATGCATTCCCTCCTGGAATTCTCTCCTCATTGGTGATGATCATGTTGTTGGTACTGATTAAGAGTACTCAACTTTACGATAGGAAAGACCAGTAATCAAAAAGACAGAACTGTATGCAGAAAATGAAGTGGTCTCTGTCCAGAGTCTGCAAAGGCAGGACAGACACAGGATAAAGGCAAAGCATAAAAACCTCCTATTTTCCTGTTTCCCTCTCCATCTTTATCTTTTATCTTCCTTTGCTCTTGCAACAATGATGTCCAACATTTCTCAGCAGATATTTGAGATTCTTTCCCACTAGTTTTTCTTATCCAGGACTTAAGCATGTTTGCATGAATTCCAGCTAAAATGGCTATAATGTGGGGGAGAAAGGGTTTCCTATGAACATGACCTCTCCTTGTCTAAAAATCTGTACACAACCCACCTTCATAAGGCAGCTGATCAAGACTTGAAGATGTAGGGCACTGTGTCTCAAATGTTTTCAAACTAATATTACAAAAACAGCATGGCTCCAAAATCCCTGTGAATATATGCTGTTACTATTTTTGTCTTGTACTGTGCTTAAGAAGGTCTGAAAATGGATGCCAAATTGCTGCAATTATTAGTACCTATTTCTTTTAAAAAAAAAAAAAAGTGATAAATGGCACGAACTCTCAGGTTCTACATTTAGTCTTAATCATTTACCAAGACTGGAACAGACCATGTAATTTTGAACTTTTATGGTAAAACTGTATGTAGAGTTAAAAGTATCCACTTGTTTTTGCTGTACTGGGGTCAAATTCATTTCTCCCCAACATCAGCAAAACTAGTATGAACTTACAAACTTAGTTATATGGTTCTTAAATTTTTGGAAATGTTGTTTTTCTTCTACTACTCATTCTTTAACATATTCAAACAAATAACAATACCCAGTACTTACTTTTTACCAGAGTAGGCAAAGCATCATGACTAGTAAATGTTTTCCTTTGTAAGTTGGCGATGGTCTTGCTAATTGTGGATATATCATTGAAGTTTAGAGTTGCCACTAAAAACTTGCAGATCACTGTTCATAACTGTATAAAATCTCATTATTTGTTTGTTTGAGAAGACTTCTGTGCATCTCAATATCTCTTTCTACAACAGTCAATTTAATACGTTGAGTGGCAACTTTGTTTCAAGGTGGTTGTTCATTTTGGGTTGGGGTTTTCTTGTTTGTGTTTGGGTTTTTTAATGCAGCAAGTCACCTGCTTGCATGAACTGAATGTTTAGTTTCTACTGGATGGTACTGGATGCCAACCTGCAACCTTTATCTCCAGGGATGTGAGGCTGCTTGTAAAAATTAGACCGGAACCAACAGGCAGAGAAAAGTTTGTAAATACACAGCAGCAAAAGAATGAAAAATAAAATAAATATTAACGTGGAAGGTAAATACGCACTACAGCTAACTTTTCTTGAAAGAATAGCATGAGGTTAACCCTTGCAATTTAATAATTACAAAGAACATAAAGAAGAAAATTCACCATAAATTCACCATGCATTTACATAGATAAGTGAAAGGAACTCCTAAAGAAAAGCTGAATACACAATCTCTGCCTAAACCACAAAACATTAATACAAGATTATGAGTACGTACAAGCCCAAATGAAACAATTACTTATAGGTGTGCTTATATTATATTCCCTTGGGTGGTCCAGCTTCCTTCTGTGAAACCATTCATGCTAACAGAGTTAAGCATGTGTACTCACAGGAAGAGAATCTGAGGTCTCATAAATAAATCCTATTATGTAATATCTGATAAAGTTGTTTTTACATCAGTATCAAGCTTAGAAACAAGGAATGCACATTACTGGGCCAGATCTGAGTTCAGTGTCCTGTCACAACTCACTAGTGCTAGATAGTTGAGAGAAATGTGTATGTATACTGTAATGGGAGATATGGGATGATTTTTGCTCACAGTAGCCTTCTATCTCATTAAACCTTGACTCCAAAACCTTTCCAAGTCAGCAAATTCCATAATCCACAATGTTTTTTTCAGAAAAAAGAAATAAAGAAATCAGAAACTTCTTTTTAACAATTTGCCACTTTCTCATCTCTTAAGAGGATGTCCTCATGTTTTTTAGTTATGAGACTGAATATGTAGACATTCCAAACTTACTGTATCTGTTCCAGTTGCCCTGATACACTTATCAAGGCACATTAGTTTGTCTACTTTCTCAATTTTTTTTGTTCTTTTGAATCATTCTTCATAGAAGCATTTTTTCTATTCTCCATTCTTTTCCTCATTCTTTCTAAATTTGCAACGTTCATTCTGGAGTTTTCAGCATCGTACACTGTTTCAAAATAAGCTGCAGTACTTGCATAATGTCATTTTTTTAATATTATTTCTGGCTTGTTAGATTTGTCTAGGCTGCAAATTGAGCTGTGTAGTTACTGTTCGGGTCCCTGTTCTGTGCAGATATAATTGAACTAATCTGTGTGGTTTTGCAAGGCATATTACTTCCATTTGTCACCATCAAACTTCATTTGAAAAGTGTTTATCTGCCTCTGAAGCCTCTCTGAACTACCTCATTCTGATGAACTAGTAGTCAGGAAGCAGGTCAAGTTTCAGTACAGGCTGAAGTGAAACTTGCACGGTTAACCAAAAACTTTTAAACTGAAGTTCCGTTTAAGAGCAATGTCAAAGTAACAGTTCAGGTTTTAATGTTGCCTGGGTCTGGTTCTCATTTCACTCGGTGGCGGCTGTCAGACGAGCTGCCTCATTCACGCACCAGCAGCCGTTAAGTAGTACCGCCTGTCCTCCCAGACTCTGAGGTACTACGGCTTTCACTTACCACACCCAGAAACCTGGCTTCTTGGCCGTACCTTTCTCATCTACTTCTCGTTCTGTAACCATAACCTTCCACAACTGCTTAGTTTTTGTTTTCTATGTTTTTTTTTTTCCCCCCTCTTCTCAAACGTGAGAGACTGTTAGAAGCCTCTGACAGTTTGAATCGTCACTGTAAAGAGCTGGAGGAAAAGCAGCGCGGGCCCCGACCCCCTCCCGCCTCACACACGGAGACTGTAGCTGGGACACACATCAATTTACAGCGCTCTCCTGCGCACACAGGTGCATCGTGGCTACCTCCTAGTGCCCCCCCGAAGGCTTCCCTGCGCAGATCTCCGCATGGCTCTGGCTTGCGCCGGCTCCCCTGACGGCGGGCAGGAGGCGGCAGGTTACCCCGGCCGCGCCTCCACCACAGCCCGCGACACCGGGCGCCACCTCTGCGCGCAGCACCTCTGCGCATGCGCTGGGTCCTGATGCGGAGGCGCCGGGGAGGATGCGACCGTGCGCAGGCGTGCCGGGCGCAGAGGCAAAGTGGCGGGGGGGGGGGGGTGTGTGCGCGCCTCCGGGCGGTGCCTTTTAGGGCAGGCTGTGCGCATGCGCCTGGGGCGGCTGGGCCCTACGCATGCGCGCTGAGCTGGGCGAGGCGCCGGCTGCGAGTTCTTGGAGGAGCCGCCTCGCCGCGACTGGGGTTCAGTCCGGGCTTCGCTGCGGGCCCGGGGCAGGCCGGTGTTCGGTAAAGGCTGTCCATCGCGGCCCGAGCTAGGCCGGCTATCCGCCGGCCGGGAGCGCGCGTGTCGCGCCGCTAGGCCTCCCGGAGTAGGCCTGCTGGCCGCTGCCGCCGCGGCTGAGGGGAAACCGGGGGAGGGGGGCGGGCGCGGCGGCGCAAGGAACCGCCAGGATGAAGTTGGTGAGGAAGGACCTGGAGAAGGATAATGCGGGACAGGTGACCCTGATCCCCGAGGAGCCCGAGGACATGTGGCACACCTACAACCTGCTGCAGGTGGGTGACAGCCTGCGGGCCTCCACCATCCGGAAGGTGCAAACCGAGTCGGCCACGGGCAGCGTGGGCAGCAACCGTATCCGCACCACCCTCACCCTCTGCGTAGAGGCCATTGACTTTGACTCACAGGCCTGCCAGCTGCGGGTGAAGGGCACTAATATCCAAGAGAATGAGTATGTCAAGATGGGGGCCTACCACACCATCGAGCTGGAGCCCAACCGGCAGTTCACACTGGCAAAGAAGCAGTGGGACAGCGTGGTGCTGGAGCGCATTGAGCAGGCTTGCGACCCAGCCTGGAGCGCCGATGTGGCAGCTGTGGTCATGCAGGAAGGGTTGGCTCACGTCTGCCTGGTCACTCCAAGCATGACGCTTACCCGTGCCAAGGTGGAGGTGAACATCCCCCGCAAGCGGAAAGGGAACTGCAGTCAGCACGACCGGGCCCTGGAGAGGTTTTACGAGCAGGTGGTGCAAGCCATCCAGCGGCATATCAACTTTGAGGTAGTGAAGTGTGTACTGGTGGCTAGCCCAGGTTTTGTACGGGAGCAGTTTTGTGACTACATGTTCCAGCAGGCGGTCAAGACTGACAACAAGCTTCTGTTGGAGAACAGGTCCAAGTTCCTACAGGTAAGGCGCTAAACAGTCTCCAGAGTGGGTAAAAAGAGGCTTAAGAGCTGTCTGTAATAATAAAAGATAACGACGAGGGTGATGGGAAATAATACACTTACCAGAGAACATACATTTGTCTGAGTAAAAGGAAATTATTTTCCTGCCTCACAAACTATAAGGTAGTTATGCAAGATACAGGGATGGTTCCTTTCTAGGATACCTTAGTGTGTAGTAGAGAAAGTATTAAATGTTTCAAACTCACTATAAAGGCATATTTAATCTTTGATTAAGAGTGAAGTACAAGTTGGAAAATAGCTGTAGTGTTAATCTGTCAGCTTGTATAGCATGCATGTTTAATAACAGCTTTCTAAAGCTTTTTAAAAGCAAGTACCTGGATATGCGATAGGTCAGTTAATTTTGTTAGTTTTATACTACATAGTTAAAGGTTTTACAGGACAAAGCATTTTTTCCTGTTCCCTTAGTCATCTCATTGAGTGAGTGAGTGGATTTTTTTGCCTTTCACTGAAACAGGCAAACTGGGAGCCTAAAATAAGTTTTTCTTTTCGTAAGGATACTTGTATCATTTTTTAATTGGAGCCTGTAATATGTGCTTGCAAAAGGCTGGTGGGCAGCACAGGGAAGCGTGTCCCAGTAGTTTGGTCACGAAGTTTAGGAGACACACTGCACTAAGAAGCCACCTTTTGCGTTTGTATCAAATGTACTTCACAGCTTTGCAAGCACAGTAGCTGTGCAGTTGTGCAAGACTTGATGCTTTTGCACTATATGTGTTCAGTCTTAAGAGGTCTTCCTCTTCTTCAATGCTTGAAAAGGGAGAGGCTTAAGTCTTAGTTTTATAGTAGTTTCAAGTGGCCCTACTTGGGCACTCTCTGAAACAGCTTGCATATTTAACACAGTCTTTGGATAAGAGAAACAGCTTTCCTGCATTTCTTAAAATACAGTTTAAGGGATTTGGTATAGGCTTTGGGTTGCAGGAGGGATCTTTTAAGAAAAGAATTGTGTGGGTTTCAAGAAAAAGGTATTTATCTTGATTACTAGTCAAGGAAATTATTATGTATAGTGGAAGCTCTTTGTGATTAGCTAATCAAGAAAATGGTCCTTTTTATTTAAAAAAAAACCCAACAAACCTTTGACTTTTTTTTACTCTAGGTCCACTCTTCTTCGGGACATAAATACGCATTGAAGGAAGCCCTCTGCGACCCAGCTGTAACTAGCCGTCTCTCTGACACTAAGGCAGCTGGTGAGGTCAAAGCCTTAGATGACTTCTATAAAATGCTGCAGCATGAGCCTGACCGTGCTTTTTATGGTCTAAAACATGTGGAGAAGGCCAACGAAGCCATGGCCATCGATACGTTGCTGATCAGCGATGAGCTTTTCCGGCACCAGGATGTGGCTACACGTGCCCGATATGTTAAATTGGTAGATAGCGTGCGGGAGAACATGGGCACAGTACGCATTTTCTCCAGCCTTCATGTGTCCGGAGAGCAGCTTGGCCAGCTGACAGGGGTGGCAGCCATCCTGCGCTTTCCTGTTGCTGAGCTCTCTGACCAGGAAGATGAATCTAGCTCTGAAGAGGATTGATAACACTGACTTAATTCCACAATTTCTTCTCCAAATCATGTTGAAATGACATTAAAGGCCCTCCCTTCCTAAATACTGTGTGCAGATGTGCCATGACATGTAATTTAAGTTTTTGATAGTATTTCTTACAGTGTATAGCTCTGCTCAGCACACTAATGGATATCTGTTCTATGGTAATGATTATTGGCATACTGTGCATTGGAGCTGACTGGTTTTGCAAGTTACACCCTGGACCTCCAGCAGTACAAGAAAACATTTGACTCCCAGAAGCTGCTCATTCTGCATGTTAAGGCAGACTGGCAGCTTAGTCTTTTGATGTGTGTATGACATGATAAACTAAGAGGGAGAAAATAATGCCAGACTATTTCTGTCAAATGCTTGAAAAGAGTATTGCAAAAGAAATGTGAACTTCTCCATGCAATACCTATAAAAACTCTGCTTGATCTTAGGAACTCACCATTCTTCCTAAGATTTGCCAAAGGAGTGGGATCAAGATAATCTGTTAGGGCGTTTTGTGGTGTTATGAGTCTAGCCACGTAAATATTTCTGTGAAACATCTGAACTGATCGTTCAGAAACCAGACCCTTTAAACTAACCATTTCCTCCCTAATATGATAGTAGATGCAAGACAAATTGTAAAGCTCAGTGCACCCATTTCAGTTATCTTTCTGAATGCTATTATCTTTGGAGATTGTCCTGAAAGCTAACAAGGTATGATATATCTTCTCTGACTCTGTTCTGATAAATTGGCATTGGGATTATCTAGCACCCAGTTCTGAGAAGGTATATGAAAAGGCTTACAAAATCAGGACCCTAGTTTCCATGAGGAATCTTTTGACAACAAGTAGTAGTTTAGGTAGATTCATAATCTGGTATTTTTCTATATGTGTACCTCTTTAAAAACATACATAAGCTGTGGTACAGAAGTAAAGATTGAAAATTTATAAATCAAACTTCAGTTTAAGATAATGACAGCTGTAAAAATCAGAATTACTTTCCAGTTATTTGATCTACTCAAAGTATTGAGAGCTGCTATGAGTTTTGTTTCTTTACTAGACAATAAATCTTAGGCTGAGGAAGCAGAAACTGCTTTCAGATTCTGACATACCTTCAAGGGGATTGTTCAATTTAAACCAGTGCTTGATGGTGTAGGTTGTGTGTGTAAATAAGCTTTCCTTTTTTAAATGTGAAGTCTAAGGAACGCATGAACAGAACTTTATGAACACTGATTCTTCTCTCACTGAACACAAGCAAGCCCATTAAGACAGTTATTTAGAGTCAGCTTGCACAGATAAACTATGTTATTTGAGCTTACGTTTTTGTCTTGAATGGTGTCAACTGCCACAAGTCATAGAATGCTCAGGTAGCTTCCTTCAGCCATTAGGACTGGTTAAATTAAAATTCTTTTTTTTTCTTTTAAAAATCTGCCTAAGCTGATTATACTCCTTGCCACCTAGAAAGCACCTTGATTCCTGCTATATATGGAGTTAAACGTAAAGAACATATGAAGCAGGTAGAAGAATCTGATCTTCAATAAATATTACTTATATGCAGCAAATTGTGGCCTTAAACAGGCTCATAATGTCTAAACAAGGTCATTAATTTCTTTAAGATAAACTGGTATATTAGTATTTCCCTTCTTATAAGTAATGCCAATTTGTTGCAATTGTACGCAAATGACGCTTACATTCAGAATTGCAGTACACCAGGAAACTCTTGGTTTAATTCTCAGCAAACTGAGAGACAAATCAAACTGTTCCTTGGTTGTGGAATGTTTTGTTTTCTATTAGACCAAACTGATTCCAATTATTCCATTTTAAACAAGTAACTATAAAGAGGTTTTGCTGTGTACTGTAAGATTATGGCAGTTCTGCAAGTCTGTGTTTTGTGCTTGTGGTAGTGTATCACCAAGGAAAAGCAGCAGCCATTTTGCTGCTTGTTTGGTTTTTTTAAGGTATAACAGCCAACATCTGGTAAGAAAATATGTTCATAGTGATTCTTGGAATTATTTACACTTCGAATTAAAATTCTGCACTGACTTTACAATTCATGAGTACTTTTTTTAGCTATTGCTATCATAGCATTAACTTTCTGCAGGAAATGCACATCTAGTTGCCCAAAGTATGGAAGGGTGGGATTTTTTTTTTTTTTGGTAAGCATTTTTGTAGTAAAATAAATATACAGTCACTATGTAGACAAATGCTTCCTGTTTCAGGAAACAGCCTAAGGGTTTGATATTGAAAGTAGGCTCTTTTCAGTAGTTGCAGATGCTTGACCTGGCAAAGTTCCAGAGTTGCTAGTATCTTTTACATTTAAAGGAGTTTGAAGAGTTGAAAAGTCTATATTGTCAAAGATGCTTGCTTAACCAGACCTTAATGTCTGCGTGTAGATAACACAAGGAAGATGCGTGTTACCTGCAGATCAAATGAGTGAGTGCTGGAGCCATGGGAAAATATTTTTTTTCTCTTCTTTGGAGCTAAACATACATGAACTAAAAACTGTTTGCAATATGAAAATTGTTCTCTTGCATCTTAAAGTTTTTAGTAATTTTGAACAGTGTCTCAGTTTAGTTTCTGGTTATGTTCTGACATAATTCTGTGAATTAATACCATGGTTATCTTTCAATTCTTCAGTTTTCAAAATGAACGCACATTGTCGGACTTCTTAATGTTTGTTACCTTTGGTAGGAATAAAGCTTTAAAATCTATCATGAAATCAGCTTGATCCTGAACCCTGCTGTGCCCTTCAAAGATTCAAATAAATTCATTAATCTGGGTCATAAAGCCTCTCTTGCAAGCTCAGACTTTGGAGCAGGCCCCAGTCTGTTAGTTTTGTCACCTCTGGCATTTAAATCCAGTCGTTATATAAATTTTTTTGTGGTTGTTTACCAAATAAAGTTTGGTGCAAAACATGAGGTCACCACCAGCAAGAGACTAAAATAATCCTGCTAGCTATAAAGCAAAATAAAAGATAAATCTTTCAGTAAAACTATAAAGCATTTAACCGTATTTGACCTAGTGAATTCCTCATGTCCCTCCTGCTGTCTTCACCCTTGTACACTATGTGAGCAAAATGATGGTAATGATCTTTTGACCACTCCCTGACCACCAGTGTAACAAGAGACCATAGCTCTTCAGCTTTTTGTGATGTAACTAGTGTGATGTTTTTAAAGCCATGTAAATGTCTGAAGTAATTTTCATTTGCTACTGTTATCTCAAAGGTTAAGTAGCTCTGAGTATTAAAACTATCTTACCCTTTGAAAATTTTTTAGCTTAACTTCTGAGCTGCTCAGCTTGGTTTGCCTTTTTTCATGAAGCTACATTATAGCTGCCTTCTCATCTGACTGATTTATAGCTTGAACCTCTCTGATTTCTTTCTGGAAGCTGCATTATCCATCCAGAAAATGTGCTCAGTTTCGTAAAAGCAAAATGGGCATAAAAGATATGACCATTTTTAGTCACCCAGTCTGTTCACTTGTCTCAGATTTTCATATCTCTGACTTTTTAAAGAAAACAAGACTTTCTTAAAGGAATAGAAGTCTAGTTTTGCAGGAAAAAGATGTTCTCGGAATGTTTATGCTGTTGTTCTGTCTGAAGCCACATTTGTGCAGTGTGTGGTCTATTGCTTCTATAAAAAATCTAAGCAATTTTAAAAATATGAAACTGCAATTAGGGTTTGCAATTAGGAATCCTTGTTTATAACCCAAAATTGGAATTCCTGCAAGACACATAATAACAAAAATATGAAGAAATTACTTCAGAAAACTACTTATCTATATATTTTTTCGATATGGCAAAATCAGACTTGAATTATTTTTTCTTGCTCTCTGATATATCAGTTGCTTTTTTCAGTTCCCCCCAACCTTTTTTTTTAACGATAAAGTGAAAATGTTTGTTTTAGAATGAAGTTCTCAAAATGTGGCTAGGTGCAACGGAGGTGATTCAGGTTGATGACTGTTAGAAAAGTAGTTTCTTCTTCAGGCTGTGCTAATGGGGGGAATGGTACTGATCTGAGAGTCATTCACTTCTCTCTTCTTGTTCGATATACACCTGCAACTTGTTTCAAAGTGAATGATGAAAATTTTGATGCTGTTAGAATTTAGGATTTCTGTTTTGGTTTGATTTAGCAGATGGTGGGAACAGAAGAGAGACATGGCATTGCAGTTGATTATTTTGCGGTATCTGTGTTTCTCCCATAACAGCCACAACTTGCTTTTAGGAACTGTTGTATTCAGATTTTGTATAGGAAAATAGTATTTTGCAAACTCATTATTCTGTTAGTTTAGAGTTAAGAAAATGCCTAACCATTTGGTTCTTGTGATTATTGTTATAATTCTTAATTTAGGCTCTGACGTGGGTCAAGCCTGGGCTTTTTCAGCAATGGAAAGAGTAAACATACACTGTGGAGCTTCTTGTGTGACAGTTGCCCAAAGAATTGCTTAATGAGCATAATGCTTACTCCTGCCACATTTTTTATGCTTGACTCAAGTAGGGCATTGACTTTGATTTGAGGATAACTGCTTGCATGATATAGAACATAAAGGAAAGAAATGTCTCCAGTCTAACAACCAAACTGTAGTGCATATTCTCTGTAAATTTGTGAACTTGACTGTTTTAGAAATGCAGTATAGTTTTTCTGTGAAAGAATTGTCTCCTGAGGTGTCTTAGCCTAAAATAGAGAGTGAGGAAAAGGTCTCTGAAGTCATACTTGTTTATTCTGTTGTCTGAAAATAATTCTTCCTCTTGTCCCACTTGAGGGCTGTACAAGAAACAGAGCGGGGGCTGATACCAGAGCAGCACTTGCTTCCAAGTCAGTGTCTTCTGGGAAATGCAACATGAAGCAGCAGCTTTCAAGCCCTGCCAGCTCCTGTCAGATTTCGCTATATCAACCTCTAATTTATTGCCTTCTTTTTGGGAAATGCTATGGTCACAGCTAATGTAATTACTGCCATGCTGATCTAATAGTTACTCTAGAAGTCAAATTAGAGCTGATCATGAATCAATCCTCTGACAAAATAGCTGTTTCATTAGAGAACATTAATTAGTTGAAAGGAGTCCTTCTTTTTAGGAATGTACATACCAGACTTGCTGGGAAGTTTTTTTCTCTGGTCCAAAATGGAATTTCTAACCAAAGCCAAGCCTAGAATTGCAAAGAAGTCTAGGGGTTTAAGGAGTCATATGGGACAGAAGATAGGAAGCTTAAGACCCTTTTCCATTTCATTGTTAACACTGGGCTAAAGATGCTCCCTTTTCTGTCAGTGTCTTTGGTAAGTACAGTTCCACATTGTATAAGCAAATAAATGTTTTTATATTTTGGTCAAGATAGCTAAACCACAACTGACTCAGGTATGAGATCTCTTGGGATGTGGGACACAATTTTCAGATTTCTGATCTGAATGGGACAGGAAAGTGATTGAAAACTGAGACTGTTCCTACATAATGCACTCCAGCTGTAGTCTTCACATTTCAGAAAAAAGCCCTGAGTGGGGTTCCAAGTTTCAAAAAGATTTTGGACCTGGTGGCAGCCAAACAAATCTAATTTTGAAGACAGGCAGATTATTTCCTATGCAGCCTTAATACAAACTCTTAGACATTTGCTTTACTTAGAACAAATGTTTTTAGCTGGCTTTTACTGAAAGCACTTCAGAACAAAGAAATGAAACACAAAATGTATGTAAACTTATGTATGTGTGTGCATCTGTAAAGATGCAGTATCCTCAAAGAATGTGGTATTTTCATGTAAAAAATAAAGCTAACTTGAATCTTAGCTTGTAGTTGCTTTTGTAGCTGAAGGAATGACTCAGCATGCAGGCTTGACAGTTATCTTCAGGCCTCCATATTTGTTTATGGTAGGAGGGCTTCATAGTAAGTGCTACATTTAGGATGTCTGACAGCTGGTTGTTGAATGCCCATGAAGGTGTCCTTCAATGGCTTCTGAAGCTCTGAAAGCTGCAACAGGTTTGGCTGAAGAGAATTGCCTTTTCTTTGACCTGCAGTGTTCAGCCTGGTGACTTCAAGTGTTTAATACTGGTACAGGTATTTAAGTTTAGATGTGAGAGAAATTAATTAATTGCATTCATTTATCTTAGTGGAATAGTTGCCATAAGACCACTTCTACTCCCTTTGGTAAAGAGAACTCTTTTATCCCATATAATTGATTCCTCTCCTGACTAGAAATTGCTGTTCTGCTACAGGGTGGCTAAGAGAAGCTGAAATGGACTTTCTTCAGCTATGGTGCAGGGAGAACATCAGCTGCCTGCCAGGACAGCTGTGTGGACTGGGGCAGCAGCTGCCCTCACTCCCAGGCTATACCTAGGACCTGTTGGGACAGCAGTGGTGAGAGGCAGAAAAGGAGCAGCTGCCTCATGAGGGAGCTTTTCCAGGTTCCAAAGTCATGAGGAAAGATGAAAAGCTATAGTTCAATGGAAAACATGGGATGCTGTGTTGGGCATACAACTTCTTCCCCATAGAAAGCTGCAGTGGGTGCTTGAAATATCTGTACTCTTAACAACACATCCTCAGTTGAGGGTAAGGTGCCAGCTGATGTGATTAAGCATGTGTCCAAGGAAGAGGAGCCTTGAGCGTGAGGCTGAGACTTGAGATATTGAGGCCTTGCTAATCCTGTCGCTATGGAGTAACTAATTTCTGGCAAGCATGGTACACGTGTCACATACAGCATTATTACTGTATCTGTGGCTTGTGAAAGACTTTGTTTTCCTTTCATACCTGTCTGAAAGCCACCTTTTTCAAAAGTAGTATGTAGTGCTTTGTGAAACACCTCAATGTGTTGTGTTGGCGATCGGTGTGATAGGCAAAGGAAAAATTTCTAGTCAGACATAAAAAACCCCAAACCACAGAAGCTGATTGAAATAAGCCTTTCAGAGTTTTTGAAGGGATGCTTAGTGAGAAGAAACAGTAACAGAAAGCCAGAAAAAAAAAAATAATGCTAAAAGATTTGTTTGGGGTTTTTAACAGTGTTTCAGGTTGTTTCAACTAAAGCATTGTTTTTTAAAATAACCAGGTCATCAAGTCAGTCAAATGGCAAGTTTTTAGACTTTTTCTCTTGAAAGTCTCAGAAATCAGTTACTAAAACTGTATTAATACACAGTTGAGCATTGTGATCTTGGTAAACAACAGATTTATGACTGTTTAAGCAATTGCAAGGCATCTGCACATATTTTATCCAAGCCTACTTGCATGGTCCTGTGTATTTTTGTTAAAAGACAAAAGTCGTATTACGTGTTTAGAAAGAACAAATTAATGTTGACAATGAATGCTGACAACTGTAAGTTTAGCTTTTCCTAATTTTGAAGACTTGTCTTTCTAGCCTAAGTAAGTTATATACATCTATTATAGGGTTTTTTGGGTTTTTTTCAGGGCAGAGTACTGAAATTGTCACTGAAAAATGTTCAGTGCTTTAGGCAGTAGTGCCTTGAAATTGAAGTTCTCACTTTTACTTCTAGAACACACTTAAAACTACTCTGTTCCCTAGCTTAAGCACTTTTATTTTGACATAATAACTGGCAAGAAATAAATATATGTTGGAGAGCAGAAATTTCCTACTACTGGAAAAATGAGAAGTTGGAACAGCCTTCCAGTCAGAAAAATCAGAGCTAAAGGTTGCTTTTATATGGAATTTTTTTACCCTGAAAAATATGTAGTTGCCAGCAATAGATAGGAATCAATCCTGTACCCTATGCTCTGAACAGAAACAGCACTTGGTATTGTTATTTTAGTGGAGCATTGTGTTGCCCCGTTTATATCAGTCCAATTCTTAGTGCACATGTTTGCACCACATCTCAACAGATTGTACCACAATACTGACCTCATGTCAGACGGGGATTAGCTGTCTGAGCTGACTATACAAAAATGCTTAGATTAGGTACCTGATACGGGCTTATTAAGTACTTGCCTTTTGATCTCTGCCAGTTTGATGTTCTCCAGGAGTTTTAAAGACTTATTAAAAACATTTTTGAGCGTTTTATTTGTAAACAGGCATCAGTCTCAAGTTATTGAAATGTGTTTCCTTTAGAAAGCATGTTTCCTCCAGTGAATCTGAGGCAAGCTGCTGTAAACTGGTCCTCTGAGTATATCGGCACAGTTTAGAAAAGTCAGTTTCAGAAAGAGGCAAATGTGGTATGCAAAGAGCGAGCTATAGACCAAAGGAGAATAAAAAGAGGGCACAGCATCAGCTCTGCTGTGCTTTCTCTAGCTGAGCTGAAAGGAAAAGCTGGAAGTGATCCATTGCCACTCTATGCTGCTGAAACTGTAGTTGAAGCGCTACTTGCATAAAGCTGATCTTTGATAAGGTAGCATGTATTTGCAAAAAGAATATTGTAATGGCACAAGATACTTCTGTGCCTTTTTAGGAGGTCCTTTTTTAACACTGACAGCTCCCGTTGGCTTTAGAAAACTGAGTCACTCTTAAATAACATGAAAACTGACCTTAGCTTTGCAAACTTCAGTTTAACCTGGACAAGTGACATCTACACAAGGAAATAAAATTTCCTCTCTGTTAAGCTTCCATGGTACTTTTGTGAAGTTGATGCAGGTGTTTGAAAGAAAGAGTAACAGGTTCTTTATGGAACCCCTGGTAATACCAGAATACTTTATGAACAGGCCTGAGCCAGACAGATATCTTAAAATCACGGGTGTACTTCATGTGCTGTGGGTAGGAAATGTAAGTTATTAGTGCCAGTAATTCATGTAGAAAGCTCTATCTTAAACTGCATCTAAAAAACAGGATGTTTTTCTACCTCTAGAGTCCAGCTTTAATTTTTGGAGAGGGAAACAAACCTTCCTCTTATAATCTCTTCAAGGCTAGTTCCAAATTTCCCTGAATTGTTTATTGACAAGTAAAAAAGAACATTTGCAGTAAAAAGACCTGAGATTAATTCCGTAGTCCTTTCAACTGGTTTACCAGTAAAATCACTACACCAACAGTACATCAAAAGAGGTGCTCATGCTCTTACTGGTACTTGAGTGTCTTGATCTTTAAAAATTAGTCAATATGGTTGATGATGCATATCATTATGCTGAAGTTTTCAGTATGTTGCTATTCAATATTGATAATTCATGGTGATATACTGGCTTTTGCAGAATTTATTAACTTTTTCATTGGGAAAAAAAAGTGTCTCGACTATAAAAATATACCACATAGAAAGAATGTTAAATCTCCATAAACATTTACTACAATTTAAAAAATTACTTTATTTCCCAAACCACATAGTGAATTGACAATGGTAGAGGCCCCAATCTTGGTTGTATTCCACTTCAAATATGATTATTTCAGGGAACCAGTTTCTAATCTACACTAGAGGGGTGTATTTCTCATTTCATCTGAGTGATACCAATGTGAAGTTGGTACTAGTGTGAAGTTGGTGTTCTGGCTTTGTCGGTTTTTCTGATGATCTCAGGTGAACATTGTACACCACTTCCTGACTTACTGGTACATGAATCCATTTACAGAAGTTCGATTTTATCTGTTGCCTGTAAATTACATTCACCTCCCAGGTAGACTGAAGATTAGCTACTAATTTATAAAATGTTGAGCCTGTGAAAGTCCTTGTGATTGTCTTAGACTGTAAGATGAGTAAAGCTGCTTAAGTAAATAAATACACATAGCAGTAGTCTATGAATTGCCTAGTGCAATACTAATTGTTCCTGTTGATTTTTTTTTTTTTTTTGTCCAAATGAACAAACCTTTGTATTGCTGATCTTCAGTTTTTCTTAGGGTGCAGTGTCTTTTGTGATGTGTATGTGGTGGTGTTTTTTGTAGCCTTTTCTAGATTAGGCAGCTATTTTATGGTTGTTTATGTTCATGGAAGACTCGATTTAATGACCACTGTGGTCATTTGCAGTCCCATATTCTTGTCTGCTTGGATTTCTCAGTTAAAACTGTAAAATATATGTTTTCATGGAGCCTTATTCTTTAAACTGTCCAGTGCAAGAAAAGATTTCTTACCACTGTTAAGTCATAGGTAGAGACAAGTAAGGAAACAGACTGGCTGAGGATTATCTTCTCTTTTAGCAGTGAACAGTCATAAATTTCAAACCAGAAAAACTGTATGCCTTGGTAGAGAGCTGATGCTGTGATTACCCATGATGGTGCATGCTTACGCCAGACTCAGGATTTTGCTAGTGAGCAAGTCAGAGCTGATCTCTGCAAATAGGCAGTGCCTGCTACCCTGTGCTCTTGCAGGACAGAGCTGGCATTCCCTGCAGGCATTTTGCTGCTGTGCAGTTGGGAATGAAGAAGCACTTCCATCTGACCTCGTGGTGCGAGAGTGCTAACATCTGGGAACCATTCATGGTCAAATTCCAGCGTTTCAACAAATATGTGACTTATTTTCCATTACTGCCTGTAGCAATCTCTTATCAACTGTATTCTCACTGTAGTTGTTTTTCTGGTTACTGATAAAGTTTAAAAAAACATCTTGAACAATATTATTGACAATACAGTTGATTCATTGTAGAGAATTAACATATGCAATAGGAAAGAAGAATTGTTTGGATAATAGCTTGTTTTTTTCAGTCTAAGCTCAATATCAAGCATTTTAAAAATTTTTCAAAATTAGATTTTAGCAACAGTAGGTATCATCCCTTACTCTCCAATTCTGCTCCTGGAAAACTGCAGGTACAATTATTATAGTGCAAAAAACTTGGTTTAAACTTTACAAGAATACTTACGTTTGTAAAAGTGTTTTCTATCTTAGACTGTTGTAGCATCTCCCTGTGCCGTTTAAATGGAGTTCAGTTTTGTAAATAGCTTGTTGATTTACATTTTGCCCAAACCTGTTAGCTTTATATAATGAGTTTGTCTGAAAAATGATATAAGTCTTTGTGCTAAGAAGTAGTTTGAAGTTTAAGAGTTTTCAAGTCCCTGTTGAATTATGAGACTACATATTGCAAACAGGGAAATATGGGATTCTTTTTTATGTAGCCATAACATAAGAAGCTGGAGCAACATAGTGGTTCCCTCTTACTCTACAAGAAGATGGCTCAGATAAAGAAAATAATGTTCTTTTGTGCTCCAGTGAAAATTATCATAGACGCTGTACTAACAGAAATAATAGGAAAGGTGTTCTCTATATAATTTGACTATAGTTTGGAAGTTGTTTTTTTTTTCTTTTAATATACACACCTGAGATGTAATACCGAAGTGTGTCCATCCCCGCTGGCTCTGGAATTTTTGCTTGGTCTGCATAGCAGAGTTGTCTGGGACCAAAGGAAAAGATACATATTTGTAAACTTCCATCTTTTCCCTTCCACTGCACTTACTTCAGTTTCTTGGATCACAGCTGAATTGATATTAATTTTATAGACATAAAATATGAGCTATTGACTTTTAGCATGCATGTTGACTGCATATGCTTTTGCTGTGCTATATAAACATTGGCCTGGATTTAAGTTCTGTGGTGCTTTGGCTAGCTGGGTGTGAGAGGGTCATATCAGGATATTTGTACTTCCTTTTGGAGGATTTCTTCCCTTCTTGAAGCCTTGAGTGATTTGGTTGAGAGCAAGCCAATGATTATGCTCAGCATGAGGTGATGAGAGACAGGAGTTTGTAGCCATTGTGAAGTAAAGAAACGGAAAAAGTTGCTGCTTTTCAGAAAGCATTTATTGCCACCAAAGCATTTCCACTCTGATATTAGCCTTAAGACTGCTGACCTTTGCGAAAAATTACCCAACAATCCCTGAAAACAACTGGAGGGAAAAATTAATGAATAATGATACCAAGTCAGGAAGGAAAAAAAAAACCAGTTCTTTGTCCTGGTAGAGAGAGAGTAACCTGAGTTTTCAGCTAGGCATCATTTTTTGCGTCAGTTATGAGATTGTCACATTTCCCAGAATGTTCAAAAGGAGTTTCTAGCTTCCTGGGGTGTTTTATAGATGGGTGATTTTATGTCTAGACTGATCAGATAGACAGATTTTTGTGTGTGTGCTGTGGTTCACTTTCATTTAAAAGAAAATAGACTTTTTAATATCTAAATAACAGCATAGTGGCAATATATCCACCCTCAGAAGTACATTAATTTGTCTGCAGTGTTTGGCAGTTTTCTCTGATTTTTTTGACAGAATATTTTTATTTTTCAAAGATAGCTTGCTAGCTGACAAGGGAAAACACAAGTACAAAGCATGGATTCAAAAGAAACTTAAAAATAAGTACACTATGGCATTTGCAATTCACATTTGAACACTGACAGGTAGTAATTTCCTCCAACTCACAGGATTCGTCAGTGTGATGGGTATTCAGTGCTTTCTTTTTCCTTAATCCTATATTAATATACTGAAATTATAAAAGGTGTATGCCATGTTGCATAATGATAAAAGTCACCAGTCTCTTCTCAAAATAAACCTCCTTTGGGTAGAGAATAGGCATGACACTTACAGTTGAGCACATATTACAGTAACATCTGTCCCACAGAATTTGATGTGTTTCTACAGGCTTGCACATGTTTTTCTCATGAGCTTCAACTCTGATGTAAAATACATCTCTGATTCAAAGATGCATTTAAGTTAACTATTAACCATAATAGTGTGCTGCTGTGTAAAGATGGTCATACTTCTTTTTTTAACAGGGTAGTGATGGGTAGAACTTTTTAACCAGTTGTGCTATCTATTGCACAATCCAGCTATACTTTTGGATTGAATCATAGGCATAATGTTGAAGGAACTATTACTTGAAGTGATTTATGTGATTACATAAGATAGAAAAGGTATGGGAGCTACTTGCTTAAGAATGAAAAAAAGATTGTGTTCACTTCCTCCCATTAAGTGTTACAGAATTTAATTTCTTAGTAAATCTGAAAAGAATACTTAGAAATATTTAGGAATTATTTCACATGATAAGAATAATAACACTTTGGATACACAATTAACATCACACTTGTTTAAAAGAAACAGTAAGATTCTTAGTGGATTTTCTTGGCCTTTCATTTAGCCTAAGAGCAATAAAATTGGAAATATGTGAAGTATGCCAGTTAGTGTAAGAAAAACAGTCCAGCTAACAGTGTGAAGTCAAATAAAAAATCACTATGGAGGAAGTGTCTTTGGGACTCACTAAGGGTTTTAATATGTGTTTCCTGCAGCAGTAGCTGTACCTGGCTTACAGTGCTGGTTTCAGTAGGGCTACACAGTAGAAATCTTATGACAGCAGGACATCAGCCTGCAAAACTGGGCTTCAGCATAATTGAGCGAGTAGAAAACCAACTGAAACATCATACTTGACTCTTCCTATCAACCCAGAGGAATTTTGTGCAGAGAAGACCCTACAGGTCCATGAGCAGTTTTGGAGGGTATTGTGAAGAACACATTTTTCTTTAGGTTAAAGAGTCCTTGTTTATTCACTTTTTGCATGAAATTAATCTCTTGCTCCTTTTAAGCTTCTGGGGTTTATTTCAGAAAATAGCATACACATTCATTTTAACAATGCTTTCTGTGTGAAATCTGAATCAATTATAGATGACTATAAATATCTTCTGTCTCAAAAAAAAAAAAAAAAGGTCAAGAGATTAAGGGTCCTGGGTGTTTATAGATAAAGCTAGATGTTAGGAAACAAAAGTTAGAGTGGGATGTTCAGGAGGAAGTGGTCTTTGATAGCAAAGGAGAATGGACCTAGAGGGGAACACAAAGATTGTAGGGATTTGAATGGAATTAATTGTTGATTGAAGAACTACATCCAAAAGTTGGACTGCACATCACTGGACACAACTGAAACATCTTCTAGGAGTTACCCTTCCATCAAGCTGCTAAATTTGCTAAGCCTCTGTACATCTGAACAAGCTTCGTAGCTGACCTCACAAAGTTTTCTGTATGTGACTGCGTATTTCCTTTTCCCCTTCTTGAGAAACTGCAAACTACTAAGAATTTTGCTGATGAGAGGACTGCTTTCCAAACTTTAAACAGTTTTATTCTGATGACTGTCACCGAGTGGTACATGTATTCCTGGTCTCTGCTATTGTATTTCAAAAAGTTTTGCCTTTGCACTGTGTTATTCAAGACCACATTACAAAGCATTGATTCAGTATATTTTCAGGCTTGACACCACATTATAAAGCTATTTTCCAGTACAAATTATTCAGTACAAAACCAGCAAAGGAAGCATTATTTATGGGTTGTACAAAGCATTTAATTGGTTTTGAAAAGTATGTGGCTACTGAATCTGGAACCACTTTCAAATATATATTTCTTGGTCTCTTGGGGATATTTATCTACTTCTAATAAGAAGCCTTTTTTTTAATTATTTGGTCTCATTCCAGAAAGTCAGTCTTTTGCTCTTCAAAGGTTAAAGATTAAAGTAAAAATGCCGGAGGCAAAATTACACAAAGGTTCTTTTGTAGCCTTGAAAAATAAAAGGCTTGATTTAAGGGATACTGAAAAAGTTTCAGAAGTTGAAACTTTTTTCTTAATATACAGCTTTATTTGAAATACTGATATTTAGCCAGCCAGAACTGAATGCAGCAGGAACTCCAACTACAGCCTTCTTGGCCTTCCACAATAAGGCCAGAGCACTGTGGCCCCTGAGCTCACAGATGGCAATTGTACCATGCCATGGTTATTTTCTTCCACTTGGGATGCCTGTGACTAAATCTCTTTTTCGTAAGACAAGACTGTATAATTCTGCAGTGACATTATCGCACATGAAGCAAAAAATAAAATGTGAAGATTCTCTTATTTGCTGGTCCAGCAAGAATCAACTTTTGTGTGTTTGAGCTTTTTAGCATTTTAAGTTATGTCTTTGCAAGCAGATCCGTGTTTAATCTTCCCTTGCTACCAGCCAGAGGTAGTCCAGCCCTGAACCCAAATCCATGGTGTTGTGTTGATTCAGCTAAAAGATCCAGCTTTCAGGAGGTTTTATCTGCTGAGGCTCAGTGCTGCACTTTTTGAGGAACACAGTCTGTTCTCTACTACTGGCTTGATTCCAGCTAGCTGAGGGCAGCAGCACAGGCTTGCACATGCCAACACACAGTGGTATCAGTTTCCTCAAGTGAAAGAGTTTTCTAATTGCAGAGGGTGGTATTATTTGCCACCATTTTGAAAATAAGCTTTTGTGGGAGGCCAAGCCAGTGCTCCCAGTCCTGCTTCCCTCACTGAGTAACTGTCACCAGCATCCCAATTGCTTCCTTTCATGCTGTTTGCTCTGTATGTTTTTTCTAAGATCACAACAGAAACAGGTAGTCTTTCACAATATCAGCATAAAATACTTCTAAAGGCAATCAAGTTTTGCCTTATAAACTAGGACATCCTTCCTAGTATCACTTAGCTTTCAGTACATTTTGATCAGATGCACTGTTCTGTGTTGCTGTATTGTACTCCAGTGCTATTCGCAGATCTTTAAAATATCCTTACATCATTGGTTGTAATATGTGCTGTATAAGACATTAAAGCAATATTATTTTTTAATTTATTTTATTTTTGCATGAGGTCCAGGTATATGAGAACTCCATAAAACATTTTAATCTTATTTTAATCTTCAGTTTAGATTTCTCTATTCTCTTTTATTTTCCAGGATGGAAGCAGTCTGGGATTTCTTTTTTGCTAGTAATTTCTTTTGTTTCCCAACATTTCTCAGTTGTGCATACATTTGCAAGACATTTCTACTTGTTTTGTCGTCCTTCTTGATTGCACTTAGACCTGCTTTGTTTCAGTCTCTTCTTGCAAAATACAGAGGAATTGATAAAGTCAACTGAAATGCTATAGCAGTAAGTGTGAAATGGAACAAAAATAACACTTTGACCACACACTGGTGGGGAGAAGTAGTGTGCAGCCAACACGTAAGCCCTGTTCAATGCAAAGTGCAAATTTGTCCTTTCCCATTTTTGCAAAAAACATTTCTATTTCTCAGAATAACCACCATTTATAGAGGATGCAATTGTTATTTGCTACAGACCGTACACAGATAAAATATCCTAACTGAATTTACTCTCTTCTCTTGGCTAAATCAGTCTTCATGATGTCATTTATTGTGGGTGATTTGTGGTGATCTATTTTTTATCAGTAAAAAGCCAGGTGTTAGGCTTTGTTCTACAGTTCGGGTTATGTTTATATCCATCTGTTCTAGGAAAATGAGAGTGTCTATTCTGCAGTTCTTTGAAAAGGTTAGAGTGGCCAGGCGACATTCACTTGGATAAGTGCCAGGGAAGTCTAGTTTTGCACAGTTTAGAGGCAGAACAACCAGACAGACAGCACAAACGTTTGGTTAATAGATCTCATTAAATAAAACAGAAAAAAAAATTTTGGTGGCTACTGGACAAGTATGAGCTACTACTCTAGGTTTGTAATAGAAATAATATTTGGGTTGTTGTCCTGGTGACTGAGTGTTAACCTTTCACATATAGGTACAAACTGTGCTGAGCAAAGAATGCCACATGCATCAGCTAGTGTTCTCATCAGTTTCAGTCAGTAGTGAGAGAGATGTTGTCCCAGGTTTTCTACAGTGCCTCGTTTCTTGGAGAACATGAAGTTAATAGATGGAACTTCAGCTTTATCCTTTGATAAACATTTTTATTCTGCATTTCAAATTTGTATTTTTAGTCATTCTGTTAACACAACATGAAATAATTCAAAATCTTAATTTACCTACATTAATTGTGATTAAATATATGGTCAAGTACTACGTACCTTACAAAAAAATGGGGTTTTTCTCATTAATCGCCATAACTCTCAAAAGAATCCTCTTCAACTTTCCTGTAGCTCTTCTTTTTCCATTGCTTCTGCCAATAGTCTTTTTAATTCATATACACAAGTTCGCCAGAAACAGATGAGAATGCATGCATCTTAGACAGAAACTGGAAGTTTGGAAGAATGCAAACTAGATATTGTTATTAATATAAAGGATTGTTTTCACAGTCACAATCAGTGATATTTTTAAATATTCTGAATAGTCAGCTCATGTAAAATGTTCTTTGTACTGTGAAATGAAACAAAATGTGAAAGCTAGGCTGCCATAAATCAGTAGATTTTATACTGTTAATTAACAGTATAATGTGGGTCACTGTAAACTCCATTCCATTTATCATCTGCAGATTTGAACGCATCTTTGACTAGTAAGATTTTCTTTTACAGAATCTGTGGAAAATGTAGTAAGATACCATTAAATCTATTAATTTTAAGTTAATCTTACACGGCTTATCATGACCCTTTTATTCAAAAATATTATGCTCATGTTTCATAGGACATGGAAACCACAGGAGGTCATGTAATACATTTGCATGTTAAAATATGCCGCAGAGTTTGTGTATGAAGTCAAACCAAAGCATCTGATTTCTGGCTAAGATAGAATGGGAAGAGGAGAGAGCTAAAGGATAGCCATACTGGATCAAATCAAGACTGTGTTTTGTCCAGTATCATGTCTGCAGGAGTACATGTAAGCCAGTAGCTAAAGACAAAAAAATAACTGAGCAAGCATATATAATATGCCTCTTCCAATTTCTGAATATTTCCAGCTGAGGGGATTTCCTAAACCAGATGTGTGTTCTGTATGGTTTGTAACCTGGAGTGGATTTGTCTTCCTCAGTTACCCATTGAATATATATAACATTTAGCATACAAAACATCCTTTGTCAACAAGGTCTGCATGTCTATTCCCTCCTTGTGGAGTCACCTTCTTTTTATTTCTGACTATTCTGGCCCATCTAGCTTCTTTTGACTCCTCCAGCTTTATTTGTTAGAAGATGATTCTAATTTGACCTCACTCAGAAGCACGAGGATTTGGGGAGTTAGTAGCAAATAGGTGTCATTTTTTTATTCCTCTTCTAGTCTTCTTATTTTAGCATTTCACATTTTCAAACTTTCTGTGATAGCTATGAGGATTAGAAGTGTATTTGTTAAAATATCACATAACAGATTCAGGAAACTTTAAGACCATTTACTATGGTGAATACACAGTAAAAATCACGGTAGTTGTCAATACTGCATCATTGTGAAGAAATTCCCTGTCTATCAGCAGATGCTGGACTGATGATGGAGTACACAGTGATGGAGTATACAGAGCACAGAGTAACTTTCAGTAGCTTTAGGAGAAGAGAAGAGCTGGAATCTGTGGCCTTTAATATTTCATATCATAATATGTTTTAAATATCATCATAAGGTGAGCAAGGGGGAAAAACATTTCTTTGAGCACCGCTAGAAGGATGTTTTGTCCATCTTATTCAGGGGCTAAAGTGAACAGACTTCTGGAGATCTTTGAGAGGCAAGTCAACATGGATAGATTTTACATCTACCATCTGCAACTAAACAATGAACTTAGACACTTACTTTAGCAGATGATCTCATTAGAACCATTTCATTGTCTAGGAGGTAGGTTGGGAGTCTAAATTACATGGTCTGAATCCCACACATGATGTCAAAAATAATAATAACAATTGCTTTCACTCTGAAATTTAACAAAATATTTGAATCAGTGATTACTGAATTTTTAAAAATCGATTTTCTTTATTTTAATTATGCTTTGATGACTGAGAGTGAGGAAGGAAAACAGTTATTGCACATGAGCAGGCATAGCAGAGTTTCTTTAAACATAAGTGTTTAAGGAAGACAAAAGATGCATGGATTTCTTTTCTGACAAATTATTTCCCATCTGACTGTCAGCCATGAATTTTTCCTTATCACTTGCAATGGATCTTTTCTGAAGAATGAAAATAAACTCTGTTTTAGTTTGTTCACTTCTTTATATTTCCTGACTCTGACTACAGGAAGAAAAACTAAAATAACACAAATGAAACTTCCTTTTTTTGCTGTCCAGTGAAACTGGAAATACCTCCTGAGTGATAAATAGTCTTCTGTGATAATTTTTCTGCATTAAGCAGGAAATAAGATGCTGAGAGAGATGGATTAGTATTGACCACTTGGGAGCTTAGTTATAGGAACAAAATTTCTGTGAGAGTATCATTGTCTCAATGGTGAATATCACAGATGTATTTTAGTAACTGGACATTATTTAGATGCTTTGACATGCAGCATTATGAATTTGGGTATTTTTATGTAACTGTCAAATGTCAGCAAATGATCATGAAATGCTTTTTTGAAAGGAAATGAAAGTTGTGTACAATTGTCTTTTTAAGTAGTCTTGATCTACAAATTCAACTAATTTTTGACTCTTGTGAATTAAATACACAGCTCTGCAGCAGCAGAGCCAGTGGTTGCTTTTGAAACTGATTTCAACAGAACAAAGATGGCAGAGATGACTATAAGAAATAAAAAAATAATGAAAATATAAATAGCCTTATTTTTATATATGAATAGTAATTTTGGCTTCTTAATGAGGTGGGTTTTGGTTATAACTTCAAGCTGGAGTTTTCACCCAGGTCATTTTTCTGAAACTTGCTATACAGTTATATTTTTACAGTATTTTTCCTGATGATGATCACTGAGCTTTAGGGTATGGGAGATCAGTCTGAAGAAGTATTTGCTCTCATGACTGATCTCATCATAGTCCAACACCACCATTGTAGAGCAGCTTTTCCTAAGTGGGTAAATGTTGGATTCCTGCAAACAGAATTAAGAGAAAACGATATGCTTTTTTTTTCTGTAATATAGATTAAAAGTAAATACATCTGAAAGCTTTTCCTCATTCTTTTCCCATCTGTGTCTTCTGCAAACAGGTGAAAAATTAGTTAATTCTCAAATTAATGAAAACTTGGAAACTACTACCTTGAATGAGGGAAGGAACATTTTGTGTAAAAGTCTTACATTAGTAATGCATTGAGCTAAGAGGAGTAAAAATAACTAAAAAGTTACTTTATTTACTATTGAAGGTAATAGTATTTTACTTAGTTATTTGAATTGTGATTTACAAATGAGTGATGGACATGCAGAATAGGTTTTAGGTACAGAAGTCCAGTTACTAACATCTCTGAATTTAGCTCTGTATATATGTGTGAGGAAGTCTGTTTTAGATCTCTTACCAGCTGTGATAAATATGTCCAAAATGCCACTTTCAAACCCTGTCTTATACCCTCATTAAGACACAATTGAGCCTTGATTTCTTAAAAGTCTCGGGGTTTATCTGTATTGCTACATATTACTTTTTTTTTTAAAGCTCTCTTTTACCTCGTTGGCTCTTCCAATGTTGATGTGAAAAATGCAATGACCTTCAGTGGCTCTCTGGAAGACATGTTCGGGTACACAGTGCAACAGTATGAAAATGAGGAAGGGAAATGGTAAGCTCTTTTTCTTTTCTTAATTGAACACTCCAAATTATCAGCTATTCAATGACTCAGGTGCTATTTGTAAGTATGCCTGATACGTATGAGTCAGATTCTGTCAGTTGTATTTCTTAAACTAATGCACAGTCCCAAAGAAACCTGGAAAGATTGGGAGACTGAAAGATCCAAATTTGTATCTACGTTTAGTTCCTCAAAGACATAAATTAGTTTACAAAGTGGATAAATTCCCTCGTTGATGGAGCTGAGAACGTTTTGTGTTAAGCCTGAGCCTCTTTTTTCCATTTATCAAATAAAACTATTATTTATCTTTTCTTTGTGTTAACGTATTGGCAGTGAAATTGCTCCTGGTTTACCTAACTAATTTGTATTACATATTTTTTTCTAAAGTTTTTCATCAGTGGTTGTCTGAACTGAGTTTTTTAACTAGTGGGAAGATTTCCCTGTCAAAACATTTATTAGTACAGTACTCCACCTTCCCTTTTGAAGGGCTAATTATGCTTTGCAATTGGTAATATAGTCACATTTGGAACTTGGAGTCTTCTTAACCTGTCTTTTCCTTATTGTTTTCCTGAATTAGAAGTTGCATTTTGGCGTGCTTAGTGGTATCATTGCTTCTTGGTCTTTTGAAAAACACCTGCTCATGCTTTTCCCTTGTAAAAACAAACTTCACAGGGTAACCACTGGGTTGGTGGACTGAAATAATGATTGGATGGTAAAAGTTCTGGGAATCCTGAGATCTCTGTCATTATTTGCAGATTGCTCTGGTTTTCCGAGAGCTTTGCTAGTAATTTGACATTCTTGGTAAACCCAGGGACTCCTGTGGGCAGCCTGGGACAACAGGCACATAGCTGCATGACAGCCAGGTCAGACTGTTCTGCAGCGCCCGAGCAAACCCCCCTGCAAGCACAGGGACTGTTTGACTCCAATTCTGTCCACCGCTGCAGCACAGTGTTCACTAGCCATAGAGGATGTTCAGAGAAATAAAATTGCAGAATCTGCTTTTGAAAATGCTGGCTCTTGATTGCCCAGGTTGTAGGATGTTTAAATATACATCTGCATGAGGGTCATGGGAGAATAATAATGACCTTCTCTGAGCTAATTTAGACCTTCAGGACATGGTATCCATTCTAGGAGCTGGGTTTTGCAGAGTAAGCTGTATTGTTGTAAACTGTCCTGAAACCTTTCAAGAGCAAAATATAATATGAGCTGGAAATAGCGACTCTTCCAGTAGCTGAAGGAAGACAGGAATCTAAACTAGTGTGCTAGATCTGAACATCTCTGAAATTAAACTCCAGAGCTGCTGTTAAATTGTCAAGCTTTCAAGTTGCTTTCAGAATAGCAACATCCAGAGCAGGAAATCTGTAGATTGACAGTTAAATATACAAAGCAGCCTTGTGATACTTTTTGTCAACTGCTATAATGCTGCCTAGATACCACAGATAGAGCTTTTCAGCAACACATGTTCTGTGAACCTGACTGCTGCTGTTTCTCAAGAGAGTTTGGGTCCCCTAAAAAAATCTCCTGTGCAAAAAGACAAAATAGCCTTTCGGACCACTTCTTAATTTATTAGTAATGAAAAAATCTTAATGGATCACAATGAGCTATTCCAATAACGCTTTTTTTAGAAGCTGGATTGTGTACTGGGTTTAAGTTCTCCTTTCTGTCTTTTTTTAATCCGTAGGCTACATTTTACATGTTATGTCATTCTATTCAAATGTCTTCTGCCTGGATGCATGAATTTATTATTAAGGTTGAAATGGTTCTCTCGGTAACCCTTCACAATCTTCTAATTGTCCAGGTGCAAATCTTTCTGAACTATTAGTATTAATGGCAGGATTTCTGTTTCAGAGTGTGCTGTGAATTCTGATTTAATTCAAGTTATTCCTTACACAATTAATGGAGCCAGTTGTTATCTGCTGAGTAATGCTGGGCTATTTAGTGTAGCTAATGAAGATGTGAGAACAAAAAGAGTGTCCATCTCTAAACAACGTTTCCTGCTGTAAACTGGATTTAGGAGTGGATGCTAATTTGTGGTGCTTACAAAATACTGTATGAGAATAGTGATTTTTGATCACACCAAATTTTGAAAAAAAAAATTGCACAGGATAAAAATCCTTCACATTTTAAAAATTTGAAATTTCTTTTAATAAACCTTTTAATAACATTATTTTTTATTATGAAAGGAAGATGATGTATTTTTCACTGCTGGTTCACGTTACTTAAGAATGAATTCTTCAGGGTGCTTATGAGCCTCTCCTTTGGCATTTGGTCTCTCAGCATTGAAAATATATTTTCTTCTAAAATATATTAAAGATCAAGGAGATATTAAATAAAACATGTATTTCCTTCTGTATTACTTTGAATACTTGTCATCCACCCACGAATATTGCTTTTGTTTTCCACTGGAATTTTTTAAAATGTTATTCTATTGTGTAATGGTATTCTATTGTATTTGGTATATAGGCACATTCTCTTTCTGTGTCCTTAATAAAGAGGAGACAGAATGGCTGCTTTTGCTTGTATCTGAACTAGCATAACAGTTACATCTCTTGCTCTCCATCTTGTACTCCTAGTATGGAACTTGCTGCAGCTGTGCTCTCTCTGTAAGTTTTATTTGCTGACTTTCATGCCTTTTAAGAAGGAAGAAATTTCAGGTAACTTATTTCATTTGCAGGGTACTTATTGGTTCACCGTTAGTTGGCCAACCTGAGAAAAGAACAGGAGATGTATACAAATGTCCTGTAGGAAGGGACAGCCAATCACCCTGCATAAAACTGAACTTACCAGGTATGAAAGAAAATAAAGCTATGTCACATGGAGGAATAATAGAGGTCAGATCTTAGGAGATTTAGCTAGTAAATATGCATTAGAAATGTTTCGATAGAGAAAAGTTACTTAGGACTTCAGAGTTAAATGTGAAGGAAGTTGTGTTTGTAACATCAAAAATAATTTTATTTTAAAGCTTCACATTGTCCTATGGAAAACATGCTCATGATTTTAGAATAGGCATTTGGCTGTTATCAAAACTTTATTATGACTGGCATTAACTGACCGTGCTTGGCAATCCTGGCCATGGAGCCAGGAAGGCCATGGAGCATAGATTCATGGATTAGCCTTTCCAAAGCTCTCTAAAGCCAACAAGAGCCTTCATAATGCCATCAGTAGTATTCTGATGAGAACATAACTAGCCAGAACCAGGCTGATGCATCTTAATATGTTACAGATAAATATTAATCATTTTCTTGCTCATGTCAAGAGATATGTGATGTAGACAGGAAGAGAGTTCCTGCTAATATGAATTTCACTAAATACACATGTCATGGTATTTTTTGTCTCCTCTTTTCCCTTGAAAACCTAAATGTCAGTAATGTAGCATAACAGTAACAAATATAAAAGCTGTTAAGTCATTTATAGCAGGACGGTGTAAAAAATACTCGTTTTCTAATTAGCAAAACTCTATGAATAGTAATCTCTTGCTTTCATTGTGCTGTTATTTTTACTTCTTTTCTTTTCTGCGGTTCAAGAAAACTATTTGAGACAGCAACCCAGACAAATTTTCTGGGATAAAAGCCAGTCTCAGAAATTTTTCTTGATTGTTGCAATTGAAGAAGGAGGAGGAAGGGTGCTAAAATATTTGATGAAACCAATGTCAGTCTGGGTTTTATTTTAGAAGCTGGAAGCTCCATGCTAGGGAATATATACTTTAACATTTTATTTCCATGTTCCCAAATACTTAACATTTTAATCTATTTATAGCTTCTACTTCAGTTCCTAACATCGTGGAAGTAAAAGAAAACATGACTCTTGGAACAACCTTAGTGACTAACCCAAAAGGAGGCTTTCTGGTAAGAAAGGACTTTTTGCCAATTTTAAAACTCTGTTTTTTCCTCAGGTATCATAACAAAAACATTTCACCCTTTTTCATCTTTTAAAGGCATGTGGACCACTTTATGCTTATAAATGTGGACGTTTGCATTACACAACTGGAGTTTGCTCTAATGTCAGCTCCACTTTTGAAACCATTGAGGCAATTGCTCCATCTGTGCAAGGTATGCATGCCACAGAAATTCTCTTGTGTGTGTGAAAATACGAATTGCCAAAGACAAATGTATACACATAGGCATACCAAAAAATGTGAACTGCTTAACTTAGCTACCAGCATTACCATGTTAAGTAAATGTTTTCATTGTCCGTATATAACCTAAATTCTTGCTACTTTTGGAATTTATCTCAGTATAAACAATCATTAGAGTGCTATGTAACATCCAAACACAATTGCTAAAAATAGTTGCTTATGTTTTTTACTTAAGGCCAAAAGCCTCTTTTAAAATAATGACGGCATGTTAAGAACTAATACAAACCCAATTTAGTAATATAGATAAAAATCTTAAAGACCTGATTCTTTGGAAAAATCAAAGAGGAGCAGGTTGACATTGAAGAAGGTAGAGGTCACTGGTAAATACTCCGGTTATGTGATCTAATCTTAAATTTCTGCTTACAAGAGAGTGCCTTGCTGATAAAGGGAACACAAACGATTTAAAATACAATGCAAAAAATGATGAATGACAGTTGGCATCAAACATGTCAGTTCAGCCCCACTGCAGAAAGATATGCATCTGTTACTAATCACAAAAGTAACTGGAGCTATGAGATCTATTTGGTCCTTGTTAGTATCAATTCTTATGTGTCAATTTGTGTTGCAGAGTGTAAAACCCAGTTAGACATCGTCATAGTCCTCGATGGGTCCAACAGTATTTATCCATGGGAGAGTGTCACAGCCTTCCTAAACAGCCTCCTGAAAAACATGGATATAGGTCCCCAGCAAACACAGGTAATACGGTAGATATTTTATGGTTGTTTCATTTTCAAGGAAAAAAGGGATTTACAGGAAATGGGATGAAAGCATCATCTATGGAGCTCTCAATTCTAAGAATTTATGTCAATGGAGTACTGAAACAAAATAGCTGAAACCACAACTAAGTGAGTGTCTGCCACCAAGTAGCAATGTCAGGGAGGATGACCAACTTTTTAACCTAGAGACAAAAGTTAAGTGCGTTAAATGAGGCCGTTTGAACACTGTCCTTTCCCACTTCCTTCCTCTTCACAACCACTTCTTGTCTTCTTTTGTACTTCATAGCACATGCTCCTGCAAGGCACACATGCATGGTTCTGACAGCCTTTAGTTGTAAGCTTTTTCGAGCAGCGTTCAATATTTTGTACTATGGACTACTGAGCATACAGCTTTTAAACATTTGGAGTCATAATTAATGAGTGGCTGTTAAAGCCACATGTTATTAATGGCAGAAGCTGCATTTATATAATAAGTGGAGAGGGCCAAATTCCCAGCTGCTATAAATCAGCACTGTTCCACCAGAATTAACAGAGCTACAACCAATTACCCCAGCTGAGGATCTGACATATGTTTCACAGTCTGCTGAACAGACTATGTAAATAGCAATCCCAGCAGAACTCGGGGAAGGGGAAAACATGGACTCTGGGATACATTTTAACACAGAAAACTTTATTAACAACAACAGAAGAAACTGGGTCTTCCTTTCACTTCTCCCTTTTCCCATTCCCAAAATCAAGGATTTACTGGGATCCTGTATAATACTTGATATTCTGCAAGCCAGTACTTAGCAGTTTTGCTACTTCAGGTTAGCTCCTAACATTCTGCTCCTGCCTTCACAAAGGAGACTGTGAGAGGTTGTAAAGGATACCTCTGTCTGCAAATCCTCACCATTTTCCAAGTTAATCGGGGTTTGTGAGTTACCACCCAACTCCCATTGGCTGTACCGAACACTGGCTGATAAAATTATTACTTATAAACAGTCAACTTTACAATCATGTCCCATTCTTAAACATGCTGTTCTTTGAGATATTGTGAGGAAGAAGGAAAAACACTTTGTCAAATTTAACAGAAAGGAAAAAAAAAAAATTCCTCCTGGTCCCTTAAGCTGGTGATTACCCAAACATGTGCCATCTTGGGAAAATACTTAAACCTGAACTTCCCACTGTGGGGCAATGGCTGTATGGAAATCATCACTGCCTTCTGCCCAAAGGGCTTCATGGGAATAATATGCAGGGCCATCAACTCTACTGCACCCTCACCCCTCTTCCTCACCCTGCAATTCCTAAATTTTTACATTGCCACACCTCTGTTATGTTCGATTTTGGAATCCTGCCTCATCTGTGTGGCTCAGCTCATGCACAAAAGGTCTCTTCATGACCTGCACTCCAGCAGCCCCCCATCTCCACTTCCAAATTCCATTCTACCCAGTTTGGCATAGCCAGCCCTCTTCTCACATGTACACTTACTCAAGAACATCAGCTTTGGCATCTGATTGCTACAGAGCAGAAACATTTGAGAGAGAGATAAGAATGGAATAAGGAGAGAGGCTGAAAAACTTGAAATGGAAGGCAAAACCTAGGTGGAATTTTCTCAGTTCCTCTTCCCTGCCTCCCCAGAACATACCCCATTTCTCTCCTCCCCTCTGAGCCCCCTACTTGGGAACCCTGGCACAGCCAGAGGTAGCAACAAGTTTATATCGTCTCCCCCACCCACAGTCTCCTTTCTCAGAAACTGTGTTTAAATGACTATTGAATGGGGAAGAGCAGAAATGACAAAACATCTCCCCTCTCCTCTGGGAGCACAGAATAGAAATACAGGAACAACTGTTACTTTCTGTCTGTTGAAATTGATTTTTCCATGTTCATCTTTTGGGGATGTTTGAGCACATAGAAATCAGTGGACTTTCACTGACTTCAGATTGTTTTTCTCCTGCACGGGAAAGGAATGAGGTGATTACAAAGTAACTCCTTAGGACCTTGGGTGTGACTTGTTCAAAACTGTGTTTTGATTAGAGACTTGCAAGACGTTTTATTTCCACTTACCCCCTCCATGAACAATGGTCATTAGATTTGTGGCAAATCAAAAGATAAATTCCTCAGTGTCCCATGTTTGGCAAATTTGAAAGTGAAAGCCAGAAGATTCAGATGCAAAAAGCCAAAGTTTATGGTATAATTTTTTCAGAAGTATTTCCTTCCCTTCCTCTTTCTGTTCTCCAGAAAATCCACAACACCATACTGATGGTTAAGCTGCATATCCTGAGTTTAGGGATAAAAGAAGTAAAGGGAAAGTAAGGTTAGAAAAGTAGAAAAGGCAGAAGGAATTAAATGAGAAAAAATGTTGCAAGTAGGAACAAAATATCTCTCCTGGCCTTATTCCACATTTTAATGTAACTGCAAAGCAAGATAGCTTTTTTTCTCTCTTTTAAAGTTTTGTAGAGATAATTACCTTTTTAATATGAGGGTGTATTTTTTAATCCTTTACATGAGCAACCTTCTGTGGTAGAAGAATATCAAAAGAGAAAGCAGATTACTTTGATATGTTTAATCCCAGCTTTAAAGCTATATTGGAATGGCCTTCAGAAATTTTCAGACATTATTTCTCCATTAATATATGACATAGGCAGTTATAGGTGTTTGACCTCTATCTGATTATATCTCCAAAGGGACTGTATCAGTGGGCTAAGAGGCCATGCCATGTCATATCTTATGATCAGTTTTATCTCTAGAAGGACAGAGTGTATTAAAGAGGTATTAAAAAGATTCAGGATGAGGAAAGACTTTTGCAATAGTTTATAAGTACTTTCTGAGTCCCTGAGAGCAAGCAAAACATAGCAGAATTAATTCAATTTTGCTTTGATTCAGGTATCTTTAGCAAGCACTCCATATGATAAAATGTATTATCCATTAGTGCTTCCCAAGGCATCTCTGCTTTTATTTCACATTAAATATGATTTAAATACAACCAAAAATTATTTATGATTTTCCTACACATCCCAATGGTGGAAATCCTAGCATATTATTTCCATATACTAAATGGTTTTTCTTTCATTTTGGTTTCCTTTTATTGTTGTTGGTTTTCACCAAATAGATCAGCTTAATAATTTATTGGGAAAGCCAGAATATACTTTCCAAATAAGGGGTTGTATTTACCTATAGAACAACAATAAATAATTGCCCTCAAAAATGTTTTGTCCCAAAGTAGAACAGTCCTTCACTTGCCTGTTCTCTTGTACAATACTTTTTAACAGGAACTGGGGACAATTAAAGAATTATTCCCTTGTGTAATATAAAAGCCATGGAATGCTAGGGAAAGGAACATAAATTTAGGGATTACAAAGATGTTCAGTAGATTATGGTCAGTAATACTGAGAAAAATATTAGGTTTTCTGGAGTAGAGCAGAATTACATCCTTCTGTGTAGCACTATTGCATTTTCCAGATTTAAAATAAACAAGCAAATCAAAACATAAAATGCCTGTAAGCATCATGCTTAGGGGCTTGCTGAAGTTATGCAGTTTGAGCAGGTTTATTGTCCCATAAAGGCACATTTGCATCACACAGATTTGTGTGTCATTTATAGTTTTCCATTAGAATAAAAGGCTGCAAAAGCTCAAACTTTCATTGCTATCTATATAATATAATTCTAATTTTACAAGGTGGACTTGATTCTGTGATCCTGTAGGAGACTGGAACATGTAGTCTAGTAGTATTTTGTTGGTTCTGGGAAGTTTTTCATTACCCTTTTTTGAGGAATGGCTCATCTTTGATGCCATGAAATATGTAGAACATGATGATCAGTGTTTTCAAAGACAGTGCTAAGGAAGGGTCCCGCAGAACAATTATATCCCATAAGATAACCACATGCCCCCCTTCCTTCCTGATTTACAAGCTATGCAACACAGTGCTGATTTCCAGACACAGATGTTCTTTCCATTCACTTCCTGAGAAGGAAATGCTCAAAATGTTTACTTGCTGTGATCATGGACAATGTTTCCTTTCAAATAGGAAATGATACAACTCAATGTCAGCCTCTAATCTTTTTTAGGAAAATGACAACACCAACATGGGTCTCTAGAATTATGGAAGACTGGCAGATACTTTTCACACTGGTAGCAGTCAATAGTTGATTTAATCCTTGGTGCCAATAAAGTTCTGAAAGCTGCAGATAAGGTGCCCATGGATCCACAGCGGCAGGCTCTCTGGCATACAGTAGTCTCTGGCTACATTTGTGCATGGTGCTGGAATACTTAAGGCACTCCTCCAGCTCCAAAAGACCAAACATAATGAAAGTCTCTTGTTTATCACCAGTTAATGGCAGTCTTTTTAAATGACTAGCAGCATCCTGTTCAGATTGTGCTGAATGTCACTTTAGATGCATGCCACAGAATAGTTGGCTTAGAGGGAACAGGTTAAAAATTTCATCTTTAGCTGGGGTTTAGTTGGTGCCACATGACTGCTCTGAGCAGTAATACAACCTGTGCCCCAGCCTGTTGTGTAAACACTGTGCAGGATTAATAGGCTGCTGCCCATGAGAACATGCAGCCTCTGGATGCTGTCAGCTGCAGGTGGAAGAGGGCATGCCTCTGAGACAGAATTAAAATATCTTAAAAGGGAGTAACTTATCATAACTTTGAATTTACATCAGTGCTTCCAGATTTGACTGTATTTTCAAAAGGGTACAGAAATCAAGTGGGATAGATTTTGCTACTGCATACCATTATAATTATAGTCCCATAGTCGTCTGTAACTAGCTTTTCATAATGATTGTGATACTGATATTTAGTATCAAATATTTATCCAACTCTAACCCTTCTACTACAAGCAAACAAACATTGTGCAGAATCTGAGAGGCAATGAAAGTACCTGAAAAACTACCTATAAAGCAATTGCAAAGTACATACTAAGCCACTTCTAAAATAATATGATGGTATAAATATCCCAGAGGCTTTATTGATCTTCAGTACCTAAATGCTAGAGTGCTTTTAATAATAGATGAGTGAGACATAAATGCCATGTAATACTGCATTATCCTAAATAACACCTATAAATTGCCATGTGTAACATAAAATTGAAATATGCTAATGGAACATTGTGTGGATTCTTCCCAGTAAAAGCTGTCAGGAACTTGCCAAAACATTAAAACTGACAGAGATGAATGAGAGAAATTAATTAATATTTAAGAATATTGCTCATCTCTTTATTTCACACTTGTTTTGCAGCAGGTTCCCTCAGGCATTTCTGGTTGAGTTCCAATCCCATGTGTTGATCTTTCACACAAAGACTTGTCCTGATGAGGTCATCTAGAGTCTTTCCATCATCCTCCCCCATTTGAGAAGCCACCATTTTATTCATGTTGTCTCCTCTGGCACTTGTCAGATGTCTTACTTTGGCTTACCTCCCGGTGGGAGAACAGCCGTGTCCTGGACTGCCCTGCTGTCTTCATCGAGATAAGGGTACTTGGGTCTTCCTCTCATCCTGAGGGCTGAAATTTGCCATTTCAGTTCTGTTTCTAGGCTAGGTTTAGGGTAAATAAACGATTTATTATATTTATCGATTTATTATAGTGTCGTATACTATTTATATGTACGTATCATATATGTATTTATATGTAATAAACGATTTATTATAGTATCATATTGTATTAGGATGGAATGAAGAGAGTTGTGAGTGAACCATGGCCTCGTATGCTATGAGGAAAACTGTTTTGAGAAGTTGTGGCTGGTGGTTAGGGCATTGGTCTGCCTTGGCCTAGAGGAGAGCAGAGCTGCAACACAGATTACTGCAAGTCAGGAAGAGCAAGCCTGCTTTTGGCTTTGTTCCTGTTTTTAATAAAAACAATTTAGAAACTTCAAAATGTTTCATGAGATTGAGTGTCTTCCAGCCAGTCTTGCTCAAATGCTTATAGGTGTTTCATACTGATGGAAACACATAGAATTCAATTTTTTTCTGGCTGTATCTACCCCACTGCAGGAGACACAGATGTTTTCTTTAAGGGTAGTTGATTTTTAACATGAACTGTGTGTTTCAGGTTGGAATTGTTCAGTATGGACAGACTGTAGTCCATGAATTTTTCCTGAATACATACTCGACAACAGAAGATGTGATGGCTGCGGCCACAAGAATACGCCAGCGGGGTGGCACACAAACTATGACAGCCCTGGGAATAGATACAGCAAGGTATGCTCACAAAATATTGGCCTGCATGTGGTAGAAACAAACATAAACAGATATGGTGATGATTCTGATTTTGTAAATTAAAAATATGATGTGGCTGACATCTGACTTCATTTTAGCTGAGCAAACAAGATTTAGGAGGAGGGTGCATAAACAGACTCTGTCCAGCATCTAGAGCAGTTATATATGGCACTCTGGAAAGGCAGCTGTCACTTGAATTGAGGAAATAGGGAAAGACAAGCGACATGGAGCAAGATTGTAGTCCTAAGCAAAGAGCTGGCAATCTTTGACGTCCACACAGAGCAGGTAGGAACTGTGTGTGCAGAGGGATGAAGAAAATTAAGTTTTTCAGAGGAAACAGGAAAAAATAGAACTTTTTAATGTTAATTTGTCTTCATTCTGAAGTTATTACAGGGTTTGAGCCCACTCTTGTCAGAAAGACTAGAAATTTTATATCCAAAGTCTTTGAAGCTTCTGGATCATTGGGAGATGTTGTAGCAATAGCATTATTTAGAAATGCTTCCTTTATGAGAAAAATGAAATCTGAGTTTTGTAGAACAGACAGTAAATGCAAAATCTCTTAGACACTTTCAAACCATGCAGTGTTGTCCTGGTATCTTTTTTCTTTTCTACTTTTTTTTTTTCCAGCATGACAGCATGACTTTATTCCATAAAAGATTGTATTTGCCCTTTCCAAACAACCATTTAGTGAAATATGCAACATCTTTCTGGTGAACTATTTGATTATCTGACCAAAGTTTTGTTGATATAATGTCTTTAATCCAATGAAATTCTCACATGCTCATCAGTAATGTTTTCCTTAGATACAAGTAGAAGCTTGAGGGAGTCCTAACAAGTTCATGAAAGCAGAGCCAGTCGAGAATTGCCAAATACTCAGAAACCACATGTGGTTCAGAAAGTCCCTGTGCACCACAAACTGCTGCAGGCTTGTATATACAGAAACTATCAGCAAAAGCTTCCTCTGTTCTTGAAATCTTCCTGTACATCCACTTTTGGCCATCGTCAGTGGTAGATCTTAGCTTTCACTCATGTGGCCAGTCTTAGAGTTCTGTGGTGTTTCTATAGAAAGAGGAAGCCCTGCTTCCTTCCTTCTCCAGAGCCCTAATCCAGCCTTGCCTTTTCTGGTCCCCTCCAGAGTCTGGGTGACCAGCTGCCCAAAACCTCAGTGCCCATTTGCCCATCTGTAAGTGTAGAATTCAACTGGTCACCCCCACCTGCCTCTACTCAGCTGCAACCTACTTCTGCCACATCCCCAACACCTGGTTTACTGTAGATGTGCAGAGGTGTGCTGGTAGCTGCTTTGTCAGATACTTTGACCCTTTGAAGTGCTGCTAGAGGGTGCAAATAGGAGGTCTTTTTGTATGTGGGTTTCAAGATGGGAGATTGTTGGTTGGGTCATTTTTAAGCTGCCAAAAGATGCTTTAAGGTGCCAGAAGTTTATTTGGGGAGGGGAGGAATTTTTCACTGTCCAGCATTGTATTTTCTGCTGTTGCTCTCAAATGAGTGAATAATGAATGAATGCTTGTAAAACTCTTTGGTTGCAAACTGTCATGTAAGTTCCAGTTGTTGTTGTTGTTTGTATTTCTTCATGGTTAATATTAATCTCCTTTTCCTGCTTCTTAGTTGTTATAATGTCTTTTCACTTACGGTTGACTATGCAAATATGACGTATGTGCTAAATGCTGACATGGTCTTTCTCCAAACGCTTTATGCTCCCTTTAGGAAAGAGGCTTTTACTGAGGCTCATGGCGCACGAAGAGGAGTACAAAAAGTAATGGTTATTGTGACTGATGGGGAATCCCATGACAACTACAGATTAAAAGAAGTGATTGATAACTGTGAAGATGAAAACATTCAGAGATTTGCTATTGCTGTAAGTGAAATTTAGTGGGAAAATTCAGAATCTTAAAAGCATGTTTAATCTTCCAAATGTAATTTCTGTTTATAAAGTTCATTTCACAGAATCTGTATGGAAATATAATCATTTCAGAGAGGGAAAAAAAAGAAGCTGAAAACAGCATTAAAAAATTGCTTTCTGATTTTATAGCACATAAGAAAAAGCAATCTATCTGTCTTCCTGGTGATGATAGGTATGTGTGCATGTGAAGAAAAAGGAGAAAGTTTGAGGGGCAATGTAAAATCAAATCCTTTTGTTAAGAGCAGTATTGAACACAGTAGATTAGTTCAAAACTTCTGAGAAAATTCTGTAGACATGTTACCTACTTAAAAAAAAAAAAGCAAATGTAAACCAGCAACAAAATCCAGGTTTATTATGACTGTTCTGTGTGCTGGCATTCTAAATTTGTCATTTTCATGTTGATCAAACTTAGTAGCTGAGAGCATCAGCGTTATGGAGGTTAACCCATATCAAGAAATACAGAAATATTAATGATAGATTTGGTGTAAAGTCTCCACTGTATTTGTGTATTCTATACTCAAATAACCTGTTTTCTGTCATTAATTTTGAAGATACACTGGATTGTTGCTTCTCTGTTCCTATCTTTCTTTGTTTTGGTACAATGAGGTGGCAACTTCAGTACAATACAACTTCAAGAAAGATGTATCTTTAATTTAAAGAAAGACATAAAACAAAAGTTGAATCCAGCAGCACACAAATTTTCAGTAGTTTTCTTCATAAAGATAGAGATCATTAAAGAAAAATTCATCCTTGAAGCTGCAATAATTTTTAGCAGTAAAATCCCTATCTAGACGCAGATTTGAATTTCTCCAGTGTCCAGGAATGCTAGAACATGGGCATTCGTTTTTTATTTCCCTCTCAAAGCAAGTTAGGTGTATAGAGCACTTCTTTCTATGTAGAATACTTGTTGGTCTGGGAATTGGAGAAGTGAGTTGTTTTGTTCTGCAGCATCCTGTTTTTACAGCAGTGCTGTTAAAACTGCAGAGCAAATCTAACGTCTTGTACTGTGATGAAGCTGCTAACACTGAATGCAGGTGTTGTTTTTATATGTATTTATAAGGCAAATCTGCACAAAAAAATATTTATCCTATGCCTAATTAACTTCTCATTAATTCCTTATATAAATGTGCTATGAGGAGAACAATGCGTATGCTGGTTTGAGTGGTGTGTTGTTTTTTTCCTAATTAAGGCCTACTTCAACAAATCATAGAATCATAGAATAAATCATTAGAATTTTGTAAAGAAGGGAAAAAAGGACAGTTGAGCATAGCAGACATTATGCCATACAGTTTCTTTGTTTGCTATTGTATTTTCAGAAAAACAACTGAGCCCTCATACAGTTCTGTTCTTATTGGAAAAGAATGGTTTCAAATCAATTTGAGGGAGGTTTTAACAGAACAAATAAAGGTTAGATGTGATTTCCCAGTATTCTCTAACAATGTGCCTCAAAGATATCTTCTAAATCAGGTTATAAAATGTATCCTTGACTACTTTTTTTTTTAAATTCTCTTTAGATCCTTGGCAGTTACAGCAGAGGAAATTTAAGTACTGAGAAATTTGTAGAGGAAATAAAATCAATTGCCAGTAAGCCTACTGAAAAGCATTTCTTCAATGTCTCAGATGAATTAGCTCTTGTAACTATTGTTGAAGCACTTGGAGAGAGAATATTTGCCCTGGAAGGTATGACATTATTTAAAATTTTACTTCATGCTCTATCCCAGCCAAAACAAGGACACTGCATTACAACTGAAGCAAATACAAGACCACCTGTGTTTATTTTCCTTTGCAATGTATTGTGCTGCATAAAATGTATTATGCAGGGAATTTTTTCATGCTGACCATAAACATATTTTACAATAGACATCACAAGCATAGATAACGATGTGAAATATATTCAGGTGCATTAGAGGCTATGGTGACAATAGCGTAAAAGGGTAAGTAACCATTACTGTTTTAGCTGGGGTAAACACAAAGTTGCCTTCTGTTAGGTAAAAAAGCATTGCCAGACCATATCCTCATCATTTGTTCATCTGCCTATACCTTTATGTTTTCTTTTTGGTTAGTTATTAAGTACAGCATATTACTTTGCTATACAAGTTAACATGTACTTGGTGTACAGAGTTGGCAAGACATAGTTTTGGAAATGTTCACAATACTTAGATTTTAGCACAGAAAAGTAATTCTCTCATAATGTCTGCTTACATTCTCCACCCAAATTAGGCCACTGTCCAAATCCCTGTTTGTTTCAAGCACGCTACTGGTAACAGAAGACTGAGTTTATTAGTTATAAATTATACTGGCCAACTCTGAAGGAATTTGTGTCATATAAAGAAAACATCCATCTATTTGGACTTTTTTTTTTCAACATCTCAAATTTCCAAGTAGCTGGAATAGTGTAGTTTGCAGCTGAAACAAAAGATGATGTTGAGTTGAATGTCAAGAAACAGTACAAATATGAGAGAGTATTCTAAAGTTTTTTAAATTGGACCTATATTTCTCAGACATATTTAGGTATCTTTTTTAGTGTATCATTTAGCTTGATCAAATAATATTATTTTCAGCTGATTATTACTAAATATTTTTCCCATTTATCTTTTTACTCTCTGGAAGATTTTGTTTTGCAACAAATTAATTTGAGGGGAATTTAAACTCTCTAAAGCCCAAAATTTAGCCTACTTAAGCTCACTGAGTACTTCAAAGTTCACTGAATAGGGGGCTCTTTTGTTAAATTCCTGTTTACTTGGAAGCATACACTTTCAGTGGAAAAATAGTTGTTCAAACAGAAATTAAAAACTTAGTCTTCAATTTGTGCTTTGTTCTTTAAGAAAGGTGAGAAAAATCATTGTCTTTCATTAGTAGAATAAAATCTGTTAGTTACAGATATTAAATGGATATAGAATAAAAAGTTAATCAACTGCTAGTCATGACAACAGATGAAGGATGTAAGACCTAACATGACTGAGTTCCTGGACATCTGTGAACTCAAACTCGAGGTTTCATGCCATAGCTTAGCCCTTTGAACAACCAGATGCCACTGGAAGAGACAGTTTCACTTTGTCATACTCCCCTTTGTCCCTTTTAGCAATCAGTAGACATTAAGTAGTGCCTGTCTGTCACATGAAACCTCAGCCTTCAAATAGTGGAGTAAATTGTGCTGACTTGGACTCGCTGTTGGTGAGGAATGCTTTATATCATGAACTGAAACCCTTCCATTGACTTTAGTAGTTCATTCGTGTAATCATAAGAAAAAATTGCAAAGTGTTTGAACATTAAACAAATTCTGTAGCTTGATAAAATATCTAAACAATGTAGTTATGTTGATGGTAGTGAAATTAACTGTTTGATGAAATTGTACAAATGTTATCTGTTTATCTGATAGTCAGCTCTTGAGATAACTACTCCTCGTCATCATGTACTTCAGTATTTTGGTACTTTAAGCATATTGTACCTCTTTAAGTATCAACAAGTTCTGCAGTCCTCCTTGAATTCAGCTTTAATTTTCTGCAAAAGATGCAGTAACAAATATGACTTCTTGGTTATTACTACTTTTTATTTAACATTAACCTATTATAAACAGAATATTTGTGCCTTGATCTATTTGCCTTATTTTCATTTCATATAGACTTGGCTGTATTACAAAAAATATATATTTGAAACAAAAAAAATGTGGTAAATTATTTTCATCCACACTGTAAGAGACAAGCTAGGTAATTTCACCACTCCCAAAAAGCTTCTTGATTTCCAGATTTTCAGTAGGAACTCAGACATGTGCTAAGATTTCTACATAAGACACCTGTGACATGAGACAAGAACTGTCAACTCCTCCACCTGTAGAAGTTACAGAAATGGCATAATCTGTCTACAAGACAATCAGAACAGAAACTGAAAATGGGATCTTAGCTTTTTGTCAAAGCATAGCAAAGTTGAATTGCTCCCAATGGGTTGGAACTAGAAGATGCTGACTGAACCAGTTTCTGTTGATTCTTCAGGCATGGTTTCCTGTCCCTTCCCAAAGCATTTCAGGATCTATTCAAGATTTGTGACTGTGTCCATGGATGCATTTTTGTGGTGGGGGAGAAAAGCAGATTAATTCTGTCCCACCCAAATTTCCAGTGACAATCCAATTTATTGGAAGTGTGCAACATGGAAAAGATTAATTAACCCCATACGTTGTAGCTTAGTGTCTGTGCATAACGTGGAGGTGACAGAAACCTTGATTCTTGAAATTCTGTATCTGAATCTGTTTAAATTTTCAATCTAAATAGCCTCTTACTAGTATAGTAGCACATTTGGGTTTCTTTCTCAGATTTCTTGTTTTCTTTTTGGTTTTGGCCTTTAAAAAATGCAAAGGAAAACTGAGAGGGAAATGAAAAATCAAATCCAACAAAAACCCATTCTTGACAGCCAGTGGATTTTTACACATAATCTTTTTTATATGCCTCTGTGTCTCATGGCATGGACTTCGGGTTTGAACAGCAATTTTATGTTTTATCCAACCCGTAGACAGGCACAAATGTTTTTTCACAAAATATCCTTTGTAGGACGCTTGGTAGTTTGAAACTCAATGGAAAGTTAGACTGAGGGCCATTATCTAAGCAACATTCAGAACTGCACACACCAACAGTATCGGCATTGTCCTCTGCCTCAGACTCTGAGATTCCTGTCTTTCTCAGCTCATTAAGGAGCATCCTTTACTGCATGAAAATATTGTTTATTAGCAAACGTGGAACTTGAGAATTTTATGCTTAAGAAGGACTTTTTCAGACTTAGCAAAGCAACTACATCTTGTGAAATGTGATGGCCTATGTTTGTGTGTCAAACATTTTGTGTCTGAGATCATGTCTCCTTCCTATGACTGGCTATAAATCCCAACAATTAGCAAAGACATCATGTCCCAGGGAGCAACCTCTGTGGGTTAGTTGCTGAGTGTCAAAAGTTCAGTATTATTTAATAGTCCAGATGCCTGAAATTCATGCAGCCATTGTTCGCTATGTCTCAGTTTCATTCACACAGCTGGAGGTTCGCCTCAGCACTCATGTGGTAACAAATCCTGGACAAGCATCAGAGCAGATTTCATAGTTCCCCCCTATTGCCCATTACAGTATCTTGCTCTCAAAGAGAAATCAATATGCAGAATATAGTTACCTTACTTGGCCGCTTACAGTGGCAAGATAGTCCTTGAGTATTGCTTTTAAGTAGAGGAAGAGGCAGACCTTTCTCTTCCCTGATGATATTTCAAGTGTATGTGGGAGCAAAGCAGCCCATCAGAGTTTAATAACTAGCATATAACTTACGTGACAAGATACTGAAACTAGTACTAAATCACCTGATACCTTTTTTATTCAAAGACGCTTAAGAGAACCAGGAAGATTTTCATCTAACTTTCTGGGCAGGATTATAGTTCCCAAGCCTTTCCCTGAGGCTTATGAATCTTGGACAGCTGGGATTTTCCTGTGTTGTTTTTTGCAAAGATTCATACAAACATCAAGTGTTTTTCATTTAAAGTTCCTCCAGCTGCCTAAAAATTTTTAGTTGCTTGAATATATGGCCAGGGTTACATGGCTGGTGTTTTATTGTTCGCTTAGCTGAAGTGGAAAATGGCTTAACCATGTTAATCAAACATTCCAAACATATTTACCATCAGCCTGAGGTCAAATATAGTCAGTTTTAGCCCAGAAATATTTGTTGGACAAGTTCTGAGACATAATCTTAAAATGAAAGCTCTCATACTTAATAGTAGCATTTAACACAGACCTTAATTTCTGTAATTATTATAAAAATCTATGGCAAATGATATTAACTGAATATTCTAGTTAATTATGCTATTCTTTAGTATCATATGGCATTTTCATTACACTATTCAGATATTTTTTCAGATTGAAACTACTTTATTTTTGAAACTTTTTTCTCTTTAATAGCAACAACAGACCAGCAGGCAGCCTCATTTGAAATGGAAATGTCTCAAGCTGGTTTCAGTGCTCATTATTCTCAGGTAAACAAACTATTTGAAGACAGAACTTCTTTTACAAAGTAGATTTTCATTGGTGATTGCATGAATTTGGAATGAGTGTTTCAGAATTCTTTGTACAGTCCTGTTTGCTGTTGGAAGTTTTGGAGTTTCCCATAATCCAGTTATTTTTTTGTAAAATGTATGTAAAGAATGATTATAAACAATGAATCTTAAGAAAGTACCTTCTTTACATGAACTCTAAATTTAATGCCCCCATAGTGCTATCAGGAGAATAGGCTATAATATGTTAAGAAAGACAGAGAAGGACATTTTACCAGGGCCTATAGCAACAGGACAAGGAGCAACAGTTTTAAACTGAAAGAGGGTAGATTTAGATTGGATATAAGGAAGAAATTTTTTATGATGAGGGTGGTGAGACACTGGCACAGGTTGCCCAGAGGAGCTGTGGCTGCCCCCTCCCTGGCAGTGTTCAAGGCCAGGTTGGATGGGGCTTTGAGCAACCTGGTCTAGTGGAAGGTGTCCCTGCCCATGGCAGGGGGGTTGGAACTAGATGGGCTTTAAGGTCTCTTCCAACCCAAACTGTTCTATGATTCTATGAACTCTAAAACTGTTCTCTCTAAATATTAATGTATAAATTCATACTGCATTGTATTGGTGAAATTGAGACAGAAAATATATAAAAAGGATATTTCTGCTATGGATATGATCTGCATTATTAGTAACACATTGAATACCTCAGCACTCAGGGGGTAAGTATTTATTAAACTGGGATGCAGAAATTCCTAGAAATTTGTACTAGCAGAAAATCACTCCCTATGTATTTTATTTATTCTTGAAAAATTAAAAAATCCATTGTAATGATCAGCTCGGTGTACACAAATGAAATTAAAATTTAACATGAGATAAAAAGAACTGGGAAGAGTTAATCTTTAAAGATACAAAAAAGTAGTAACAGTGGAAAAGAGCACAATAGGAGAGTAATTGAACTGAACAAACTCCAAGCAATGCAAGACAAACATACATAGGAGAAACTTCAACATGGCTTTTTATACAGCTCAGCATATCACCAGTAAAAAAAAGAATAAAAGATCTTCAGTATGATTTAACATAAATACTTTACTGCAGAACTCCTCTCCGTTCATTTTTACTCATTGCACTACATTATACATGATGCTTCAGATGGTGTACCATACCTTAGAAGCAAGTATTATCTTGACAGGGAACACAAGGATTATGTATAAGATAATCTATTTGGTAGAGAGTGTTCTTAAGTTCACAAACAACTGACCTGCTATCATTAGAACCTCACTTCAGAAGTGGGTCTTCAGCCCTTGGTGCATTGACAGACTCAGGGTCTCTGGTGTCTGTCTTTAGGCAAGAAAGGTCAGCAAACCATTTCTCACTGACAAAAGGCCCTTGGACAACATACAAGATCCACAGATTCAGCAGAGAAATTTAAGTGTTGTATTCTCTGATTAGCTTTGCTAAATCCCTTTTGTCTTTCTATTTGGCCTGAAATGGTGGGCTGAAGTTGTAGGAGCTGTGTTTCATTCTGCTGCTTTTCCTGAATGGACCTTTGTTGTTTGTTTTTTTTTTTTTTTAAGTTGGGTGCATTTTTAACAAGAAGTGGGAGACATACTGTGATTGTAGGGGCCATACTATAATAGGAAAAGCAGGGCTAAGTATGTAAGTATACAGTAAGCATTACCCAGATGTGAGGCATCATGATCAATGAACATCTAAAGCTTGTTCACATAGAAAACAGGCTTTTTGTTTTTCTTTGCATAAGGATTGGATCATGCTTGGAGCAGTTGGAGCATATGACTGGAATGGCACAGTGCTCATGGTGAAGGACAGTGGTACCTCAGTGCCAAGTAATGACACTTTTCATGACAGCCTTTCCGAAAAAAATGAACCTCTTGCAGCCTATCTAGGTAAGAGAAATAACCCGTCTTATAACACTTTTTGACAAATGCTAGAATGCTCAAATCTCATTCACAAAGAGTATCTTACAGAATATTATCTTACATTATAGGAGCCTGGAAAAATTTATAATGTATGAACATGTCCACTGTATGATTTTCTTGGTCTTTAAAAAAAAAAAAATTACTACTTCTACAATCAGAAAACTAGTCCAAAAGTACTTACAGGCCTAAGTATATCAAGACTTTCCCTAATAAAGGTGTCTAACCTGTTCAGAGAAGATTTCACAGATTCCTCTAGTATTCTTATCAGGTTTTTCTATGCCTTGATAATTAATCAGTTTTATACAATATTCAGTCTAAATCTTTGCTTAAAATTAAGCTGATTTCTGTCAGTCAATGGACAAGAACAGTTTACCACTACCTTTTTTAGAATAATCTTTGCATATTGGCAGGCTATTGTTTTCCTCTCAGCCTTTTCTACCAAAAAGCATCAGTGACTTTGCTCTCTCCTCTAGGTCTTTCTACACCTCATGGTTCTGTTTGTTCTGTTATCTCATTTAAGACACATTTTCACTGATGAAGAGTCAACACTGGAATAATTTCTTTTATTTTGCCTAAGTGCACTGTTTATCTTCTTTGCAGAATGGCATTAGCCATTTTTTTTTTTATTCTCAAATTTTGTAAAGTCATTTTAAACGTAGATCCTGTCCTCCATAATACTTGCAACCCTGCCACAGTTTTGATTCATCTGTAAATTTTTATAGCTCTTCCTTCACCCAAGTTATTAAATTGTTGTTAATATTAAACAGAGCTAGATTCAGAATGCCCACAGAATCACATTTGGAAGACTCCATAAGTTTGACAGTGAGCCAGTGACAATTGTTCTTTGAGTGTAGCTTTTCAATCAGCTATGCATGAGTTATTTCATCAGTACCATCATATTCTTACACTGTGTGAGAATGGCGAAGTGAACATGACTCACCAGCCTGTGAATAGGTTTAATAACACAGTGGTGCTCATGACTCTGAGACTGCAGGCAAATACACATACAGCCCTTTTAATTAACTCTGCTGTTATTCTGTAGCATAAGTAGGGCTAAACACCTAGTTGCAGAATAAGCCTTAAAAAGGCTCTGAATCACATCAAGTATTTCTGATACATTCTGTCTGTACTGCATCTTGACTTTTCTGGTTCCTAGGATATACTGTGAATTCAGCATTGACACCTGGAAGTGTACTGTACATAGCAGGACAGCCACGATACAATCACACTGGCCAAGTTATCATTTATAAAATGGAAGGAAAAGAAGTACAAGTGCTTCAGAGGTTAAATGGAGAACAAGTAAGTATGCATTCGTGATTAACGTACGAGAGGAATATGGCATGAGGAATAGAAATAATGATTTCAAATGAGAACTCTGCATCAGAAGAGCAAACAAAACTGGAAGTTGTAAGCAAGATCAGAAGGAAAGGTTAGGTAAATGCTCTGATATAGTCAGTAATGGAAAGTGGACTCTACAGTAGTCAGGGACCCTTGGAAATTTTCTCTTTGAGGGTTAAACCTTCACCAGTGTCAAAGTGGTTGTAGTCGTCTCTGTAGTTGCCATTATCTGTGTCTGCTGAGTGGAAGGGGTATGTCACTGGAAGGAAATGGGTGCAACAAGCTGGTTTCTGTGTGAGAGCATCATCTGGAATAGCATGAAGTATTGAATAGCTGCTTGTTATATTGAGTAGCAGCTCACTGAGAGCTGTTCCTGCAGGAAAAACAAAACAAAACAAAACAAAAAACCCCATGTAATCACATAATTAAAGATGATGTTATAATATTAGGTACGTAAGGGTTGAAAGACCTGTCTGCTCGGGTCTCCCCAGGCTGCAGTACAAGCTTCTTTCAGGAGAATTCTGGTTACCTCATTTTCACCTATAGCTGATGTCTGCAACTCAACTAATCAATCAATTCTTTTAAAGTCAATGAAGGAAAGTAGGCATTTTTAAGGTTTGAGGGATAGGACCTACTTGAAGCATCTTCTGTGAGATGAGATGCATCTTGCACTAGAAGAGACTGCTTGTCATGTTGAGTGTAAAAGAAATGCAGGGTGTCTAGTTTAGCTGTGAAGTATCAAATAAATCACACACCTTTGTACCTAGTCTATGAATGTATCTAGCTCTTTGTGTAGATCTTGTTCCTCTGCGTTTAGTGGCAACTTGAAATTTTGGAGACTGCCTGCACTGTGTTGTCTCAGAGCTTTTGTCCACCATTGAACCTTTACCCCTGGCAAGCCTAAGACCATTGATTTTGCTCTTTCTATGTATTATTGTCAAGACTGAAAAGAAAACTAACTTCCCCAAGACACTGCTATTCAAATGTTGTCTTAAGAGGTCCTAATCCCTTTAGCAGGTAGAAGGCACCATTTGTAACTTTGCAAACTCAGAAGAGTCAAAAATTGAACGGACCATTCTTAAATTAGAAAAAAAATGACAACAAACCCCAAAACAGAAGACAAGCTTCAAAGGCAAACAGATCAAAAAGATCTAGGTAGCAAAGAAAATTTCTGCCTAATGGTCAACATTTGGCATTGTTGTAAGCAGTTGTAAAATGGATCTCTGAATAGGATATGTTGCATGATGTTGCTGACTCTGTCTCTGATTTATACCTTATATTTTCCTGCAGATTGGGTCATACTTTGGGGGTGTGATTACCACAGTTGACATCAATAGGGACTCACTTACAGACCTTCTTCTTGTTGGAGCTCCTATGTATATGGGAACTGAGAAAGAGGAGCAAGGGAAAGTATATGTTTATGGTCTGAACAAGGTAAGGATGACGTTTATTGATCAGAAACAAAACATGCTCCTTACTGTCTTCATATCCTTATTTTAAAGAAATATGGTAATTTGAGCTGAGAAAAATGAACTGTTGAAAACAGAGAAACATGTTTTTGACAATTGAGAGTATAACAGATTATTTTTGAAAACTTTATTCTCAAAATCTTTTTTTCTCACCTTTTTTTTTCTAACAGAGTGTGTTATATAGATAAGGAGTATATCCTGTAAGCTGCAATATGGCATACATGCAAATTTATAGAATTAATTTTCTATCACATTTTCTTTTTGCTTTCACAAATTAGGGAACAGTAGGGCTCATCCAGCTTTTAAACATGTCACAACTAGTTTGAGGAATATAGCAGCTACACCTCTCCTTGCAATGTCTATGCATACTTTTTCTTCTTTTTTTCTTCTTTTAGTCCAGTACCATTGTGTATCATTATAACAAATGATTACCAAAATATGGTAATTATGGTAATTTGGTAATCATTACCAAAATATGGCCTAGCAATGATGGTCTCCTAAAATACTATTGCAAGAAAAGGACCTGAAGAGCCTGGATCTGTTTGACAAGGAACTCTTCCAGTTTCTACATGCATGTTGCTAACAACAAATTGCTGGTGGATAGGGTTGGCAAGAAAACAAGAATTCTATGTTCTCCAGTAATGTTAGGGTTTGAAATTTGTTTTTCCTGTGCTTACTTTTTTCCATCTCCACATAAAGGAGATACAGCAACTGCTGGCTGCTACTAATCTCTAGCATGAAACTCATGGGACCAATCTCTTGGAAAGTTTGGTTACATACCATGCTGCATGTGTGGTTTTGTACACCGGACCAGAAGAATATATATGTTAGACCACAGAGTATGTGTCTATTGAGGATAGGATTCAGTCCATATAAGAGAAATGCTGTCTTTTGTTCTGGAATAACAGTATTGTCTTCTGTGTTTCATCAAAAACTTGATTTACTTTTCAGATTAAGAGAATGCCTTTACAAGAACTCTACGCTATCTTAAGAATCAAGTGTTTACTTACAATAACATCCAAATATTGTTATGATACTATGCTTTCCTGTGAACCTCTAACTTCAAGAAATATGCAGAAGCATCTAGATGCAGAAAGAGAGGGAGCAAGAACGTCTTTCCCACTCGCTGCTCAGAAAGAACATTTGAATCATAGTTACAGAACCACAGTTTCTACAGTGCACTCAGTCACTAGGAATATGATGTAATTGTTTCATTTAATTAATCAGTTTGTCTTCTGGACAGGAACTCTTAAAAGCCTGCATTGCTAAAATGTTGATGGAAATCCACAAATTCTAAATCTGTTCTTTCACAGACAAAGTTTGAATATCAGATGAGTCTTGAACCTGTAAAGCAAACATGCTGTTCGCCATTAAAACAGGACACCTGCAAAGTCCTTAAGAATGAGCCTTGCGGTGCACGCTTTGGGACTGCGATTGCTGCCGTGAAGGATCTCAACCTTGATGGATATAATGATATTGTAATAGGTTCTCCCTTAGAGGATGATCATCGGGGAGCTGTTTATATTTATCACGGCCATGGCAACACAATCAGTAAAAAATATTCACAGGTATGAAGTCAAACTTTACAGATTGACAGCTGCTGTGAGTGTATGTAGCACAAGTCCTGTTTTCACATGTCTTCCCAACATAGTATCAAACCGTGGCTTGACCTGTCATTACAGGTTGTTTTTTAAAATGCTCTGTACTTTTAAACTCATTTTGATTTAACTGAATTTGACTCTAGTATTGTTAGAAAGTATATTTGCATGTTTTTATTAGAAGCCTTCTAAAATGTTCTCTACAGCAAAAAAAGTAGATATTTTGCAATTCTGGAAATCTATAGTGTGTTCATCACCATGGTAACCATTTTAGGAGTATTGTAATGAAATTTAATATATTTAAAGTCTAAAAGCTATCTAACTGCCAACAAATGTGTCTTGAATGTTCTTATAAAATCCTTCAACACGGACTGCATAAACCTCTTAATGCTTTTAACAGCGTATTGCATCAGGTGGAGATGGGGAAAAAGTGAAATTTTTTGGCCAGTCTGTGCATGGGGAAATGGATTTGAACGACGACGGGCTGATTGATGTCACCATTGGAGGCCTTGGTGGGGCTGCCCTCTTCTGGTATGGATACCCGCAGCAGCTGTCAGGCCAGAAAATAACCATTTGTCTTGGGCTACTGATGTAACTTGCATGCACTACTGTTTGGACTGTTGTGAGGATACTGGTTTCATCTCATGCTTTGACACTGGCTGTGAATCTTCATATTTTCATGTCTCTCTGGAGGAACAAGTATAAAACTTAATAGATAGCAGTAATAAATATAGGAATGTTTTAGAAGCCTTGTTTGCCTAGTATGAAGGCCTTGTCCTCCTACACTATATTCAAAATAGAAACCGCTTGTGGCATTAAGATCAAAATAGATACCAAAATAGATTCCGCTTGTGGCACTAAGAAACAGAGAAAAACCCTAAGGGTTCTCTTTTTCACACTCTATTGCGTATTATCTTATTAACAATGTCAAGGACAAGTTCAAATGTAAAGGAGTCTCTAAGAAAACACATTTGGCTTCCTGATAAGAAAACTCTAGTTTGCATCCCCACAGAAAATCTTGGAAAAATTTGACTAAACTTTCTGGTTAACAGTGAATTAATTTTCTTTACAAAAAAACATGATTCAGATGCATAATGAGGAATATATTTTTAAGGGAGACAAATCAGTAAAGAAATAAATAAGGTAACGTAACCCCTCATTTCTAAAGCACAACTAAAATTATTTCTCTCTCTCTGGTAAGGCAATTGCTAAGCCAGCTCCTTGCTTTCCCTCTCCTGCTGTTCCACCTAACTCACCTGCTAGGTGATCAGGTTTGCCAGGTCTTGCTACCATCCTCCTCCCCCAGGTGAGCTGCTCCTCACCTTCATCTGGTAGTTTGTCTTCCCAAAAGCTCAGTGTATGAACACAATGAGATGCCCCTTCGCTGCATTGTTTAGATCACAGATCTGAAGTAAGGTATTTTGCCAGCTAAATGTTCTGCTAGTTTGGTACACTGACATACTCCATCTTGAGGCCGGAAGGGAACAGAGCCAGAGCAAAGGGAGAAGCAGGAATGAGTTACAGGGACAAGGGTGAAGGGGAGTTCAAGCAAATTGGTAGTGAATCTCAGCCTGTTAACTACCCACAGCCTAAAAGATGGTATGCTGCCCTCTAGCTTGTGTATAATGATATGTTCATCTGTGGATACCCTCAAGGGTGGATCTGGGACTTCTATCTCTTTTAAAATGGGACTGGCTCTATAGAGCTGCTTAAATGCTTTTGAAAATAATTTCATTTCATTCAGTACCTGTTCTGAAACAAGGACAGCACTGTGGAGAGATCTTGTGACCATTTTCTCTGTCATTTGTTGTTTACTGGTACTGTGTATAGAGTGTATAAATTACTTGTCTAGACCATCACATACGTGTATTTTAATGTTGAATGTTGCACATTTTCTAAGTTCATTCTTAAGTTAAAAAAAGTTGCTGCAATTATTTTCAAGGCACTTCTCTCTTTGTGTTTTTGTTAAGGTCTCGTGATGTGGCTGAAGTAAATGTTTCCATGCAATTCACACCCAAAAGCATCAATATCCAACAACAAAATTGTCAGATAAATAAAAGAAAAACAATATGCATAAATGCTACTATTTGTTTTAAGACCAGACTAAAGTCGAAGGAAGATACATTTGAATCCAGTAAGTAGATAAGCACTAAGCTATGGAATCTTTACACTGTAAAACTGCTATGCTTGCATTCATTTATTTCTCCAAAAATGGAATGCAACTCTTCTAAATTCACTATTCAGAGTGCATTTAAGATACACTGGGAAAAAAGAATGTGTAGAGACAAATTGGTTCATAATATTGATCTCAACTTCCTTTGCAGGTCTGCAGTATTGGATTACTCTTGACTCACAAAGACAAATACCTCGAAGCTTGTTCACAGAAAGCCATGAGAGGAAAATGCAAAAAAATATAACTGTCAAAGCATCAGAATGTATTAAACATAACTTCTACATGTTGGCAAGTAAATCATTTAAAGTGTTTTTCTCATATTAACATTATAATAACCCAACTGTATTCCATTAATTGTAAATTAAATAACAAAATCTGCATCCAGAATTAATCTTAAGAAGTGTACATAAAATTTGCTTGCTACTTAGAATTTATATATTTGTCTATGTATATAGATATAAACTATTTACTTTTATGTACAGTCTGTTTATCTTTGTCTCTTTGTTTGTGTCTGTCTTAAGAGCATAACACACAGTAGAACCAAACAGCTATTATGGTTATTAGTTTAGGGGCATTGAAAACTCAGCAGGGGCATGTGAGCTGGAAGTGTAGTTTGCATATTGGTGCAATTCCTCCTACTAAAATGTAGTAAAAACCCTCAGAAATTAGGTTTGGGATAGAGAATACTTATTCACTGCAAACCAGAAATGCAGTTAACAACTGTTGAGTATGAAATTGTCCAGATTTTAACTAATGTGCAGAGTGAATGGAGATGTATATTATAAGCTACTCACATTTAAAATGCTTAGTGACTTCAGAGTTGTTTCATAATTCAAAACTAATCATAAATGCTTGAATTTGCTTGAATATGCAATACATCTCCTAACAGCAGGCCTCAGTTTGACTTCACACTAAGTGACACTGCTGTTTGTCTTACTGTTCCTTTAAGAACAACTAAAAGAGAAAAGCGTATGAGTTGACTGTTCTGAGACAGTCTTAAATGAAATTGTGTTGGATATGTTCAGGCTACATGACATTTTTATGATGAGATGAGATACACAAAAACATTAGTAGATATTTATAAGGACTGGCTTGCACGCTAAATGCTTTATCATCAATTGCAAGCATTCAAATGCTTCTCTAGCAAGGATGGTGACAGTGTGACTGAAAAATATTTTACTTCATTATTGTTTGGATTTTTTTAACCTCCTCAGATATTAAAGTGAATGTCCATAAGAGCAATTTTGTCTTCTTTATGTTCTAGGATAAGCCTGACTTTCAGGACTCTGTAAAGGTTTTGCTGGAGTTCAATTTTTCTGATCCAGAGAGTGGACCTGTTCTTGACAGTAACCTGCCAAATGCAGTATCTGAATATGTAAGTCAGCCAGATTCTGTATTAATAACCAATGTATTTAAGGTGAAATTCATAGCCCACACAAGAGCTGAAAGTATTGTCCACAAATTGGCTAAAGAGGCAGGTTCGCTGAGCCTGTCCAGAAGGTGTTTCCTCTAAATGAGTCTTTGGGAGTGAAAAGCTTGATTCAGTGTGCTTGGGAACCAGGCTGGGGTTTTAAAGCTGTCCCGAGTTAAATGAAGATAGAAGAGAGTACAACCAATTTTATTGTAATTTTTTATGTAGATAGAGCAGAGGAATGTTAGTCGTTTACTGTGATGGTGCTTGGCATCATTCATACTTCTACTATTGCCTCTTTTTCTAATCTAGATGAATCACTTAGAAGGGAATGAGTAAAAAGCTTATGTTTCACCTGTGCATTTTACAGGATATTGGCATGTTTAACTTACTAATATTAGAGAAGACTTCTCTGATTGTCAAACAGAAGACCTTATATAAAATTAGATAATGATTTAAAATGTAAATATTTAATTTTAATAATAAATGTAATAAAATTGAGAATAAAAATACTATTGTTGCAGATTCCTTTCACAAAAGATTGTGGAGCCAAAAATAAATGCATTTCAGATCTTGTTCTGAATGTAAAAGCAAGCATAGCTGGAGACAGGTAACTACACTGGGTTTATTGTATCACTTGATATCTGTGCAAAATTTATATGTAAATTGTAAATTCTGTAGTCTAATAAGATAATGATGTGGCATAATTTCCAAATCAGAAAAAATATAGTCTGGACACTGAAAGAAGTTCCTCTTTGTGTTAAAAACAGATTCAAAAGTTAAGGTGTCCAACATTCTTACCTTATTTTACAGCTCTTCTCCATTTGTTGTAAAGTCACGCAATGATAAGTTCACCATCCAGCTCTCTGTGAAGAACAAAAAAGACAGTGCTTATAATACCAGAGTTTTGGTTCAGTATTCTCCAAATATTATTTTTGCTGGCATTGAGGTAGGAATTTTTCATATTATCACATTTGTCATAATCTATATTGCTAGAGATCTGAGAAAGCCTTTTTATTAAGCCTGAATTTCACTGCTCTGGCATCATTTCAGTTGATTGGAAGAGATTCCCTGGGAGTTCTGTACTCACTTACCCCTCTAAAACAGTATATTTACTTTGACCTGAGTGGACTCTTGCCTAGCCTCCGTTAACTAGAGACGTGAGTTTCACAATGACACTTAGGCAGTAAGTGCCTGCATCTTAGATGAACGTCAGCACCATGAATCATCTGTACATCTGTAGAGCCAGAAGTGCTTTGTTATTGTCCGTACAGCTCCTGAACCTCTAGAATTCTCCTTTTGCACATGTATAGAGAAAACACTCTCTTGGTAGGGAAGCATAGATCAGTGCCTTACTTATCTCTACCTCAGACAGCATTTCCATTTCAGATGGGAAACATTAGAAGAAATTTGCTTACTATCGACAGTCCTGATGTTGCACATTAGGAGAAGTCAGGGATCCATATCACTTTGGCTGACCCTGTGACAACAATGTCACTTTTATTGCCATGTTAGGAATACATTTACAAAGTTACATGAAAAACTGTGTACTTACACATATGTTGATCTGCTAGACCCCATGACTAATTTGCATGATGTCCAGTTTTTATATAATTGCTAATGTTACAAACACTTTCACTGGAAGGGAATAATGACAACTAATTGAAGTAGATGTCCATAGGTGGAAATTGTTTTACAGAAGTTGTGGCTTCCTATTGTTGTCCCAGTTCAATTAAGGCTTTGACTCTTACAATGTTTTGATGATGAAAAACAGCAATGGTATATATGTTCAACAGGCCCTTGATGCTTAGTCAGAATTTAGAGTTTGCACAAGGCCATGATTTCGCTTTCTTCTTCCTTTAGGATATACAGAAAGATAGCTGTGAATCTAATCACAACATCACCTGTAAAGTGGGATATCCATTTCTCAAATCTGCAGAAGAGGTAAAAAGTCCCCCTGCATGCAAGTTCTCCTTTCTTCATGTTGTTCTAAGGCCAGGGCAGTCCCTATCACCTCTGTATTTCTTTTCTCTTGTGTTCAATCCAAAACCCGTCCATGCACATTTCCCAAGCTATCCTTGTCACGAACTGCACTTGAACCAGATAGGAAAACATCAGATCTTCAGTACCTGGGCAGTCAGCTGTGGTATGTGGGGCAGTAATAGGTGCATATTGCCATCCTTGACACTGTCAGGCAAGTGGCCCATCTGGCCAGAAGGGTCTGTCTCCAGGTGTGTAGGATATTGGTTAGGATGTACAGGTAAGACATTAGATACTGTGGCTTTCCACAGGTTGGAGCCTACGCCTCTAGTTATTTTGTATATAAAATTTAGTCAGTTGGTTGAAAAGAGAATAAGCTGGTATGTGGAAACGCTAACCAGGATCTGCCAAAGCCAGACATCAGGACTTCACCTCTGCTCAACGGGGAGTGAGAGGCCTTTCCAGAAAGCAGTCCACTTGAAATCAAGCTCCAGCTTGAACAGCTCCAGTGATAAATCTGTATCAACTGCTGGAATAGAGAGGGACCTTTAGCTAAACTAAGCCTTTGAAAATATGCATCTAAGCCTCACTTAAATAGTTCTGATATTGAATTGTGAAATACAAAATTGCATGCAAATAAGACCAGCTGTCTTTCCTGGCAGTTTCTTGTCCATTCCTCTGTCATATCAGGTCTTTGTTGCAGATGCATGAGAGGGAGGATCACTAGAGATGTCCTCTTACATTGTCTCCCACATACACGCTCCAGCTTGCGTCTTGGACCTGTAGAAATTAAGTCAGCTTGTTGCTTTCTTGCAGCCAAATAAGCATACAACACAATGCCAGTGCCCACAATGCTCCATTCCCAGCTTTCCTGGATTTTTCTCATTTTCCTTTCATGCTTTGATTGTTAGTTTGGCTGTAGCTATAGATCCCTAAATTTAGAAATTTTATACTCTCCTTTGCATTCAGACATTTCTGATTCACTGAAAAGCATCCCTAACACATTCCTTTTTAAAGCCTCTTCCTGGCTCTTTTATAAATATGAAAAAATATCCAAGACAACATTCTCTGGGTCAGTTTATAATAAGGATTTATACACATTAAAGGAAAAATAAAAGTCTGAGCTGAAAAATCCTTTACAGTAACAAATAGTAAAGTTTTTGCTTCTTATAAAATTACCCTGATGTGTCAGGATGTAGAGAGGGACATGTTTGGGAGAGTGTTCCCAAATGTTGTGTAGTGTCAAATTGTGATAGATTTGCCCTAGTTATAATGAGTAGGGGATTTTGTGAGAACTAGTAGTCATTTATTTAAATTGTAAGTATTTCTGTTTGGTATACTAGGTGTTTTAGTATATATTAAGTGTGATTCCAGCAGCCTTCTATAAACAGCTCATCCACATTGTAATTGCCAGGCTTTTGAAGCTTTGTTTGTTTTCTCTCATTAGAGAAAAAATGGTTTTGATAAATTGATTGCAAGACCAGTTGGTTTCTATTAAGAATTATTTTGCTATGTATTGTAATAAGTTTTACTGAGGCTTCTCAGTTCTGAAAATTTGAGGCTTCTGTTTAATAAGTGATAATTATTAGATTTCTGTCTTGGTTGGGACAAATTCAAAGAAGTGGTTTCATTCATAGAAAAGTGTTAAAATGTAAATAAGGATTCGATAGATAAAAATAGTAAAAATTTGCTCATTTTTCATCAGGTCAAACCTTATTAGTGTGCTTTTATTTCTTTTTTTTTCCCTTTTAAAATGTGTAATGTATTTCTCTGAACAGATTTCCTTCAAAATATCATTCCAATTCAATGCATCATATCTCCTGGAAAATGCTACTGTTCATGTATATGCAACAAGGTTAGTTGCAATCATTACTTGTTTACCTTCTGATTTTTTTTTTTCTTAGAAAGCTTTATATCTTTGTGTTCCATAGTAAAACAAGGATGTCTTTTCTGACTCAGAAGTGGTTAAACAATCTGTAGAGCTGTCAGCTTTACAGATATACTCAGTCCAGCAGTGGACTAAATAAATAGCTTTTTCTCTCTAAAACCTGAAAGTCGCAAATGAGTCATAATTTCCAGTAGTTTTACCTTCCAAAAAGGTTTCTTCTCTTACAAAGTTACTGCATACTTTAGCATGAACCACAGTTTATGCTAAACAAAAAGGTCTGGCCTTCAAAGAGCAAGAGCATTGCAGATGTTGTCTGTGATAAAGGAATGCACTTGCCCTCAGTGTTTGCTGTCCCTGCAAAATCCAGGGACGGTATGAGAGTAGTGGCCCCTACTTGGTCCATTTTCATTCAGTCCACTGCGGTCTGTAATTTTAAAAAAGATGCATTTCTGAGCTGGGACTGGTGCAGGACTCAACTTTTTAGTTACCAGAAATAGTCTTTTGAATTTATTTTTAGGAGATAGTAATTAACTGGAAATGAGTAGTGTGTTTTCATAGCCAGAGCTGTAAGTATTTCAGTTTCTTAAGATTCCTTCCCACTAGGAGTTGTGTTGCATCTGTATTGTCTTATATGAGTGGCATATGTTGTTTTACTTTAGTGACAGTGAAGAACCACCTGAGACCTTGAATGACAACAGAGGACACATTACAATTCCAGTAAAATATGAAGTAGGATTAATATTCGTAAGGTATTGATGCTTCTCTGTACTTTTATTTGCTAGCATAGTAAATAGTAGGTGTTCAAAGAGAATATAGTATTGTTTTGTTGTTGAACTGTGCTCATTATCTACAGATGACAGATTCTAGTATCATGAACAGGAAGCATAGGCTTCATTGAAAAGAGCAGTTACATGAAATAATGAAGCAGTTACTGTCCCTATCTTGCTGTATTTCTGTTTTATCTATTTAAATTTGATCTGCAGTTTGCAAGTACAACAGCAGCTTTGTTGATTCTTGTACTTTAGCCATTCAAAGGCATTTTCAGGTACTTCCAGCTTCCTCACGGCCATGAGTTTGTATCACTATAGTATCGCATGGTGTGGTGTTTGATTTCCAGCTTCAAATATTAACCTCAGTTTTAGATTCCCAGGGGTTTGTTTTTATAAATTCAAACATAAACTTTAATTCAGGTCTTGTACTACACTTTATTTTCAGAAATAGCTAGAATTCAGTTAAATTCCATCCCTGAAAAACATTATAAATACTATCAGTAGAATACACTGCATGGTGCACAGGTGTAAATAATTAAGTCAAATTCATTTTGGATGCATTTCATGGTTCAAATCCAACCTTTGTTTGTCCCATAGGGAATAATGTTGAATTTAGAATATGCTGGTTTTGTTCTCTTTTTACTTGATTCTGTCTTTTATAGGACCCTGCCTGTTTCACATGGCAATACAAGGGACAGCACAGCTAGAATAAGAACAGCAAAATCAGGCCCTGATGTATTATTTTTAGGAACAATATTTGATCATTTTGTAGTTTTGTCTGAACAAAACATTTTAAATGTACATAATAAAAAGTAAGTACTACTCAGAAAATTAATGAGTTGAACTTCAGTGGAAGTAGCAGTGCAGTCTTAATTGAAAGACTAGTCCTGGGGGATTCATGAAATAATGAAGAGACCTATATTATTAACTACTAGAGTTTTTATGACGTTTGTGTGCTTATTGGGGTTTTTTTGTGGTTTTTTTTTTAACCTACAGTGTTTTCAAAGAGCACCATGTTATAATTGCAGCAAATGATACTGTCCCTACTGCTATTAACACAACAGAGCAGATTGGGGATGAAGTTACTCTACATTATAGGGTAAGAAACAATTAAAACTGTGTGATATAGTTACTGGCTTAATTTTTTTTTTATTTGGTTTGAATCATTTAATGTGATAGCATATTACCTAAATACCAGCTATGCAATATGTTAAAGCTCCTACATGGGTATTTTGTGTTTAACACAATTTTTTGCTTGCTTGCTTCAAAATAAGGTGAGTCAGAGGTTATGAGTGGTCAGTCCCTGCAAAGTAGTTCTGGTGGGGTTTAGAGCTGCTACCCTCAGCAGGGGAAAGAAAGCATGCTCTAGTAAATGACAACTTGACCTAATTCATTGCAGTTTAGAACAGATATTACCAAAATCCAGTCAGCTTTGAAAAAGACAAATGCCATGCTCCAAGAATGTTGTCTTCCTAATGAAATAAATACTGCAAACTAAAATCACTTGGAAAAGATATTTAATGGACTAGAAGCCCATCCTCGAATTGTAGTAGGACTGATTTTACTTGTCTTTAGAGCATCCTTGTTTCCCAGCGTAAAATCCGAAGCTGAACAAGGGTCCCATATAAAAAGGATAAGTCTCTGAATCAACTTCTGTCTAAAAAATGGGTCATGGGAAAGTTCTTGCTCTCACTAAATAGCAATGGCAAAGGGTTTTTTTCTATTTTTTAGCCCACCTACAATGTTTTACTCAGCTACTTTTTTTAGTCTCAAACTTCAAATTCAGTAATCTCAAAGCTTTTCTGGATGTTTAAGACTTTATTTATCTCATTTTAAAACCTTTGCTTTCTGAATGTAACAGCTGGTGGACTGCAGAGCATAAAATTTATGATCTCGTAAGCAAAACTCATCTCTGCAAGCAGCTTATTACAAATGAGTAGTTGGAAGAAAGAAGTTAAACAGGTTCTTCAGTATTTATTAAGCTTGTCCACTTCAGAGATAGAATCACCAATTTCCCTGCCAGCAATTCCACCTAGGCATTTTCTCCATCCTTGGCCACAGCAGGCCTGTTCAGAAAGAGCAGCAGCTTACAGATATGTCCTGTGATCTTCTCAGGGAAAACAGGGGAAAGGAGCAGGTGAGGAGGAGGGCTGTTGCCTAAGCACACCTCAGGAGGAACTAGCAGGAGTAACCACTAGTACAGTGGCTTCTCTCCCATGTTAAAGTATTTTGGGGTCTTTATTAAAAATTGAAATAAATGACCTTAGACAGAAGTCCCAGATGGTAAGATGATGCAGTAAACAAGATAACAAGAAGGAATTTATGTCAAGATGGTCCCTTTCATCCTGTTCATTTGATTTCTTTCAATAGAGCATTGTATTACCCAAGACCACAGAAGAATGTGTTTGCTAATTCACAGTAGGCTGTTCTTGGGGAAAAAGTAAAAATCCATCACACCACTTTTTGCATAACTGACTATGGAAATGTAAAAAAAAAAAAAAAAAAACAACCCAAAAAAAAACAACCAGAAGAAAAGCACAGGAAATTAAAAAAATCTCACAATCAAATACTAACAAAATAAGGAAAGTACTAATCAAACATTTTTCATTTTTTTAATAGATTGAAAAAGGTGAACACTTTCCAATGCCACAGCTCACACTGCAGATCTTGTTTCCCAATGTAACAGCAGCCAAGAACACTCTTCTCTACCTTACTGCATTGTCACATTCCCAAGTAAGCTAGGAATTTGTATTTTTATGATTAATTTAAATGTGAAATTTTTGTTGTAAGGAACTGCAATGCAAACATTTGGGATCATGCCTTGCTTCAAGGTAGATACTGCTTTTAGTCTAAAATACAAGATGCTGGTATTTTAAGAGTATGTACAGATGTGCATAAGAAGACAAAAAAAAAATTTCTTAAAAGGAAACAAGCAAATTTAAAACAATGTTGACCAATAACTGAACTATAACAAGGTTAATTTGATATATTGCCAAGTGATGAGAGGTCCAGACTGAGATATAAATGACAGGAGTTTCTTTATAATTTTGCCTATTGAGTCTCAGATTATCTCCATTGTCAGCAATGCTTATTGCAAATGCTGTAGTCCTGCTGTGTACATCTAGAGCTTAATCTCGTGTTCAGTCCTTTCTGTCACTGAAATAAGCCTTCCTGCACGTCTGCTTTCCAGCAGTAGCAGTCCTCTGGCTTCTTCTTTCTCTGGGGTGCTGAGACATCTTGAAGGGGTGGTCATGTCTTAAAAATGCTCTTCACTGAAGCCCTCATTTGAGTTTTTCCATTTTACTCCTCCACACCAGCTGGAGGAGATCACAGTTCCAGCAAACCCCAAGATTTGAGCTCTGTACATATTAAAACTAGAGCTCTATCAATATAGCCCTATCTATCTGTCTGTCTGTCTGTCTATCTATCTATGTATCTGTAGCTATATCAATATATACTAGATGGCTGAAGAACCCAAATATCACTAAGTGGTGACCTAAACCTCTTTTTTTTTTTTTTTTTAATCTTTCCCTCTGAGACACATGCACATGTGCACCTCTCTCCAAATATTTCAGTTAGTTTTGAGGTGTTGCACCACTGAAAAATAAACCAAATGGTCTAAATGAAAGTTCAAGGCTCACTTTAAAACAAAAAATAATCAAAAAAACCCCAAAATATTCTATGTGTAGAATACAAAGAAATTGTGTCTGTTCTCAAATTCCTTCCCCTATTATTTTCATTCCCAGGCAATCACCACATTTGACCCAAGTTTGCACATAAACTCAATAAATCTGTGCTTTTTCTGTGGGTATAATTCATCTACTGTTAGCTACACTGTAGTGATAGTAGTGTGCCCAAGTCCACTGAAAGGGATTTGCAATCCTCTTCATGCTAGCAGTCTGAAAGTGAACGACCTGACTGAAAAAACAAATTCCCCACACCAAAGACACTAAAGGCTTTCCCAGCTGCCTTTGAAGGAGCCATGGAGGTCCAGCCAGTGCTCCAGCACCTGCTTCCCATCCCTGGGCACTGCAAGGGAGGCTCCTGAATGCCTGCACTTAACCTGCCTGTCTGCTTGCTAAGGGAGAACCTCTGTGGATTCCCATTCAAAAGCTATTTAAGTCTTCTAATAGCCAACTCTTGCTGGTTCATGTAGTGATCATCTTGCAGGAAGCTCTTGGTTGCTTCTACAGATGTCTAAGTAGCTGGATAGAGGTTAGGTTAAATTGTGTCATAAAAAGTTCATTTGTTGTTTGAATAATGATACTTCAGTACCTACACCATCTGAGTTTTGTATTCTGCACTCTTGCAATATGCAATTTTATTGCATTTAGTTGTTAGTAAATTGTTAATGTTATTAAATATCAAATATTATTAATGTTGGCTTGTTTCCAGAGCATTTTTTGTAATAGATTGCATGTTCAGACAGTGAGAATAATATTTGTATTTCTGCTAACAGAATGCCATCTGCCAGACTAGTTACCCTGTAGATCCCTTAAAAATCAGCACTGGGAAACCGTTTGTGTTGCCAAAAATAAAAGAACCCACAAAGGATACAATTATGGTAAGCCTAGATATGGTATACATATTCATCTCAGATATTAACCCAGATCTTGGAGCTGAGTACTTCTGCAATAAATATAAAAAAGCTTCTCTCAAACTGTATCCTATGGAAACTCACTTTGTATTAATAGACTGAAAAGCTATCTTTATGTAGACTATAGCTAGTCTACATAAAGATAGCTTTTCAGAAAACTGTATGTGGAACTGAATTTGGGGTGGGTTTTTTTTTAAATGTGTAAATAACAGTAGCACATCTGACAGCTGAGTAAATCTTCACCTTCTATATTCCCATTGTAATTAATAGAAATATTTTAACAGCTTCTCATCTCCCTTGAAACTTTTTTAGATATCCAGTTGAAAATACTAGCACTCTGATCTGACAGATTTTCAATGCAACTGCTAGAAATGTAATTGATGGTCCCATTTGGAAAGGATTAGCCTCTAGTTGAAAAGTAATTATGCTGCCATAGTTATGTTGGCATGCTGGGGGGCAACCGTCATACTACCTCCTCAGCATAGAGGTACAAGTTGAGTTTCTGGTGCAAATGAAAGCATGCCATGAGAAGAATGTTTTGCCATGCTTATCATAGTCATTCACAGAGGTGATAGACGTCTAGGCTAAGCAAATGTTTCCAAAGCTTTGAACATAGTTCTGCTGCCCTCCCGGCTAGGAAGTGATACTGGGAAGATACATATATTTTCACACACGCATCCCACCCTGCTTGAAAGATTCAGGTGTCCCACAATTAGAAAGGATCAACACTGCAGAAAATTCACAGGTGTGAAGGCAGAAAAAACTTCCTGTTACAGGCAGTCCATCCTTTAGGAGCTTGGCTGATGCCTTTTGCCACATACCTACAGTAACAGAGCTTCCTCAAGGCTAAGTGAGCCTGCAAAAACTGAGTCCATTCTACCACAGCATGATTATCTCAACTCATTTTATATACTGCAGTGTCATTTTTACATAAAAGGCCCCAGTAATATCAGTTTAGTATTGGTATCATAACAAGTCTATGATCTGTATATACGGTAGTTTAGGTGTTTTTATTTTAGTAATCTGAAAAGTCTCTTCCTATTAATTCATGATGGTGCCTTTTAAACAGGACTGTGATACATACAACTGTGCATCTATTAATTGTGCCCTGGTCCCATCTGACATATATCAAGTAAATGTTTCATTAAGAGTATGGAAACCTACCATCATAAAAGTAAGTAAATCCCATTTGTATTCAGAATACTCTTGGGTTTAAGAAACTTAAGCCAATGTTTCTAATGTGTATTAAAGTTCTACCTTTCATTTTCTTAAGTCTCCACAGTCCCCTAGGATTTGAAATTGTTTCTCTTGCTATTCTAAAACTTCCTCAAAACTAAGTTACCTGCATTTTATTATCCTTAAAGTAAGTACTTAGAACTTAGCAGGAATTTCAAAACATAGTAAGAAGATACCCCTTGCTTATTCTGCATTGATGGTACTTTTTTTAATAGCTAGTTATCCATCCATATATTCTAATGCAGCAGATGTAAGGGGGGGGTACATAGAAGCATATAATTTTTAAATAAATTTTATCTGGAAAGTTTTCTCAAGTCTAGAAAGGATTTTTTGATCAAAAAGAGCAGAGGAGAAAGAGTCCACCTCAGAGAACACCTCAATATTGTCTGATGGTTACAACAATGTTCAGGCTGTGGTCCATTTTGTTCAGTAGATAAATTTCTGATACTGAGTTCCTGTTTTCTGTCTTTGTTTTTCACTGGAAAAGAACAGGACAGAAGGGGAGATACAGCAGAATTTTAGAAAGCTTGAGTCTGTCCCTGTGGCCAAAATTGTATTCCAGGATTAATTAATATCCCTTTGAAATCTCTGCTCTCTACTCTTTCAAAGCTGTACTGCTGTCTTGTAAGCAGTAATGTGTGTGCTGAAGGTGACACAGATGAGCAGCTCCACTGACTTTCACATTTTTCAGCATCTCCCAAAACTTTAGCATTAAGGTTTGCTTTCACCCTTCTCGTTTCTACAAAGCTTTCTACTTCAAAATAACTAATTATAAACCATAGCCATTTCTCTTCTTCCAGGCAAGTATTCACAGCTTAACTCTTGTTGTGAAAGCATTACTTAAGAGTGAGAACTCATCACTGATTTTGAGAAATGACCATCAAAAACTGGAGGTAAGAACACGATAATTCATGGATTTACTCTTCATAGGATTTATTGTGCTACTGAATCATTCATTTTCATTCATTACTAGTGAACTGATTGTTACCTGTTGTAATGTGTTATCCTACTCTAAATAAAAGGAATATCATATTACTGTAGAAATGTCAGAAATAGTGAGATGATGATAGCAAAATCCCATTACCCACCAATGTACCTGGATGAGAAGTACTGTCTGAAGTATTTCTGCCTGCTGCAGTATAGATGCTTGCTGCATCTATGTAAATTAAAAGCATAATTAAAATTCTTTTAATAAACCAGTAGTATTTTTTAAATTGTCCTGAGTTATTTAGAAGTGATCTTACTTTGTACATTGTGTTTTCTTCATTATTTATTTATCCTTTCTTTCCACTTCATTACCCAGGGTATATATGTGAAGCAGAATCTTTTATTTGTCAGAAGTTCCTGTCATTTTCTTAGATAAGAAAGTATATAACATTGTATACTTTTATATATATATATATATAGTGGTGTCAGGTATAAAGAGAAATTTCTTTAATTTTGTTAGAATTGTTATTTGTCCTTTAATACTTTTTATCCCAAGATGTTTATTGTGCTTAATGCATTGCTTTTCTGTTATAACTTGTACATACAAGGGCTTATTTACTACAAATTACATTTTTTAGCAAAAGTCTTATTATGTGATATTTGTGTTAACATCCCCAAAATTTAGAGCAATGTGAATATTCAATGTGAATTACATCTCGTTCAAAATATTTTTCAAAATACAAACATCACAGGTCAACTAACCGCTGGTATTGTATCCAGACATTTCTTTTAAGTGATAGGTTAAAATTCAATCCAGGAGTGAAAACAGAGCTGAGAGGCTTGCATATAATGAGAGCTGCCTTTACAAACCAAGGAATTTCAGAATTAACTTTTTTAAGACATAATTTTAAGTTGCATGTTTAGTGTTCAGCTCTTCAATTGGTTTGATAATTCAAATTGACAATCTGAATTATAAAGTTGTGTCTCTAATAAATTCTTGAGTTAACATAATTCGAACTCCTATGTGGTCATGTTTGTTTAAATGTGAGCATTCCTTATTTCAGTTTAGTTTACACCAAATATACCTGGTTTAAAATCAAATTAGTATCTACACAGCTTTTTGCACATTTCATTTAGTTGGTTTAGAAGCTTGTTAATCACTACCACCTTTCAGGGAGGCAGGCATTGAGTGATGAAGGAAATACTAAAGAAACTCCCTAACATACACTTCAACTGCTCGTGGTTTTGGTCCTGTATCCTTTATAACTACAGACTTGTAGTAGGGCTGGTTCTCGTTAAATTAGTACACTTTAAAAGCGCAAGATATTACATAAATATAGGGTTTCGTGTTGGAGATTATTTTCTCAATTCGCTCCTACAAATTCCTGTACTCAGAATGAAGTGGTACCCTGGAAAATCACTGCATACTGATAAAAGTCATGTGCTCTGTTGATATTTTAAAAGGATAACTTATTTATTGCTTACATTCTGAACACTTTTCAGACCATGATTAAGATTTCCAAAGAACTCCCACCGGGTACAGTCCCCTTATGGGTTATCCTCCTGAGTATCTTTGCTGGACTCTTGATTCTTGCACTGCTTATATTTGCTTTGTGGAAGGTAAGCTGCATGTTCTTGACTTCAGGAAAATAAAAAAATATGCTTAAATTCTCTGCCGAGTCCTTCTTGTAACTAAAACCTCACAGACACTAATATTATCTAATAAGTAGAGAGAAATCTCATAGAAATGACAAAATAACTAATAACACTACATTTTTCTGATGTGTAACATGCAATGCTAATCAGTTGAAACCTGTATTGCCAGTATGTTATGACAAGAAAAATGAAAAGAGATTTTAGTATGAGTCTAAGTTTAATAAAGGGGGGTTTTATTAGCTTCGACGTGGCCTTTGATAACCAAGTTTTCTCTTTGCAAGAAATGCTAGGCCTGGGGTGTAAGTATTGCCACAAGTGGGCACTCTTCTCCAAGCTAAATATTTAGTTCATACTTTGGTTAGAAGGTTACAGTTTATAAATTTCAACATGTATAATCTCTTGAAAAATTTGACAAGTATAAAATAAAGTATTATTTATTCAGCTGAGTACCAAATATTATTGTTTTAGCCCTTGACATTATGCGAGCATAACAATGATTCAGCAATCACTCACTATATATTAACTGTACTCCTTTTGTCTCCTTTCCTGACACGTCTCTCTAGTTTTTTCTGTTCCAGGAAAAACAGTGTTGTACTTCAGTGATAAAATATCAAATGACTTTTTACTGTACTGGAAGTATTAAAATAGTAGTAAGAACCAGCGCATGAATGCTACCAATATGGGTTGTATGCTTCAAGCAGTTCTTAGTCACCTTTTTCTTTTCTGCAGGCTGGATTTTTCAAGAGACCACTAAAGAAGAAAATGGAGAAATGAAGAAAAAAAAAAGCAGAAATTTTTGCTCAGGTCTGCCTCAACAACATTACTGTAAAATTATAAACTTAGACGCAGTGGTCACCATGTTTTCTAAACTCTGGTGCATTACAAAAACAAGAAGCAGAACAAGAACACATGCAAAGGAATGATTCAAAAGAAAATAGCCTTTTGTGATACTCAAGGACATACTTTCAAGTGTTACTCATTTTTGGAGAGTGAGTTCAAAGATTCTAACATTTTTTAATACGGAAAATGCATAATCATATTTTTATATACCTGTGTATGAGGAATCATTTTTCATTCCAAATTATGCAACAAGTCAGCTTGTATGTAGCAATTCCAGTCTTTTATCACCTTACAATTTTCAAAAAGAAAAAGCATCATTTTCAAAATTTCCTCCGTATGTCAGTTCTGTGAAAGCAGACTGTCACTTCATGAAGCAGAACATGCAGACTTTGAGAATGCACCAAATACTGTGTGATAACTGATGTAATGACAATTCAGAAGATAGAAGCACCTGAAGGATTTTCGGTGAAAATTGCTGAAATACCTTGGACTTCTCTTTCTGCTCATTTTAACGTGTCCAGTTGAACCCAGGATACTCCAAGAAAGAGATTTTTATGGTCAAGCAGACCATAAAGGATTGATCCATTAAATTACATAACTGTTTGAACTTGAAACAGATTTTTGGCAGGCCTAAAAATATATGCACAAAACATAAAAGCCCATCTGATTGCACATTGTACTCAAATAAGCAGGGGCACAATTGTATCTGCAAATTGAAATATCCATATTTATGCAGAAAATGTTTAGAGGTACCCTGAAAGTTTGACTCTTGCTGTATATCTTGGAGTAGCCAGGAGGGTGCTTCATAAACTGTCACTGTAAATTTATTGTGTAGCTATTTAATCTGATGACTTTAAAGTGTACAAAATGATAATTAACAAAAGAGCACAGATAGAAAATTCAGCACTGGCAAGCTTCTTCTAGTATTATACGTTTATTATAGTTTAAGAAGTGATGAAGAATTTGCATATTAAATAAGCACTTAACAAATTATGTTTATTTTGTGTCAAAGATTAAAAGTTTATATGAGAACACACTGAAATGTAGATAGCAAAAGATTTCTTTAAGAAATTTTTTCTTTCTATTTAGACTATTCAGTTTCCTCCTTTTCTTTCACACACTTGTCTTCCTTGTACGAGGATCCCTCCCTGGGGTTCTTGAGCTATGCCTTGTCCTTGAGAGCTTCCTATGTTACTTGCAGCCACACAAAACTAACATGAGAAAATGGAGGTGTGCTGGCAAGGTGTGATATTGCCTCAGCGTGAGACAACTCGGCATTGATTGTCAATAGATCAGAAAATGTTGAGGAGACATACTAAATTCTATAAGATGTACTTGTTTGCAGAAGAGATTTGCCTTGCCAAGGAAGCCAGGAAAATTTGTTCCTCCTCTTGGTACAAATGTCACTGAAATGAAAAAAAAAAAAAAAAAAAAAATGCAGTTTTCCAAAAGGTTTTAACTTAGCATTGACTTTAGCAATTGCTTAAAAAGCAGTGTTATATTTTATAAAGACTTCTTTTCTTTAAGAAGAGACCATAGATTGGGTTTAACATGCTGGCAACTACAACTCTGGAAGTGTGCTGGAAGGTGCTTTATTGCCTGAAAGATGCTGTCACTCTTAAGTCCCTTCTATTTAGTTCCTAAATTAGAGAGTAGTTATTGGGAAAGGGTGAAATTTATGTGAATGCAGCAAGTGGGATTAAGTTTGAAAGTGTTTACAATTTCTCCTTGTGTCTGTGGGAAAGGTAGTTGTTTCACAACAACAGTCTGCTGAAGGTAGCAGCATGACTCAGAGAAGAGGGTAAAGCCCTCCGTGGGAACACTGTGGGTGGCTGTGCTTTGCAGAGTCTGAGAGAGCCACCGGGTCGGCGGACTTGCTTGCTGTGCTAGTCTGCATGCCTGAAAGTGCACCCTCGCTGAAGGGCTGTGAGTTCTGAGCACATAAGGAAGACCTGAATGAAAGCAAAAAAATGATGTAGAGGAGTTGTGGATAGAATCCCAGCTTCATTCCTCATGCCAGTTAAATAGTCCTCAAAGGAAGGCAAAAATCCATTTGCTGAACAGTGATGATAAATTAATATTTGCAGAGCTGTTTTCAGTTCCACATGAAATGCAGGTTTTATTTTAAGAAAATGTATGATTTTGCCAATTTGTTTGAAAGATTTAAATGGCACTTGTCACCGTATCACTATAGCATCTGAATGCCTCAGAACTGTAAATGTTTTTTTCCTTATAGTATCTCTGTAAAGGCATAGCAGTGCTGTTATCCTATTATGGTTTTGTAAAGGAACAGACTTATGAAGGAATTGTGACTCACCAATGCATACATAGAAAGTCCATGGTAGCAGAGGAAATACTTATATTTATTATTATTCAGCCAGTTTGTTAACCATGAGGTCATTTTTCCTGGTTTCATGAGATTACTCACAAGTTGTACAAGCCACACGTCATCTTTATGCAACATACTTTTAAGTGTTTCTTTTTAGTTATGATAAGCTGTTGACCAGAGCTTTTTAATTTTCCGATGACATTTCATATCTTATTTTAAAGCATCAGCCTAACTGAAAAAATGTAAGTCAATAGAAGAGTCTATTTCCCTAGATAAAGACTACGCAAAAATACATAAGTATTTTATAAATGCAAAGTATGTTTCAGATCAGTGTTCTATTCTTTTTAGTCTTGCTTTGCACTGTAAAAACAGTAATAAGCTTCATATAACCACACTGCTTTTCTCTTTGTCATGATGCTTTCTTCCTTTTCATGTTTGTCATTATCAGATTTTCAATTATAATATCTATTTAAAATATAAGTATGCAAAGGGGATAGCACTATAGCACATTATTACTACACAGGCTAAATTAGTAAAATCACTTATTTTTATCCATAAGAGCCTTTCTGCACAGCACTGCAAGAGCAGTATTTTACTGCTTTTCATTATATACAACAGAAAACCCTACTGAAAGCAATATTGCAAACGTCAGGAACATCTCACTGAAATTTGGCAGGCACAAAAAAATATCAGAACAGCATGTAATCTGTTTTGATCCTCTATAAAAAGATATATTAGGGTTGTAATATGATTCTAATAACTAACAAGCTAAACATTTTTTCATTCAAGTAAAAGCCTGATACAAAAATTAAAAATCTGGGTGTATAATCAGAACTTAAGCAACGGAGGGAGTCTGGCCCAGCTCAGTTCCTAACTTCAGCACTGAAGTAACTAATCTTAGAGGGAAAGGACAGGCTACATTTCTGTCTCATTGAACTTCTCTGGAAAGGAGCAAGAGCTTTAAACCATCACTCCTACTTTAATTTGAGGCCGTTCTAGAGGCTGTTGATCCCATATGTAGTTTTAGAAGACTTAGAAAACAGCATCTACATTAGAGCAATCTCCCTGGGCTGCTATTTATGTTCCTTTGCTTGTCTGGTGTCACTCTAGGGCTCTGTATTATGAGCCCTTGCTACAGACACAGCCCACCTTTCCTGACCCCTTACCTGAGCCCTTTAGTACATATCCTGTGCTGCATCATTTTGAGCATGATGTTCCTCTTCTGCAGAGCTTGAGTCAGGGGAATCCACCTTCAACTGGAGCCAAGGGTTTTCATCTCACTCAGCACTGAGACGCTGGAGTTAGGGTCACATTCATCTAATCAATTCCACATAGTCTAATTGTTTTAATTTCTTGAATTAACTATTGTATAGATGGTGATCCCTAAAAGCAGAGCAAGAGAATCAGAATGTACTATTGTTAATTATACCACTTAATAGGAATAAGAGGGAATTTGCATCCTTTTTAAGAAAATCACAACATTCTGCACAGCATTTTGTTTTTCCTGTAAAATTATATCAAGTGTTTCATTGATTAAAAAAATTTAAAGTCTGGTGAGCCTCCTTTGTAGTTTGTTTGCTTTTCATTGATAAAAAAATAATATAAAGCCATCTCAGTACATAAAGACAAATCCATCTACCTGTCAACAGAAAGCTACTGTAGAAACAAGCATTCTTGCACAGCGTGACATCAAGGAAAGCTTGAATGTGGTCAAGCTGTCAGAAATACAATGTCATTAATTGTATGGATCCTGTACTTAGAGCCACATTTGAAAGCTTTTCAGAGTACCATGTGACTTCCTGACACAGATTTGTTTTCATGACATTACATAAATAAAAGTTGAAGACATATTAATTCATCTAACCATTCTTACTCTCCAGTGATTTTTCTGTACAACTTCTCCCTGTGACCCAACTGATGTTGTCTTGCATAGTTGTAAATGATTGACATAATCTTCCTTAAAGCCTAGTAAACATTTGTATCAAAACTTCCTAGAAGACAAAGATTACACCTTTTATATCACAGTTAACTTTTAGAAAACATTACAAACCATGTAATTACTTAACTGTTATCTCATCAGAAACTACTTTGATGGTGAATCACAATTCTCTAATAGCGACATCCTGTCTAGTCATAGGGGAGTGCTTACCAAATGTCCTACTCTGTATATATCTGTTCATTAGAGTTTGCTGGACATTTTCCATGGGAGTATTTCAATGAAAATTAGGAAAAAAAAAAAAAACAAAAAACAAAAAAACAACACTTCTATGTTTGTTTATTTGCTTTAAATTGCTTTTCAATGGAATTAAAAAAGAACTGGAATCACTTTCTCACAGCAAGTGTCATGTTATGTATCATTTGCACAAAACTGGTTTATAATTCATTGCATTTAGCAGAAGCAGCCTTAATCCTCCACAGTTCAAAGGCAATAGCAGTTCATGCAGTGGGTGCGGTTTGAGCCCTGTAAGAGTGAAGAGTCCTAAAGATTAAAGCACTGATGAAGTTTTAGTAACTGGCTGATACCAGAGTTTAGACAGCACAACTGGATTCTGTTTAAAGAAGTGGATGATAAAGTGAGCTATCCTCAGTGCAATCATGTTTTAATTACAAAGACTGAGGGATGACACCCCAGAGATACTGGACTTTGCTCATTCAGTCAAAAAAAGCATGAGTAAAAGATCCTCAGGCACATTTTTCTCCTGACTCTAGTAGCGTAGGGCATAGTGCTCCTTCTTTTCCCTTCTCGTACACTTACCCTTCTGCCCTTCTCCTTTTCTCAGTGCTGTAAGTCTTCTCAGAAAGGACAGACATTCCTCAAGGGCTAACTGAATGTAGCACCTCCTAGGGATTTTCAAAGAAATGGAAGAGAGAGCAGAAGTATTCAAAGTGGATTGCACATTTAGATCTAGCGGGCCAGTTGTCTTGGTACACTTTGTCCACCCCCTTCGTACACTCTCTGTTCACCTTCAGCAGTGGCCATGGTGAAATCCTGCTTCTCAGTTATGGTTCAGCTTGATTTGGTACTGGAAGTTAATATTTATTTTAAAGCTTCACATATCTGGTTCAGTATTAATTATGGTCCTTAAGATTTATTCATGTTAAGGGTGCCATTGTTCTTCCTCCTGGGGTAAAGGAATAGGATATCTCTCTCTAGCGAAAGTTTCTTCAAATCATCTTCATTACAGAGCCTTTCCGTCTTATGAGAGAGGATAAGAGGAAAAAACAGAGGATCTCCTCAGTTTTCTCTAAAAAGTATTTGAAGATTTGAAATTCTGTGACAGTAGACATGCTCTGAGAAAAGCCATTAATTTTCCTTCTTTTTGGGGAATTTTATAGGCAAACCTTGCTGAGTATTCTCATCTCATGGCCCAAATTAATAGCCATTAATAACTCTCTTTGCCATAAAATTTCACTGACAAGAGCCTATTACTCTGGCCTCAGCAATTTTACACTATGCCACAACAGATGCTAATATTTATTATGCTATTCAGTTCAGCTGAAACTTCCCACTACCCTGTTAGCCAGAAAAAAAACAGTTCTGGTGGTATTGGTGTTGCAGGTTTTGAGACTCTCAGGAACCTCAAAAACTAATGAGTTGCTTTTGCCATTTATTTGAGGGATCTGCCAAAATTAATTCACAGACTCTGGCCTTCTTTATGTCATGAATTTCCAGTATTTGGAAAGATGCCTATAGCTCTCAGCAAACAGCCAGTAGCAAGTATATTTAGAGAGCAATACGTGTCTTATAAGATACTGCTGCAACATAGTCTGTCCCTTCATGCAAAGCACCTTCAGGTTTCATTCCAGTTATTGAGGGCTGGCCTGTTTGTGCCTCTTCCCTGCTCCTCCCAAGAGAATTTTTCTTATAGAATGAGTAAGATTTCTGCAATCTGATAAAGAACACTTTTGTACATCTGGTCAACTAGATGACACTTGATTCTGTTGCCACATTTTATCCCCCACCCACCTTTCAGATAATTCAACTGTAACTCAGGGTTTAGTAACTAATGGTAGGCAATGTAGCAAATGATCAGTTGAGAATAGGTCCAATCAGCAGTTATGTATATACCAAAAGGTTAAGGTTTTTTTAATATTCAGTATTACTTTTGATTAGCTTAACACATTCAAGCAGCAAACAATATAAGAAAGGAAAAAAAAAAAAAAACAACAGCAATGCATTAAGACTTAAATACATCTCACCTAATTTAAAATTCAGTGTGATTCATAGAATCACAGATTCATAGAATCACAGAATGGTTTGGGTTGGAAGCTACCTTAAAGATCATCTAGTTCCAACCCCCCTGCCATGGGCAGGGTCACCTTCCACTAGACCAGGTTGCTCAAAGCCCCATCCAACCTGGCCTTGAACACTGCCAGGGAGGGGGCAGCCACAGCTTCTCTGGGCAACCTGTGCCAGTGTCTCACCACCCTCACAGTAAAGAATTTCTTCCTTATATCTAATCTAAATCTACCCTCTTTCAGTTTAAAACTGTCACCCCTTGTTCTATGCCTACAGTCCCTGATAAAGAGTCCCTCCCCATCTTTCCTGTAGCCCCCTTTAAGTACTAGAAGGCTGCTATAAGGCCTCCCCAGAGCCTTCTCTTCTCCAGGCTGAAGAAACTCAATTCTCTCAGCCTGTCCTCACAGGGGAGGTGCTCCAGCCCCCTGATTATCTTCGTGGCCTCCTCTGGACACACTCAAGCAGGTCCATGTGTTTCTTTTTTTGGTGCCCCCAGAGCTGGACACAGCACTGCAGGTGGAGTCTCACGAGAGTGGAGTAGAGGGGGAGAATCCCCTCCCTCGACCTGCTGGCCACACTTCTCTTGATGCAGCCCAGGACATGGTTGGCTTTCTGGGCTGCGACCGCACATTGCTGGCTCACAGTCAGTTTTCCATCCACTAATACCCCCACGTCCTCTGCAGGGCTGCTCTCAATCCACTCATCACCCAGCCTGTATTTGTGCATGAGATCTTGCTATGTGGTAGCTTCACCAGACATCCCTCCCTCGCATATTGTAAAAGAAAGAGTACAACTGACCCCATCAGCCTGATCCATGCCCCTTTTACTATGTCTTTTTTGAGGCATCTCTTTTCTAGAGCAAAGAGTCCTAATTTACTTAATTAGTCTTGGTATTGAGGTCATTCCCCACCTTCCTTACTCTATCTCAACTTTCTCTAGTTCTACTGTAGCATTTTGAGATGATGGAACCAAAATTGCACAAAGTGTCAAAAATGTTTGGTTTGGATAGTAGCATAGCAAAGCACTATTTTATTCTCCTCTTGTTGCCTAAATAATTCCTAGAATCTCATTTGTGTATTTTTGACCTCTTCCAGTTTAAGTCCAAAACTGAATTATTACTAATGTCTAAACTACATCCTCACAGCTAATTTTAACATTTCCTTTTTAGATTTGTGTTTGGGTTTGGGTTTTTTTGTAGCTTATTCTTTTTTCCTTCAGTGCAGCCTTTAACATAACATTTTTGTTACAGACATCATGTGTCCGACAAAAATAATAACTGAGACTTGGTAGCCCTTCCCTCTAACATCTTCAGCCAAATCACATCAAAGGAGTGACCTGGAGCCATATACCTTGGCCTCCTGTGTATAAATTACATCACCTTCACAAAAGCCCTTCCCAGATATACATTAACAAAAAATTCCTCAGTTTTGCATACCACAGAAACTCTGATTCTGTGGCCACACCTCACAGATGACAAAAATAGAAATACTTGAATGTTTTTCTGAGAATGTTAGCATTAATTATACATTTTGTCATCACATTAAAAAGCTGGAATAACACATATTAGTTGTAAAATTCCACAGTAAAACTGATTATTAAGTATGTGTTCACCAGAATATGTTTTAGAAATTTTTAGAAAAATTTAGAAATATTTGCTCAGTATCTTCCCTCTGCAGCTTTTAATTTTTTTTGAAAATGCAAAAATTATAGTGATCTTTCTGTAGTAAAACTGATTAAGTGACTTGCTTCCCACAGTCCTTACCATGAAGAAGACAGTTTGTTTGGCACTTGCCAACAACATAGCTTCTTCTAATGTGCAAATAATCCATATTTGCATAGAACCAAGCCTGAAACTTTGCAAACCAGCTCAGGCAGATACAGTGTTTTTGGCAAGTGTCCCTGTGACCACTGACAAGCAGACACAACAGGGTGCTATAAAACACATCATTAAACAACAAAGACATGTAGAACACAGGGTGTGTATCAGGCCCTGGTTTAAATTGCAAAGATAAAGAGCACTAACCAAACAGTTCTCAGAAAGATTTTTTTTCTATCAGTGTAGGTTAACTATAATGAAGAATAATTTTTCAGAATAAGTGTAATATATATAAAATAGCAGAAGAGAGTCAAAAAGGTGAAATACTGAACAATATAGAAAACCTTGTTTTGAATTAATATGCAATATACAGTTCAGGATTATACAAGAAGGTTGTTATCAAATGCCTTATAATCTATTCAAAACAGAAGTTTTCATGTAAGAGAATGTTGTTAAAGAATGCAATAATTTTCACAGCATTTATTCTCCTACTCTTTGTAGATACAGACAAATGTTGGTCTGAGAAGCAACACCCTGGGAGACAGCCTTTTTTGTGTGAGAAACTATTTTTCAACATTGTGTCTGGGTGAGGAAGAAAGTTTCGTATCCGTAGGGTATATTTATAATTAGAATGATGTAACTGAATCAAAGACATTGTTTCTTAGGAAACTGAGACATCCTAGTCTGCAGAGGTTATTTTAGGGTGGGGCAGAGGGGGATTCTAGGTTTATTTCATCTATTAAGAAATCATTTTTCTCTATGCTGTGGATTTTTTGTTTGTTTGTTGTTGTTCTTTCATTAGCATCCATTAATTAGTGTTCTTCTTCCCTGTGGAAGCACAGATTTTCCTCCTTGTCCCAGAGCTTTAACATATTTATACACTCAGTGCAGAGAGGAAGAGAAGCAACCAGAGCGGCTTGCCTGCTCACAATTTGCCTACTGGTCACTGGATCGCACTTGGTGCTGAAGCTGATGTTTCTGCCTTGGGTATCTGCGCCTTGGATTGTCTGTTTGCAGGGCTTCTGTGACACCAGGAAGAGGAAGCCCAGGGACTGCTCTGAGAGACACGTGAGTCATTCCTGGTATTGACTGACCGAGGACTTCAGAGTTCAAAGTGACAGTGTCTTGGGAAGTGTTCACAGTGAGTCCATGCGCAAGTTCATACATTAGGATGCGTAACATGTCTGTGTGTCCTAAAAGAGTAAATACATGAAAGAAATCAATGTGAGTTATACAGGGACAGGGCCCTGCTCTACTTCCATCAATGATTTTAATGTCCTGGAAGACCTTTCTTGAGCTACATGATGTCATGAGGAACCAATGTCCAAATAAGTACCTGTTGAACAATAGCACCTGTTGACAGGCTTTTTCATTTTAACTTAAAATTCAGATTCAGAATGTTAAAAAGAAATATGAAACTGAGAGAACACAGGTACTTTTATAGGACTCCTGAAATAAAAGCTATGGTCTGCGTCACACCTAAAAGGACCATGATGCTGAGAATGGGGAGAGAAGGAAGCATTGCTATTTCAGTTTTCTGAGCAAACTATCTTTTTCATTACACAATGTTAATGCCAAAAAGTTCAAAATTATTCAGCAGAAATCATTGCTACAAAATAGAATACATCCCATATGAAGAGGTAGTCCCACAGAGTTTGGTATTTACCAGAGCTGTGGGATAGAGAAAATGTTTTTCGAATACTCTGAACATGCAGTAATCAAACAGTGCTGACGAGGCTAGATAGGCTGAAAGCTGCACAGTACACACAGGTACCCTGCACTTTGCACTTCTTTCTGATTTCTTAGAAAGTTGAAATCCTCACCACCCTACTTTTACTGGTCTCGATTCACATTGTTTCCCTGGATATTGCCCTGGCACCTAAGCCAACGTAAGCAGTATGCTGCATCGGCAATACATCCAAATTACCAACTTCGAATCAGTTGGGTGGCAAGGCTCCGGGATCCTGTTGCAGTCCTGCATGGCTGCGGGCATATGCTGCAGGAATTTCATTTAAAAGGGAAGATACAGACTCAATGTCATTACATGTGCGATTTAATACTCGAGGAAGGCAGCCACTCTACGCTGTCACATAAACCCACGTTTTACCAGGACTCTGCATGTTTCTGACTCCAAATCTCGGGAAGAGGCATCCCCACCCCTCCAAAGTATTGTCTCAGGGTACCCGGGGCTGCGGCGCCGGGTCCTGCCGTGCCGGTCCTCGCCCCGGGACGCCGAGAGCGGGCGCGGAGCCTGGGCCGAGCGCCTGTGTCTGCTCCAGGGAGCGAAACTGGGGGCGGGGGGGGGGGGCCGAAGGGGCAACCCGGCGGCAGAGTTTGCAGGGGACGGCCGGGACCCCGCCGGCGAGCACGGCGGGTGAGGGCGGGAGGGGGGCTGGGGACCTGCCTCCGGCCGCTCAGCGACCGCGGCGCGCAGGGGGCGTGGAGGAGGAGGAGGAGGAAGAGGAGGAGGAGGAGGAGGAGGGTATTTCGGAGCGGCGAGGAGCAGGTGGCGCTCAGTGCCGCGCTGGGAAGCGGCCAGTTCGGGAACGATATTGGCCTGGCCTCCACACCGCACCGCGCCATGGGCTCTGCGGCGCTGCTGCTGCCGCCGCTGGTCCTCCTCGCTCTGGGTAGGAGGGTCTCCCCGCTCTGGGAGGGTCTCCCCGCTCTGGGAGGGTCTCCCCGCTCTGGGAGGGTCTCGCCCCGCGGGCGCGGAGCGGGGGGCGAGCTCCGGCTGCGGCCGCCGCTTCTCACCGTGGCACCGGGGACGGGGCAGAGCCGGGCGGGGGGTGCCCGGCTGCGAGCGCCTCTGCCGTTTCTGGGCCAGGGGTGTGTGTGGTTGCGGCTGCGTGTGGAGTGCGGTGCACCGGCGGCGTTTTTAAAGGCGGTTAAACGCCTAAACTCCCGCGCTGGCATGGAGTTCACCTTTCCATAAAATGGAGTTGCGTGCGCTGGTGGGGGGGCGACGAGACGGGTGCAGTTTGATGGGTGAATTTGCGGTTATATAGTAGTTATGCCTTTCTGTAAGGGAAGAAGATATTCTCACTGTGGATGTTGTTCCTAATTTGCAAGATTCCTCTAGGTCTGTTCCCACCCTGTTGGGCAGATGTCGCTCCTTGGAAAAGGACAGGGAAACTTGAACCATCTCCTCCTTCTCTTGGCTGACTAAATCACCATTACATATATTTTCCTAGGAACTGTAAGGCATCATATTCACTTGCCATGAGCGAATCCCAAGCACTTCCAGAGTTTTAATATTGCTGTATATTCTCACAAACCCTTAATTAGCAAGTCACTGAAGAAGCAGCATAAAAATAAGTTTTCACTGATGAGCTGTTCCAACTTGTTCTTTCAGTAACTATAGCAAACACTGCAGTGGAATGTGCGGCTGCAGGGTATGAAATCAAATACAAAAATATTAACCTGCAATGAGATCTACAGTATACAAACAACCTGGTAAATTTTTTAAAAAGTCTTAAAAGTATCAGTGGGCAAAACATTCACTCTGCACTTTTGCTTAATCCATCTTTTATTCTCCTGGTTACAGTCGCTGCACACCAGGACTATTAACATGCCTGGTAATTCATGGGGTCTTAGGATTTGCAAAGGTTTGTCGAGCGGTGCTGAAAGCAGAAGGACTGATTGCAAGAGGAGTATTCGGTAATGAGACTGACAATGGTCCACCTTGTTCAGGCACTATTCACGATTTGTCTTCATTTATACAGTTGAAAGCTGTCATAATTCTGATTTCAGCTATGTCATGACATCTGATGTTAGTGCATGTAATTGCTGAGTTAATACTCACTTAGGCCTTTTTGATCCTGTAGTAGAAGGGAAGAGAAGGTTTCAGGGTGGGAGAATTTGCCCCGAGTGACTTGGAGTCCTGGTGTGGTGGTACTGTTATAGCTTTCCCATAATAATTTTAAAATTGTTTGAATTCTAATGAACTGTTTTACTTTCAAAGGGGATATTCTTGAATTTAATTGTGCTAGCTTAGCTGATTTAGTCAGAACTTCAAGAAAATATTACGAGTTTATTTTAAACTTCATTTTATATCAGTATATTCACTTCTGAATTATCTACTATATTAAATGGACCACACCAGGGTATTGCTTTATTGTGTCTCCAAATTCAACCAAAAGTAAAGGTGTGGACTATTCATTGTTGGTGTGTACTTCTGTGTTTGGAAAGTCATTGAGACTTTGTGGATGCTACAAGAAGAAAGGAATAGAAATGCAATAGAACTACTGTTTTGATATTATGACTTTGCTACCAACTTTGTTACTCATTGGCCAAAAAGTATATAGCATACAGAAGTAGATGATGGTAAGAGGAATAACAGTACATGAAGGACTTAATAGGGCAACCTATACAACAAAACCTGATGCTTTCTGTTGTAACACACCGCTTTTAGCTGCTTATAGGTTTGCCACATCTAATTCTTTAAATTTACATATTAAGCATCCATTTTTTTCCTTAGTCTGTTCTTAAAAATCAGAGCCAAAGTAGATCAGCTTTTTCTGAGGGTGAGGCCAGTGGAAAATACAGTAGCTTTCCTCGGCTCAATTCTGGTAACATTTTCTTTGGAAAGCTCTAGTGCCCTCATGCTTCAGAGTAGATATTTGAAATTTGGCAGGAAGGTGCTATTTGCATCGTCTTGAAAATCTGCCTAAATTTGGCCAAGTAACAAATCATTGGAAAACTGCATTCCCCTGGAAAGTAATCTATTTTTATCAGCTTGATTCTAATGTAAATTCTGTCCATCCTTGGTGTGGAGCTCGGTCAGACCTCCTCTGTTACTGGAGTTGTAGTGAGGTGTATCTGTTTGCAGGTGTAGACCTAGACCTCACTCAAATACAGAAACTCTCGTGTTCTCATGTTCTTTGGTATTTTTACAGCAATCTCCCTTGTTGTTTGAGGCACTCTCCAGTTTGCTTCTGGATCCTGGTCCACTGATTTTCTGTACTGCATATTGTTAGCTGATTCCTGGGCTCTCAGTGAATCAGCTTGTTCTACCTTTTATGAGAATTATTCAGTTCGGAGTCAGTTCTCAAGCAGTAATGTTGGAAGACAATGACTAGTGGAGGGAATCAAGTTTAGTGTGACCTCAGCTGTATTATCTCAGCAGGCCTTCACATTCAAGCCCACCACACACCTTCCTCCAGCAACCCAGGATGTGATTGATATAACTGACACATTCTTAAAATACCCACTCTGTGAAGCACACATCCCTCTCATGATCTAACTCTGAAGTGAAAAATCACAGCTAAATAAGGGTTATGTCTTTTGGGCCACAGGTGTACCACTTGAGGACCACGAGTCCTCAAGCCTCCCTGTGGGACTCAGGCAGTCTGAAGGAGAAAGCAGCCCTATCTGAAATTGGGAGGGGGGAGGTTGTCTGAAACTCTGGATAGAATCCAGAATTTCCAAGTGTAACCCCTTTTCTGTTTGGTATGTATGTGACCCATGCTGATGTAAATCATCCCGTTGTTCTTGGGGACCTTGTTGGCAATGGGCTGTAGAGCTACCTAGAGGGGTAGGAGAGGACCCCACTAACATAGTCTTTTTCTTTAGATCACTTTTGTTTAAACTGGGATGAAAGTTGTGATAAAAAAAGATCAACAGAGTTTAACATGCAAAAGTTAGGAAGTGCCTGAAATAAGTTAGCAACCTGGATTTGTCTTATCATCAATGTGTCATGCTGTTGCTGCCTGTGGACAGGGAAAGGTAGTGTGATTAAAGAGGCTGGGACTCCTGCCTTGCTTAGATTTGAAATTAGAAGATGTTCTATGAATGAGGAAGAAAGATAGGATGAAGAGAAAGGAATACGTTTTGTTTTCCCTTGCAAAATTGGATTCTTTCTCTCCTTTTTTATCACAAAAGCCGAGTACAATTTCAGGCGAGTAATTTAAATCAAATCTTTGACATGTGGTTGGAGCTTTTGTGTTCCTCTCTTTCTCTTTGCTCAGCCAGGGGTTCTCAAAACTGAAGCTGCGTTTTCACGATCTGGTTAAGCTGACCTGAATGTGGGGCTGACGCTGCAAGGACATTTTGTCCATTCCTGATTGCATGTTCCCACCAGCTTCCCTGTGCTACCACTGGGGCTTGGTCTGGGGAACAGGTCAGGGACCCATTTGCCTGAGTAGTTTTTTCCCTTTTTTGGGCCAGGTCGGTGTTGGAGATGAGCTAAACTGATTCTGTTCGCTTGAGCAATTTATTTAAGTGTTAGTGCTGGCATAGGGGACAGTCAGAGCTTGTGGCCAGAGGAGGGAGGGAAGTTGGAAAAGTCCTTTTCACTGGTAGCCAGCACTTCCACTGGCTTGAGCTGGTTGTGGAAGTTCATCTTGACATGCAAAGCTGCTGTGAATTCACAGCTGTGAATGAAGTCAATGGAAATTGTATTTTGAATGTGCTAAGTATTCTGAAAAAAATAAGGTTTTAGCTATACCACTAGATATCCAAAAATAGTAAGTAATTTTGACCTTAATCTCTTTTTTTTTTTTTTTTTAATGGGGCTAAGGATGATCTCTCATTTCACTTTTTCACTTGAGTGTTGAAAAATAAATTCTCTGCACTTGAAAATACTTACATGCTTATGGTCAAACTATGTGTAGATGAATCCGCAAGGAAGCTGCTAATGCAGTAGGTTAAAATATTATACGTAAAAAGTACAAGGCCATGTACTGAGCATCAAGGACTAAACTGATAACTGAATAGCAAGTGAAAATTGCATATTTGGTGCAATAAATGAAGTCAGAAGTCCAGGTGAGAATGCAGTGTGTGATCGTGACACACACATCAACTTAAAGCTGTGCAACTCATCTTAATTTCTGCCTTTCTTCCTCTTTGTGATCTTTTGTTACCTTGCTGTTTTATTATCATATTTGTGAGTAATGTTAATGTTAAAAATCATTGTAAAATCTGGAGGTTGTTTGAAAGCAGGACCCACCAGTGAACTCTTCTTAAACTGAAACTATCGCTAGTTTTTCCTACTTTAGGAGAGTTTGTTAGGTAGTAGAAGCGTTATTATATATTATTTTTGGAGTTTTGCCTTTCACAGCATTGCACACTGAAGTAAGGCTTCATTCATACTGTATTACAGGACTTGTATTTTGCACAAATTATGTTTATTTTAGAAAGTATACAGGGTATTACCATCACACTTCTAAACACATTAACAGTTAATATTTATTTGTGCATAATTTGGGCAAAGTCAACATGAGACCTTACCAATAAGTTTTAACCGTGTGCTGTCTGGCTCTGGAACAGTTTTTGAATTGTTCTTTGCTTTTTCGATTCAGTGACACAGAATTTTGATTTAAGAAGTCAAAGAAGTAAAAGGACTAATACTCCCTGGTTTTATTGTGTTTCTTAGCCACTACATAAATGTTATTCATTGTGGTCTTTCTTCACTGTTAATTTTTAAATGAATGAAAGTGGGTTTTGCATATACTTCATGTCTTAATGTCAAAACAGCTAAAAGTGAATAAAATACTTTCCTTTAGGGTTAATGCAGGTAAAAGGGAGTTTCGACATCTTCAGACAAGTAAAGCAAGTCATTTTCCCCAGCAGAAATCTTGAGCAGTCTCTATCCAGTGTTGTTATTTTCATTTAAAGGTTTCCTTTGTTAGGCTCTGTGCAGGCCGGTTCCCATTTCCATGGTGACCATGCCGAAATGCAGACGGGACACAGGCTGGATTCTCGTCGGTGTAGCCATGCACTTGCATACCAACACATGTTATCTGCTTGGCTTAGGACATTTCCATTAGCAGTTTTAATGTTTAGGACTTCTTTTTCACATAGTGATCTCTGGCTCTGTGATACTGTGCTGTGTTAGGATTTCAGACCTTGTACAGCGAGAGAAAGCAAGTTGATAAGCTTATTTTTTATGTAAATAAATTGGTCATGCTGTTCCCATTCAGGTTAATCTGGGATGTCAGAGAAATGTCTCAGGCTTGGTTTTCATCTCTGTTAAAAAAGATAATGGAGAAGAATTTTTATTTATAAACCTTTAGGTGAAAGACTGACACGTATCTGTACTAAATAGTTATATGAACATACCACCTTCCCAAGGCACTGATAAAAGAATAATAAAAATAAATTAATGTGAATTACAGGGGTTAAATTATACCTTCTGTCTGTATTGGCTGAGCACGTGTGTGTATATCCCTGTAAAGCAATATGCAATAATATTCTTCCTGCTCAAGCAGTGCTCATTTTCTGGAGGTGGAAAATACTAAAGGCATGTAGTGGAGTCAGCATGAGCTGTGAGCATTTCCATTGCTTCCAAGTCAGTCTAGGAGTTCTGAATTACCAAATAAACTCAGTATTCTGAGTGCTAGTAATTGTTACTTTGAGTTAGTCCCTGAACAGCATTTCCGGATCTTCGGAGGACTAAGTTAGTTTTATTTTCTCCTGGACATGCATATTTTTAAAAAATCTATGACTCGCATATTATTCAGGACTTAAAAGAGGAATTATACAGGCAGAGAAGTAAGGTCAACACTGACTCTTTGAATGCAGGACGAGCAAAGATGTTTTGTGTCTAACCGAATGGCATCTGCATGGTTGAATGTCACACATGATAAATGTCACAGATTCCTTTGTCCCTTTCAAATTACTGGTAGACCGGGTGAAGGGCTTGGAAGCTATGCACAAACCTGGTGGAACTCTCTTGCCTTATTCACTTTGAATCCTGCTTCCAAGTTCATCATTCTTCCTTTATTTCATACAGGATGTTTTTTTTAATCTCACAATCTCCTTGGCTAATACAGTTGGTTATTTCTAAAGAACAGACAATAAAGAAATCTTGAGGAAAATTACTGGTAACAGCACACTTCTGGAAGGGAGCATATTGCACAATGGAAATATCTAAGGAAATATGGAGTTTGAGGATGGGGGTGGTGGTGGGAAAAGTTTGAATTAGGTTTTTACCTTTTATCCATCTATCTGCCTGTCTAGCTATCAGTCTCAAATATAAGTGACCCTTAAGCAAGAAAGCTGGTAGTAGCTGATGCTGTGTTAAGGCTGTGACACAAAGCTGTATGTAACAATAAGACTGCAGATGCCCAGGCTGTGTGAGCTGCTGGATTACCCAGTAAATAGCTACCTCAACTGACTCAAGATCAGACTTCTTATCTGAATGAGGAATAGTCGACCTGTGCATGGCTCACATGAGTTTAGAGCAGTGATGGATGCCATTACGAGAAGCTGTGTACCCAGCACTTTTTTGGGGATGTGTTTGTGTCATGCTCTATGCTGCCTGGAGTAATTTTTGCTCAACTGCAAAAGCACACCAGATAAGAAATTCTGCTTCATTATGTAATCTGCTGAAGCAACAACAATCTGGATTTTAATCCTAAATTTAGTCTTGACTGGTCCCGTTCTCTTAGGTAAATGTCTATGTAGGTGTTCATATCAGGGCAACCTGTGTCGAGAGTTAGTGGCCTAGTTTCTTAATAGCAACATTCTACAATAAGGAACGTAAACCACAGAAGAATCCCCTTGATAGACACTTGTCTGAAGCAGAAGCAAGTGGGGTATCTTGTCTGTGGGCAAGATGTCCTAGGCAGTTACCAAATATCATTGCAGTGGAGGGTGTGTGACCCAAATATTTCTGTGCCTGTATCCTTATTTCCATTTTCTATTTGAGGAGAGTGGTAATTGCTAACCGAAGAAAGGCACAACATTTTATTAAATAGTTTTTCACCAATTCTACTTTCTTAACTGGAAATTCTAATAAGACAATAAGAGTAGTGCTCTAATAATGAACTTGAGACCAATATAATCCAGTATTCCTACTGTGTAGTATAAAATTCAGTCTTTATGTGCAGTACTTAGACACACATAGAACTGATTGGATTTACAGATACTAAGTTTGGATTTATCTGAAATTTCTCAAATGAGAACTTAGCTAACCTTTCCTAAGTGGAAAATTTTAAGTGGCCTGATACTTTGTCTAACTATGCCTACCAAATAGAGGTTCCATTTAAATATGCCTGAAATACATATAGGTCAAATTTAGAATAGCAGAAATGACTGAAAATTAAGTAACTGTCTTAAGATGGACAAAACAACAAACAGAAAAAAATCCAGCAGCACTGCTTGTAGTCCTTTAGTAGCTCTGCTAATAATAGTTATCCAATTTACTCTAGCCAAATATCCTTTCATTTCACTGTTTCTACTTTCCCTTTTTATTGGGTTGTGGTTTTTTTTTTTTTCCCCAAACTGCCCAAAGCCAGTTCATCATATTGAACAGTAAAAAAAATACTTTAAGAGTCTCTGGAGTTGTCTTTCTGAGAAGTTGACAGCTACAATAGACTTCACTTCTCTGAAGACAAAAAGCAACTGTTCTGCTTTTGTGGAAGCAAGTATTATCTCCAGAAAACTCTTCTTGAATGTACATGGGCCCTTCTCTCTGACCCCAAAATGTACAATGGCTGCATTTTACAAAAAAAGATAACTTCTTTCTGAACTCTGACTAGAGATAGCCTGTCACCCACCTGACCACAGGCATCTGGAATCACCAGAGTCTGGTGTGTGGGCTGAGAGCTGGAGGAGGGCAGCCTGGCTGCAGCCCCACTTCATCTGAAACCTGGTCCCCCTGCCCCAGAGGGCAGAGTTAGGTGCCTTGGACTTGGCAGAGACATGCAGGCACTTTTAAAGTGCACAAAAAATATTTGCTTGCAAAGCAGGAAAGCAGTGGGAGTGTTTGAACTCCATCCTTCTCGGGCACCTGCATGAGGGACCTCCTTCCCCTGAGGTCAAGGGTGGGGAAGAATTTTGGGAGGTAGGTGTCTAGTTCAGCTTTTTTTCAGGAAGTAGCTGCCTGATAAGTGATGGTAATAGTCACCTGAGAAATGTGGGCTTAGTTCTCCCTTGAGGCTCATGGCAGTGTAGACTCACCTCTCAAACTTTTCCAGAAGCATCTTTGCTACCAGGCAAAAAAGTAGTCAGAGAAGCGCTGTCTCCCTTTGCTATTGAAACCAGGTCTCAGATCATCCCAGGATGCATATTTTGTTTCCAAGCAGACAAGCAAAGACACATCTTGCCTGTGGCCTGCCGTCTGGGGCACTTAGCTGGGAGGAGAGGAGTTCTGAGTTGGCCCTTTTGGACTGCTCATGTAATTCACATTTGGTAAATAGGCAGTGCATAAAGTTGTTTAGCTATTTAGTTAAATCCTTTAATTATTTAAAGCAGAATTTATTTCATCAGGAAGCATTCATTGCCTCTGGCCATGGTAGCAGAGTGGGTCTATGGTAGGGAGGATACCTTGGTCTTAGACAGGGGTGCTTCTACACCTGTATCATATTCTAAATTTTTATGTGACTTTGTACTATGAAGCCTAGATGACAGATAATTTTAAATTCATTCTGGGTTAGGCAGTTATTGAAGTCTGGACTTCCTGGTTTGTTTTTCTGATTCCAATGAGCTTAGGCACTATCTGATGCCAGAATTGATTGTTTCAATGCGCATTAAGGAGGAATTTCAGGTGAGTGATTGGGACCACCTACCTACAATTCAGGCTGACAGGCTGTGAACGCCCATTACAATCAGGGGAAAGAAATAGTTGTTAAGTCTGCTATAGGAAAACAAAAGTTCTGATAATTATAGCTCTTCCAACTATTGTGTTATATATCCTGTGGTGCTTTGGAGGTTTTCTTGTTGCAGGAAGCTGATTTAGCAAACTTTCTAAAGCCAAGGCTGTTCTTGTTTCTGGGGCTGTCTCTTGACAGCACAGAGATCTGAGGTCCCAGCTAGCTCTTGAGAAGCTGAGGGAGGAACAGGGCCCTAAATGTGGTGTCCTAAATGGCATGATGGCAGAATTGCTCTCAAGCCACTGCAGTCCTCATGCTGCAGACTGCGACACTGGAGTGGCAGAGAGATCCATAGTGATATAGTATGATATAATACACTAATATGTTATAATAAACTGAAATTTTCATATAGCCTAGAGTGTGGTATGGGTAGGGAAATAGACAGCTTTGGTTGTTTTCCTGTCTTCTTTATACCTGTATGCAAACATGCATTTTCATGTGTGTACAAACATGTTTTTGTAGCAGCTGAGACGAGAAAATGGGGTATAGAGATAGCAGTCACATCAGTTTTGGTGTGATGACTTGCATTTCCTCTGTTGCAGTCATAATGTGTCTCATGCTTCTCTGACTATATTTGGAAATATTGCTCATTTGAAAAAAGGGTCAACAACTGATAATGTGGACACAAGGAAAGAGAATTTGTTGGAGTGAAATGCTGCTTGAAAAGTCAGGTTTTATCATAGGGAAGCATGTGCAGTTTTTATCATCGTTACTTGTGAAGCCCATGACCTAACTGTATGTATAACATATATGCATGTACAGCCTGTTAACGTCATGTAATTCTAATCTCTTCGTGGTAATACTGAGAACAATTGTGGTACTCTAAGGACAAAGCTGAAGCAATCCTGTTTGTTATACCAAGATAAAAGAAAAGCTGCAGGTCATAGTAAAAAGATGGAATTTATGTGAATTTTCTGTAACACAAAGTTTTTCTCACTGAACTTAATGATGGAAACATGCCAGGATAATAAATTTGAGTAGGCTTGAATACTTGCTGCCTTTATTAAAAACACATAGGAAGTTGTCAGTCCTGCAAGAACTGCTCTTAGTTAAGCATTACTTTGTAATCAGTTGTTGTGTGTACAGTAGGTTGTTGAGAATTCTTAACTCCAGATGAAGAGAGCAGCTTATTTGTCTGCTGTGGGAGCCAAGGAGGGCAATGTGTGGGCCCAAAATAGGGAGTTATGAAGAGAAAGACAAGTCTTTTGGAGTAAGTAATGCACTCATGGGTAAATTTAATGAGCTCTCTAACTTTGCAGCAATGCCAGAACAGTAAAATAGACAGCACCTGGTCATGTTATCCCAGTCTTTACAACTTTTCATTCACAATTTCTGTGTTATATCATATTTGGGTTGCTTTTATAGCAGGTTATTGGTAACTCTTCTTGGATCATAAACAGTTGTAATTGAAAGGGAGTGACTTAGGCTTTCACACACTCGCAGGCTTTCAGGCTGGAAGCTGACCTACTTCCAGGAAGAAGCAGTCAGCCAACTACGCCAAGAAAACTTGTTGGAGGGAGGGAAAGGACGGGAGGAAGAGGGGTGGGAGGGAGGATTTGTTACTAAATGAGGCATTGTTTTTCCTTTCTTCTGGGTGTTGGGTTTTTTTTTTTGTGGCCTATAACTTATTTCTACACTAAACGTTATAATCTCTGTTAATTATTAAATAGTTTGAGATACTGTAGCTGATGTGAAGAAAATGTCAGTCTCAAGGTAAAAGAAAGTAAAACAAATAGATGAAGCAGTAAAATGAAGACTTGCCTTTTCAAGTCTCTGTAAGCATAATGAAATATCAACAAAGCAACTGAAGTGAGGACTGTAAAACACTCTGACTTCTGGTATAAAAATTCCAGTGTCTTGCCAATCATGTTCTTTGTTCCTTTCGATTCCTGTCAGAGGTTCGCATTGTCTTTATTTAGAAGGTTGTTCTCAATAAGAAATCTCTTCAATCTGAAATAAAAACAGATTAACTGTGACTATAAAACTGCTGCCACTTCAGTACATGAGCTGAAGATACCTACGTGCCGTTGTGAGTATATACTGATGAGATTCTGCATATTGAAGAAAAAAATTACAAAAAAATACAGAAGTAAATATATAGGAGAAAACTAATGAGAATATATTTTTTGATTTACATTGATCGTATTGGGTGAAGGTTAATATACGTTTCCAGATTGAATTATAAGTAGTCCTCTATTTTCCTGCATTAAGTGGGCTGGATTCCACATAGCCCTGGCTGAGTATACTAAAGATATATCAAAAAGATGTTTTATATTTATGCTCACTTACAGAAAAGCCCCAAACTGTGCAACCAATATAGAATTACTTGTTTTGCATGAAAATGCAAAATTTGATTTGATGTCATTATCTATGCGTACACACAATGCACATACCAATACAGTAAAGCAGATCAGGCTGAAGACTTGTATGTTAGCAAAAAAAATAAAGTGATTCCTTTTTTGGACAGATTTGCTACCTAAACAAGCTCCTTGCAGGGAGAATTGCTTGGTGGCTTTGGAAAGCCACAACGAAGAATATCTGTACTGCAATTCAATAGAGTAAAGTAGCTTCATGCTGCTTGTTCTGTTCTTTATGTATCCACAGTCTTGCCAATAAAACCTTCAAAACACAATACCTTATGAAAGCTCATTTTTAATATGGGTTGTTCATTCTGTAAGAATAGTTGGCTAATTTCAGTTGGATTATTGCTCTGATAACATAGATTCTGAATAATAAGGAGGTAACTTTTTACTCTTGCACCAAAATGTTTTGCCTTTTAATAAGAAGCAATGAAGTAACACTAAATGTATTTACTATGAAGCAAATACTACTTGACTACCATGTTTCATAACTTTATTACTTTCCCTTCCTGCCATCACTCCACCTTTTGCCTAATATTTCAAGGACAGTAGGTGAATATAGTGCCAACAGTATCTGTAGGTGCCTGTACTCCATTTATTAACTTTGGAACCTGTGAGCCAATTAGAGCAAATTTTTGCAGAGGGATGAAAAAAATAACCAGTTGGGTATTGGAGTGAGACAAAATTGCTTTTACAAGTTCCCTGACAACTAAGGAGATCCAGTGCACCTTTGCACTATACAAAACACCAGAAAATCTACCCGAAAGAGAGCCCTTAGAAATACTTCAGTCATGGAGAAAGCTTGAACCAGAGTGTGCAATCCTCTGTGAGACCAAGTCAGCGGAAAGCAAGAGTTACGAGTTCTCTCATCCCTCCCATCCCTTTCTTTGCCCCTAGTGGGGTCTGACAGGCTTCAGGGCCCTGCCAGTCTGTGTTCTTTGGAGGAAGAAATCTTTTAGACCAACTGGAAAATCTGTGTGGAATTTGTAGTGGCTCTTTTGGAGCAGTTTAACATAATGGACAAAGTAAACCCCTCTTCTGGAAAGAATAGATACTTTAAAAAATGCTAGACTAGGCAATTAAGGCAATGTAGGCTGTATACATCTTACTGGCTGCCAATCTGTGAAACTGCTTCAGGAAACAGACAATAGTCCAGTGGGATTTTCTTGACATTATTTTCCAAAACAATGCATGGACTAAAAAACACATGCAAGGCTGCGTGTAATGCTGTCTTGGTTTTACCGTAACGCCAGGTCAGGGCCTTGCTCTTCTTTACTGACCGTAGTCTTACCCCTTCCACCCCCAAACCCCACAGCGTGCTGATGACCTTGGGTTTGTGTTAGTCAGAGTCTGCTGCCCTGTTGGAGACTGCATGAGGGGCAGCAGAGGGGAGCTGCCCACAGGAGCTCTTTCTGTTCCTTCTCCTGGCATCCTTACTGGTGTGAATGCTTGCTCATAAAGACAAATGGTTGCTTAGCTGGCTTATAAAACAAACTTTTTCTGTTTTATAGCTAGTAGTGTCTTGAAGTAGCGAACACTATACTGTTAAGGAAAAAAAGTGATGAAGTTTCCTTCACTGTAAAGTTTCCTACTGGCAAAATAGATAAATTTAAAACTACTGTGTAGTGTGAGGTGGATCCTTACAGACTCAGTGTTCAAATTCCATCATGTTGCCTCTTTTCTTTATACTGTGGTTGCTAGATGTGTTTGATGCAAGTAGTAAGTAATAGCAGCAGCAAATGCCTCTATTTGACTGGATATTTTAATGAGAAGTGAGACTTAGCGTAATTGAGTCTGTATGACTATGGGATTCTGTCATATATTGCCATCTTAAATTGGACCATCACCTTTGCAATGTAGTATAAAGTGATTGAAAATTCAATTTTACTATTTAGACTGAAAACAAACTGATAGGTTTATTATGACTTATGACACAAAATGTAGACTAATAATATTTTTAGTGTATTTTATTAAACTTTCATAAACTTCTTTCACAAACCAAGTAATCACACAAAATCTGATTTCATTTTTCTCATCCAATTAAACATTTTTTTTGTTATACTGATTAATCTGAAGAATAGGTTACAATCAGAAAACTATTATAATCATGACATTAAAACTATTATAATCATGACATTAAATGATTGATTACCCAACAGACACTTTCTGCTTGCTCACTTTAATCTGTGAGCTTTGCTTACAAAATCAAAACAATTATAAACTGGGTGTACCTAATATGAGCTATTACTTCAGTAAACTTGTTTCAGCTTGTACTCAACGGCAGCAACAGAAGGCATTTTAGCTATCATTAGACATGTCATTTATAGTTACAGAAGAATTCCCACACGTTCAGACTTAAAGGTGCACAGTCAGAACATGCATTAATTTTTGTCCTACTAGAAGCAAGAAAATAGGGGTGCAGAAGTATAGAAGCAGCTATGCTACACTGCAGCTCCTGTGGTATACACTGCAATAATGCAGTTGCTGAAATACAGAAATTCCCAGAAAAAAAATGCCATGCAAAGAGATACTGGAGTTTATTGGAAAGCTTACAGTTCCTTTTATCCCATTAAGGATTTTTTTCTAACTTTTCTTGTCTGAGGTCTTATGTTGGGAGCTACTTTGCTTGATGAAGCTGTCGTCTTTAAATCAAAGTGCCCAAGCCCCCTACCCAGTCAGTGGGGAGGAACTGCTGCTTTTGAAGTCTGAATTCAGAAGGGCCTTCAGAAGCTTTAGACTTGTATCTGGCTTCCTTTGTTTCATGCAGTCTGTTTATTTGGCTGTAAATAAAGTACCATTTACAGACAGATGCTAGAAAGTGGATTTTTACTTGCCCGACTAATCTCTCATCGTGATCGTTAGGTCACAGTGTAGAAGTCTGTCACCAAAAGCTATTAAAATCCAGATACTGAATTAGTTTTCTTTATTTCAGGATTCTTAAATTATCAAAGTTCATTGCCTGAAGGCAGCAAGAGATACTGAATCTTTCCAGCCTAGAATATACAGTACTTTGAACGTAGATGCTTCAATGATTGGCACCATTTTAATGCATAAGAGACCCTCTTATTCTGGCACAGGCTTAAAATAGGTTTGAAGCAAACTTACTATTTTCTTGGTTTTTGGCTACAAATGCTTTCATTTCTTGTGCTGAATACTGTATTTAGATACATGTACAAAATAGATAAAAGACATCCTTATAGTGCAAGTGCTATATAAGAGGAGGAAAATAGCAGGAAAATACATAGTATATTATTGCAAGTTATATACTTGCTAGGCCCAAACTAAGTAGAATTTACGTGATGTGAATATAAAAATCAAAAACCTGCTAATGATTATAAAAATGTGGAATTTAAAATGACTGAAATATTCTGAAACTGTGGTTCACTTAATAATGTTCGTGGTGAGTCAGAGTGTATTTGCTAGCTTTTCTACTTTGATTTTGCAAAGCAGTCATGAGTGAGAGGCAAAGCTGATCCATAAGAATATTGCAGATGACAGCATGTCTTCAAAGGCGGGGTTTTCTGATTGCCTTTTTGCTCTTTTCTTTTTGCTGTCCTTGACTGGCTGCCTGGCCAGAAAGTGAGGATTTTAGAGGCAGTTCTGAGAAGAGACCTGTGGTCTGGCAGACATTTTTCCTATTATTCTGGGTAGAAATTCTTGCCCTCAAAGAGCAGTGCTCTAATGCTGCAGTAGTGCAAATGATTAAAAAGAATAAAATCAAGACCCAGTGGTAAATGGGAAGGATAGGTGAAATGGTTCAGTGAGGAGATCGGATGGGAGGCTGTGGAGAAAAAAAAGCATTGCTTCTCTAAGCTGTGATGAGGCCCAGAGGAACCTCAAGGAGCTAAAGCATCCCTGCGCTGGGCAAGACAGTCTCTTTGCTCCTTGGAATCAGCCCCAGTCTTGGAGAAAGCAGAGCCACAAGAGCATCCCTGAAAGGTCCAGGGAGGGATGCTGCAGCACCTGTGGGAGGGCAAGGGATGAGGTGGACAGGCAACATGTAACCCAGCACATGTTATATTGACCCCTGTCTAACTTGTCACAGCGCCCTAAGGGAATCTGAACCAGCCCTGGGACTTCCCTTCAAGCTGTTGGTTGTGACATCTGGTCTCTGTAGTTTTATCCAGTTCTGGAAATTTTTGCCCTGGCTGTAGCATTTAATAAAGCCCTCACCTTGGACACAATTTGAAAGATCTTTGATGCATTTGCACTGAAGTTGGCCAATGCACTTACAAGACACTTAGCAAAGTTACCATTTGGCTAGTGGTGTAATTTGCTAGTAACTGTATAACAGAGTCCAAGACAGTCAAGAGTTTTTCTCTAGATGTCATTGGATTTGAGGTCAGACTGGAAATGTTTATCATTCTAGGATACTTTTGGCTCTTCATTCAAAAGCCAGGGTTTATTTCTCTGTGTACCATGTAACTTGGAGAGTTGTTCTTCTGTATTTACATGTGGGATGGAATTGTGGCGTAGTCTCCTGTGGCCTCTGAGAATGGGGTGTTGCTAAATTGTGCTTTATTTCTGACTGAGGATTGTATGCTTTGAAAACAACAGACCCGGAAATAAACCTAGGATGTGACATGAGCAAAATATTTTGATAAAATGCAGGTATATTAGATCATAAAACAATTACTGGCAATAGTCAATATCTATCTCAACTCCTCTTTTCCCTCTCCCCAAAACCCAGATCTGAACTTTGAATATATGTGGTTGTGTTTAGTGACAAAAGTATTGCAAAACAGAGTGATATGTCTGTACATATCTCTTCTTCAGTCTTAAATAACATGACTCAAGAAATACACTTATCTCTAAGGATGTTTCTCAAGGAACTGTACTTTTAGCAGAGGGTGATTGCTCGCTTTCCAGAGGCCAGCTGTAGATAGTGGTTGTTTGAAATAACTAATATATGGTTTCCTGTTTTGAGTTCGTGGTAAAAAAGTAGTAAGTGAGTTGTATTTAGTCTACTGCTAGTAATGTTTGTGTTTTCTGTTCTGTGGGCAAAGGTACAAAATTTGTTGAAATTTTTTACATCTTGTGAACTTTGCCTGCAAACCTGTGGTTGTGATTTTAACGTTCTCAATATGATGTTGTTATTACTATTGCAGCTAAGATACTGTGATGGGCTGTTTTATGCTTATATAATCCCTGTTAACCTCTCTTCTAAATCTGGGTTTGGGACCTGGAAGAGAGTGATACCAATAGTGAGCTCTCTGTCCATCAAAACTAGAGAAACGCTTAAAATTTAAGCTTACATTTCTCAGATGCCAAAGATTGGCACATCTCTCCTTAAAGGGTCCCTGTTATAAGGGATTATCATAAAGGCTGTCACTTTACTACACAATGACTCGTACTAAATAATCAGTGTGACATACTTTGTGTGTAGAGCTGATAAAACTCTTTCTCTCTGGGCACACAGGAAGGGCGGGGAAACATGAGGGATGTTGTTTAAGCCATGCGCAACTCTGTAAACCTGCCTCAACTGGGCACCTCGGGCAGTAACTGCACAGTGCAACCACAGGTCATGACTTTTTCCATTGCTGCCATTTATGGAGGGTTGTCAGGAGCCGTAAGGTGTTCCACAGCTGGACTGTAGCTTATTCCTGGGTTCCCATCATTGCCTCAGTCCTTCCACCTCCAACTTGGGGGAGGAGTTATCTACTGCTGGCTATTAGGGCACTCTGTCCCTTTTCCTGCAGCTTCTGTAGTGGATATTCCCCTAGATGTCCACCTACAGCTCTTGATCAGAAAGAAATCAGGTCCTTTATGGATGAGGAGTGGACCTCCATGACCTGCAAACTCGTGGCACTTAGGACCTTGACCCAGCCCACACTGCCAGCTTCCCCTAAAATGGCATGGAGTGCCATACCGTGATTCCTAGGCACTCAAGTGCCCACAGAAAAGCAATTAATACCATGACCACAGAAAAGTGGAGTTTCAATGTTAGGTGTCATGATTTATTAATGTAGTTCTATCTTACATGTTTATATTTCTAAGTTTTCCTGTTTGGACAACTGTTGAGATTGTTTAGACTGAAAACAAAGGCTTCTGGCATGATAATGAAATGACTCAAAAATGTAGGTTTTCTGATGCAGTAGATAATCGGATTTTTGTTCCAGTGCTTCAAACATAAAGTTGCAGATAGACTCTAGAATACAGACAGTATTAACAGTTTCAGTCCGTTCATTTTCTTTTTAATGAAAACTGACTGGATGGCCAGGCCCAAAGAGTGGTGGTGAATGAATTCAAATCAAGTTGGTGGCCAGTCACGAGTGGTGTCCCCCAGGGCTCAGTATTGGGGCCAGTTCTGTTTAATAGAAAGCTGCCCGGCAGAAAAGGGCCTGGGGATGTTGGTTGACAGCCAGCTGAATGTGAGCCAGCAGTGTGCCCAGGTGGCCAAGAAGGCTAGCAACTTCCTGGCTTGTATCAGAAATAGTGTGGCCAGCAGGACTAGGGAAGTGATCGTCCCCCTGTACTCGCCACTGGTGAGGCCGCACCTGACATACTGTGTTCAGTTTTGGGGCCCTCACTGTAAGAAAGACATTGAGATGCTGGATGGAGTCTGTCCAAAGAAGGGCAACGAATGTGATGAAGGGTCTAGAGAACAAGTCTTATGAGGAGCGGCTGAGGGAACTGGGGTTGTTTAGTCTGGACAAAAGGAGGCTGAGGGGAGACCTTATTGCTCTCTACAACTACCTGAAAGGAGGTTGTAGAGAGGTGGGTGTTGGTCTGTCTCTTCACCCAATTAGCAAGTGATAGGGCAAGAGTAAATAGCCTCAAGTTGCGCCAGGGAAAGTTTAGGCTGGATATTAGAAAAATTTCTTCACTGAAAGGGTTGTCAAGCATTGGAACAGACTGCCCAGGGAAGTGGTTGTGTCACCATCCCTGTAAGTGTTTAAAAGATATGTAGATGTGGCACTTAGGGACATGGTTTACTGGTGCACTTGGCAGTGTTAGGTTAACGGTTGGATTGGATGATCTTAAAGGTCTTTTTCAACCTAAATCATTCTATGATTCTAATGTACCGCAGCAGACCATTGATGAGTTTGCTGTGCCATAAACTTAACTTACACCTTAAGGTAAAGGAAAATAACAGACCTCTGAATCATATTTCTTGCCTCCCTTCAGCTAAAACATTCCCATTAGTTAATGCTGCAACTTTTGTCAAGGCAAACAGCGAATGAGTCAGTGATCTCTGCCCACAGTATTGCAACATGTAAAGAGTGCTAGACAGGCATTATGCATGGGCAGATGGGTACTGTAAGGAAAAGGCTGGGATTTTTTCTTGCACATGTCAAAGGCTACATTTTATTTTCCTGTGTCGGGGGAGCTGGCACAGATGAAGAGCCTTTTTCACTGGGATCAAAATTCTTCTTTAATTGCTTCTGTGATAATCATAATCTTTCTGTTAACAGGCATTCTTCATAACTGCTGTGAAGCCTACAATGTTGGACTCCTAGAAGCAAAAATCTTTTCTGGTCCATCGAGAGAACAGTTCGGATATGCAGTTCAACAGTTTACAAATGAACAAGGCAAATGGTAAGCAGTTTGAACAGCTTGTTATATGCCCAGTTAAAAGGTTAAGGAAAAAATTTTGCAACTCATTTTTCTTTTATAATTCCGCATTTCATTTAAATGCTTTCCAGCTAATTCATTTTTATATTAGAGGTATATTTTTATTCATAAATACTTATGTTATTAAAACAAAAGTTGAAATATTATAAGGACATATACATGTGAAGGTTCAGGCTTTTTTCTTTCACACAATGTGATCTGAAGTCTTTCTTTCTGTTAATCTTTACTTTCATCTCCAATACACCAGTTTCCTCAGACTCACAATTTCTGAAGAATTTTAACTCTCATTTCATTCCTTCTTGTATCAATAGCAACTTTGTTACACCTTACATATATGTGGGACATTTTTTCACTTTGACATTGCTGAGGTTAAACCGAATTATTAGGGTTTGGTGTTCTAATTATTAATATTAAAATTAAGTGAACTTAAATTTATATGACTTTGTCTGAAACAGTCTTCAGTGTTGCTTTTCAAGGGAAGGCATGTTTGGATATATATAATAACACAATCCTACCAAAGGCCTAGCGTCCACTGCATCTCTTCAGCCATAAAATTTGATGTGAAATCCACTGTTGCCACAACATTGGACTTAATAAGTAATTAGTAAAATATCTTTTCTAGTAATGTTGGTTTCAAAAAGAACTTTAAAATATTAACCCAGAGTAAGCCCATTTAGTGGTTTCTTCTCCTACAGCCTCAGCGACCACAAAGCTTAAGGTGTCTTTCATGGCAAGGACTATATGTCTGTAAATAGTTAAGTGGTAGTCAACTACTTCAAGTGGTTAAAACTATACATAGTTTCAAGTCTATAGCAGTAAGTCACACAAGTTATATATATTATCGTAAGCCAAGACATTTTAGATGTGCCATTCTCCATAGATCAAAACAGTGTCAGAACCAAAATAGCCACAAACTGGCATGTTTTCTTAAGTAATGACGGACAGATAGTAACTGAACATTTTTCAGTAAAAAGAAAGATGTCAAAATCTGAAATCCATGGAAATGCATATGAAAACATATTTTACAATTAAAGTTTGGAAAAGCCCGTACAAAAATATTGAGCTGAGACATTTATGCATAACCCTGCACGGAGACACTGTGCAGTTGCAATTGGTTGCATATACAAAGATGTAAGACTACCTAGATCTCACTGCATCTCCAGCATTACTGTGTTTACCGCCAGTGACCAGGAGGCAAAGTAAGAGGAGAGCAGAGCTGTATCCTCTGAACTAAGAGCTCAGCATTTCCTCTCCCTCCTTTGAGTAGGCTTCCAACCTACCCCCACGCCTCGCCTGATGTTGTGGTGGCTTCTCACCGTGTTTCTGCCCGCTCTAATTATGTGTTTAGTCACCCATAGATCAGAGCTCTTTTTTTTTTTTTTTTTTTTTAGAAAAACTTCTGTGTAAAGCCATCGAAGGAGAACATGAATGTCTGCCTGAAGTAAATTGAATGTTTTGACTCGTACATGAAGAAATTATGTTTTGTGTTTTATCCTTCTTCTGAGTTTTTCTGTAAGGAGTACTAGGTTTCAGACTTACCCAAGCTGTTTGTTTTATGTTTCCCTGTTTTATTTTCACTTCAGATGTAAAAACTCCTCCACTACCACTTTCTCAGGTAATGTGTTGTGGAGTTCAGGAAAGAAAGTAACTTTGGATTAACTTTTCCTATCTTCTCCCAAGTATATGAGTATTATGAAGCTGGGAAACTTTTCTGTAGATAGGCACTTCATCATTTGTTCTTTCAGTGCATGGTGTTTGACCATAGCTCCAAAAGTCAAGGATATTTTATCAGCTCTTGTTTGAGTAACCATGACTTGTTAGAGTCTTCAGTGAAGAAAAGCTCTTTCCAGTCTCTCCAGACAAGCTTAAAAAAAAATGTCAGTTATAGTGTAGTCTCTTGTTCTCCTCATTTCTAGGCTGTTTACTTTTTCAGGGGACAATAGAGCTTTTTCTTCTGTACATCATTAGAAACAAACAAACAAACAACACAACACTCAAGCTGCTCAGTAGAGTTGGTTTCTCCTATAAGCGATGTAGAGGCTGCAGTCTGTGTGCAGAGTGTTTGTTGACATGGCTGAACTAGGAGTGAGATAAACAATCTGAGCTTTGCATAGGATCGGGATGCTGCTTTTTGTCAGAGAGGACCATTTATCACCATATGTTTTTATGAAGAGACTGTTATTGTCCAGCAAGAATGTGATGCACTTGAAAACTCTGTTCAGGCTCACCACATCAAACAGTGCTGGGGTGGCACCTCTCTCCAAGGGAGAGGTTATCCAGAATCTGAGATCCACCAGAAATTTCATCACTTCCTAGGCCTTGCTTCTGTTAATAAAATCACATGATGCTTTATTAAAAACAGCTTTAACAATCCTGTAATCTCTCAAAGAGCAGAAAGGAGAGATACAGAAAAACAGCAGATGATAGTTATATTATTCAGCTGTATTTCTGGGAGGTACATCTCCTGAGGCAGTAAGGGCTATAGAAAATGAGAGGAGAATTTTTGGTGAATTAAGACTGCATGCATCAGTATGTTATCACTTTTGCTTGAAGATGAGCTCAGAGAGAAGAGGGCTGGCAGTCCATCTAGGAGTGCAGGGCTATAGAGGGAGCTGGTATGTGTTGGGAAGCTGTGACAGAAACCAGCAAGGGAGCCCCTTTTGTGTGGAGTCCGATGATCCAGGATAATTGGACACTGGTCTGCTGTGCATTGATGGGCATCGATGGCATGGGGTGCTTGTGAATAAGGACAAACTTGCAAGTCAAGCATAGCTCAAGCTTTTCACAGTGTCTAGTGGGAATTTCAAAACAGGAGCTCTTTAATGAACTCAAGGAAAATTGTGAACACCAAAGAAGCTCATCAATTAAAAAAGTTTACGCAGTCCCCCACACAAGTAATTAGCCACAACAGAAACATCATTCATTTTATGCTCTGGTTCTCCCTGTCATGAGGTTATCTGTATTTGAACCTTAAATTGAGACCAAATTCTCTGTTATTTTATAAACATAATCTTTTAGAAGGGTGGATGGTACCCTGTCAAGTTCATCTTGAGTGCACATGCCCTGAACAGCAGCTGATAGTACATTCTGCAAAGATGACAGTACTTCATGCTGAGATTTGGTTTTATATCTGTCTCAGGTGAGGAAGATTGAATAGCTGTATATAGCTGTTAAAATGCTTTTTCTCACCCATGTGTGTCTTGAGTCTGTGGATACATGCCACAACAGAGCTAAAATCTCAGTCTGCTGTTGAGGTACTGTTTAGTATCAGGTTGCAGCCACCCTGCTCATTTGTGTCTGCGTGCTTAGGATTTGGAATTTTTGAATTTAATTTTTGAATTTGTTATGATATTTTTCTTATTTACAATATTTTGTTTCATTACATACGTCAGTAATGACATCTTAATATGCACTGCCTTTACTGATGTATCACATAATCACTGTACCACTAAATAGTTTTAAAAATCATTGCATACTGCTCAGTAGTCATCAAAGCCCAGCAGCCTTTTGCCTGAGGTGGTGTGTTGCCTCTTCAGACCAGTAAGATATTTTGTCAAAAAGACACATTTCTGTAGCAATTTTTGTTGAAATCAATACATTTTCAAAGACTTCTGATTCTAATGAGGAGGGTAATTTCTGCCAACATTTTTTTTGGAGCAAAATGCTGCCATTGTTACAGCTCCATCTTTTCAGTGCCAGCACCACTGCTAATGTTGAGTTCTTTGCCCAGCTTTTCCTTCCCCCAACTGCATGCCCTACAGTTTGCCTTTTTCCTGCTTGGAGAAGCACCTCTGGCTTCTGTCTTCTAGGCCTTTAAGTTTGTCAGTCAAACTCTCTTGCCATAGCTCACTGTAGTTTTTGAAGTTTTGAGTCTTTTGTTCAAAGGATCAAAAGTTTTAGATGGTGATAAGTGTTTTAGGGTGTGCAGAGAAGTATCCATGAGAGTGAATTTCTGATCTTCATATCTATTTCATCGCTTCCTGTAATTGTAGGGAAAAGGGCCAGATGATTTTAGAGGAGGTCCTTTCTACTTTTATTTTCCTATTTCCTATTAGCCATCTTTGTGTTTAAAAAAAACACACTAAAGAGCAAATGCATGAAAAGAATAAAAAAAAAAAAACCCAAAACAAAACAAAAAAACCAGAAAATATAAAATGTGCTCTGCCAACAGCTGGAAATTCAGTCCTTCTCCATGAATTCTGATTTTGTTTTCTGCTACATCACATTTTGCCAGTTACTAGCTTTGTCATGGTGTAATTTCCCAGAAATAATTCCAGTTGCACTTTGATCTGCCACTCCTGCAGCCTGTGTGGTATGGCATTGCTGCTGAACTTTATTTGACTTCATGTACTTCCATTGCTTTGTATACAGTGTTGTAGACTGATCAAGGAGCTGAATAATAAAATCAGTGGCAATATTACATGCTAATCACTATAGTATTGTGTAAAGACAGTCTACAAGGACACGTAAGAAAGTTTCATAAAAATAAATATTTAACTCATGGCTGAAAAAGACCTTTAATACACTATACATGATACAGTTTATTTGGAAACAAGCATTTTCAAGTATTTTAGTACTCATTTCTAGCATTCTTTCCTTATGCATTCTGTTTCACTCTGCTTCATGTGCATCCTACTTAATCACAGTAAAAAACATTTTTGTAGTTAGCAGGATGCTAGCCAGATACTCTCTTGCTTTCTTAACTTCTGATGTTTCAGAAAGATACACATGCATTTTTCCAGAGCAGTATTGTGTAACTCTACTGTAATGGTTTATGTTAATCTTCAAAGGCATGTAGGACTTGCTGATTTCTAATATAGATTAAGGCTAGTATTAAGTTTAAGTAAGTCTCAGGATATGAGAGAAATAATAATTAAGTTATTTCCTAGGACCTTTAAGGTTGGCAATTAAAAGTAGAGGGCTAGGCTTGGCAGAAGCTGGTTAATAACTTTTTCTCAGGAGCATATTGATGGCAGGTTAGACTAGTTAAGTCAAATAAGGAAAGAGGCTTAATAGCACTGTACTTTTCTGAAAAATCAGTGTCAGTAATAGTCAGTTCTAAGTGTTAAATTCTGTGTATGGTGTGTCTTTTTTGGCCTACAGCATAGTTATGGCATTGAGATTCATGGACCCTACAAATCTACAAGCAAGGGTAATACAACAAAGGGGAAGGTAGTATAATAACTTTCAGTAAAGTATCAGGAGTGCAAGCTGAATTAAAGACAAAATTAAGTTTTCTTTGAGCACAGTTGGCATAGATTTAGATTTGTGTTTAAAATTAGAAAAGTTTGTTTTGTTTGGCTTATATTTTTCTGTTTGTACCATGCAACAGCTACAAGGTTAGTTTTAGGGTTAGCAAAAGTAAAATACAGTTGTGAATATTAAGTTCTAGAAGTGGATTGGGTATGAAGAGTGGTGGTTTCTTGGTATGACTGGATGTCTGTATTGGAATTAATGTTGAGGTTGGGGAAAACAGGAGTTTCAGAGCCCACATTACTGCTAAGCAGCATAAAGCCCGTGGAGTGATCACAAATATGCATGCTGAAAGGGAGAGAACTGCTTTTTTCTAAACTGTGGATAGTGTTTGTCTCTAGTTTTTGTCAATAGCAAGGATGAGGGTTGGAGTTAGGCATGGATTTGGGAACAGCTAGTGCTCAAACATGCTGCTTCTCCTCCTCTTCTGTCATTCTCACTTGGCTTATGACTGAAACTCTGCTTTGGACTTCAGGATAACCCATTGCTGCAGAGCAGTGCCAGTGTGGCACAGAGATTTGCAGTGACTTTTGTGACCAGATGGTGTGGTGCAGGGGGTATTTCCAAGATCTGTTAAAGGTCATTCTTTGACCAGCACCTGTCTTCCTGCAGGGACTCTGAAATACATTTGCATTCTGGGAAACTCAGAAAAAACATGCAAATACTTATAAACATACACAGTGCAACGTTCAGGTTGACAGTTAATGCTGAAAAGCTATTCCAGTTTCAGATATTACACATGCAGTGCTGCCATCCTTTTTAAAACTGTTTTCTGTTTCCACAAAAACTGGTAGCCCTTTCTCTTTCCCATCAGCCCAGTTAGCATTTTATGAATGTAAATAACTCTGCAGTACGTAACAATGGGGGAGACTGTAACACCATGTCTTCCTCCTGTCAATCACTATTGACTGGCTATAGCCCTCTGTGTCACTGTTAGTGTTTGCAGGTTGTATCATCTATCAGCACATGACCAGTGGAGTAGTTTCTCATGAGCTTTGGTTATTTGGTCCTGAGCTATGGTGGTGGTGGTTTCCACTGTGCAGAAAAGGCTATATTCCTCAGAAAATAACAAGAAGATCAGAGGCCTGCTCACAGCTGGTGTAAGATACACTGATTTTATGTAGAGAGGTATTTGTATGAACCTGAATTGCAGGCTTAGAGATGCAAGAAGTAAACAAAATCCTGTTCCTGCTGCCTGCTTAATCACTGTTTTTCCACAAAATAACTGAGAAGGAGGTAGGTATTTTTAAAATATTCCTACACAAAGAAAATAAAATCTGAAGTTACCCCCAACCAAACTGGTAAAACAGAAGTTTAATTGAGATGAAATAAACTAAAAGAATGCAGTTGGCAGAGTTTTCTTTGAGAAAGCTAAAAAGGACTCAAACTATTGCTTGTGCATCTAAAACTTCATATTTTTATCAAAGCCATTTTATTCAAACTAGTTATAAAATTGCAGCAGTACAATCAGACGATCCCTGGAAAGTTATTATGATATATTGTGGTTGCTTTGAAACATAATTTTGTAAAATGTGTTCTTCTTATAGTGCAAGGTCTTTGAATTAGCTACCTATAACATTTTAGAGGATGACAGTTTTGCTTTTAGCAACCTCTTGACCACCTAAAAAAAATAGTTTCTTAACAAAACTCCATATTCTGTACTGGGGTCCCATTGCTTGTCGTTTTACTGTCCCATAAATGCATTAATTACTACCATAGAGTGTTCTGTATGAAAGGAAAGTCATATCGATGCTGGAATAAATACCCACAGTCCCTACTTTCTAATAATCCGTTTCATTTTTTCATATCCCTTGAGGTAATCTTCCTATGTCTGTGTTTTGCCTTACCCTTCTTTCACTGCAAGTTAAACTGTATAAAGAACTGTACTTCTCTTCTAGCCCTATGTGTGCCTATACTGTCTGGTGGTTTCACTGTGAGTTGTGCTGAAAAATAGGTGTTCTTAAGCAGTATCCCCAGGGGGTGAATTAACTAGTTTTGTGAAGGCTTTCAGATAAAAAGGGGTCTTGAGGAGCAGATATTGGAGGGGAAACCTTAAGGCAGACAGACAAAGGAATGAGTCAGAGAAAGTGAATCACTTCGTATTGTAGGCACAAATTACCATAAGTCTTCACTTTCTTGTTCAGGATTAAAAACTTCATGCAGTAGACTGTTATCACCTGCTGTATTTTCTTTCTGACTCAGTGTTGTCAAGGTGTGGCAGTGTTCAAGCTCAGACATAAGGATTTGACTGTTGCTGAGCAGATCCTGTAGGAAATGCTTCTTAGCAGTTAAAAGAGTAACTTAAGGAATCAGTTAACCATTTAACTGACAGGACAATTTTTTTGTCTCTCAATCCCCAGAATATATATATTTCTAAATTCGTATGCATCTGTATGTAGTAATATCTTTGCTGTATTTCTTCCAACACTGCAACATAATGTCACAGAAACAACACTACACATATTTGAGGCAACCTAATCCCCAGAGGCTTCTCCACTGAAGCTGCCCCTGGTGAATCCAGTGTATTAAGTAAAGCTTCTGAAGAGCTCTGGAGAAAACTCCTGAGTGCCTTAGGTGCTATATGTGGTAACAGCTTCTTTACCTGTTACCTACACTGTGCAGTGCAATAATGCTGCTGGACTCTTCCAGTATCATTAAAGACCTAATGAAGTTCCTGTTACTTTAGGTTATTGATTGGTTCACCCTGGAGTGGCTATCCCACTAACAGAACTGGAGATATCTATGCATGTCCCGTTGATACGTCCAAAACCACATGTAAAAAATTGAATTTACAAGGTAAGTTGTAATGAATAACGTCCTGCTACAATTGTTCAGTTTTTCCTTGGTTTTGTACCAGGCCAATCTATCTTATTAAATCTCTTCTTAACTCTTTCTCTGCGTAATTTCAGTCTGTTGTGTGCATGTACGTGTGTGAGCATGCTGCAAGGACTCAGTGCCTCACACTGGTGAGACCCGTGTGTGTGTGAGTGAAAACTAGTGCCTGCTGCTGCAATTGGGCCAGGGGTGTGGGTGCCCTGACCTGTGGTCCCAGCTTCTGATGCCACTGGGATCTCAGCATCAGCTGCTGGAGCCGTTGGGGTCTTTAACCTCCAGTCATGGGGCGGGAACGGTGTGTGTCCCAAAATCAGCTGCTGGGGGGAACCAGGGCTCTATGTCAGTGAGGGGCTCTGTGCTGGCAGCTGGAGCAGGACCATGGGTCACAGCCCAGGGGGGCCTTGTGTGGGCTGCTGGGGGGGTGAATGTCTGTATCGTCCCCAAACCAGGTGTGCATGTGTGTGTGTTCACTAGCCAACTTTCAGCTGAACCAGCCAGCATAGGGGGGGCTCAGGTCCAGGTATCAGGTGGGTGAGGGGGGTCTGTGCCCGGGAGGACTTGCGAATGTGGAGTACACAAGGGATGAGAGTGTGAGTGGATATGAAGCCTTTCCTGTCTGTTTGCAAACTAAGTATAAAATATTTGGATACAGTGAAAATATGGGGCAGCAGAGTGTGCTGAGACGCCTACTTTATATTAATTTGTAGTGTGGAGCATTTCAGTCCTCCACCACCCCTTCCAGGTTTTTGTCTAAAGCCTGATACTGGATCAGAGGAATCTGTTGTCCTGAGGAATGTAATAGTAGCTGCTCAGCTGCAGCTACTCAGCCAGCCAAAAATACTCAATAGGTAGACCGTTTCTTCCTCTCTTTTGCCTTCAGCTCTATTGAGGGCAGGTACTCTAAATGGCCATGCTTAACTCACGTCTGTAGTTAATGGTTAGCAAATTTTTGACAAAGATTAGCTTTCATTTCTTTTGTCTCAGAACAGTATCCAGCCATTTGGAAAAGGCATTTTAGGTTCTGAGAAATCAAGCTTTCTAAAAGGAATTCTAATTTACTAGATTGCTTCTACATCTTTTTACTATTTTCTAATTACCTAATCTGTTTTTATTTCAGCTTTAATAAATATTGCAAATGTGACTGAGATAAAGGAAGACATGAACCTTGGCTTGACTCTGATACAGAATTCAAGAACAGGAGGATTTTTGGTATGTATCAAGGACATATTCAGTACAAACAAATTCCTGAGGGGAATGAAGAAACTAGAATTGTCCAAGCTGGATGTATTTTATTATGCAGCATAGATTAATAATGTCTTGCATATTTGAAAATATTCCATCGCACTGTCAATTACCTAGGGTCCAAAATCAGGAAAATAAATAATTCTCTACTTTGTTATTTATCTAAATATCTTATGGAAGGGCCCATAATTAATGATTCTGTAATTTAAGCCAGACAACATAGGTGAGAATATTTCCACCATGGACATCTTTAAGACAGTCTTATACAGTTCTGATTATGCTTTCAAAAGACAGTATGGGATTTCTCCTCCACCACACACATTTTCACAGTGACGTTAGGATTTCTAGCCCTGTGGATCTGTGATATGTTGATTTATTTGGTTAGTGAACTGGAGAAGGATGCATTTTCTATGTGTATATTCTGCAAACACTCTCCTTAAAGCCTGTAAAACAGATATCATAATTGAAAGGAAATAAATGCCTGTTTAATATGCTTTTTTATAATCTTAACCATAAGCATGAAGACTGTGGCAGTGTAGGTGTATTCCAGTTTGATGCATACATAGTAGGCATGTGCAGGAATTAAGTGAAACAATAAACTACAGACAAAAGAGCTTTGAGACTGACTTTAAGCTTTGTGTTTTTCTATGCATCTTCCTAGTAATCCTAGAAGTATTCAAATGTTTATTAACTTCATTACCATATAGCCCAGTTCACTGAAGTACATAAAAGTAGATCTAATTCCAGCCTTTAAAGCAGCTCTCTGAGTTAATCATAACTTCAAAATACAGCAACAGTGCTCTTTTTGATTGTTGTTTGAGAAGATACTGATTAAACAAATTTTATTCTCTCTCTTGGTTAATACTTTTATTTACTGTTAATACTGTCCCATGCATGTCCACTTTTAATCTGTATCTGTAATTTAAATTTGCACTGATTTAAAACATCTCATGCAGAAAAATTTGTAACTTCTAATAATATTTGAACCTCTCTCTGTTAAAAAGAATTTCCTGATTCATACATTGACTGACTCTACTGAAATGGCATAAAGTAACAAAAAACTCCCCAAGCTGAATGCTAAGATATATGAAGAGTTAGCCATGTCTTTGGCAATAGGACTTCTTTCTGACATAAGGAGAATGTGGTACTGGAGATAGGTGCTTATCTGTGACTCAGCCTCAACAGAAATCAAAAACCCCATGACTTAGTTATGTCAAGAATTGGACAACAAGTGGAGACTGTCTGCTCATAATTGCAAGCTGCTGCCAGCCAGGACTTTGCTCTGAGATGCTGTCTCTGGCAGCTGGCCTCTATGATGTGCTCTTTGGGTTATGCCTAGGGCTTCATCCTCCCAGTTCACTGTGCTCCTTCCTCCTGCAGCTGCTTCTCTCTTAGCCTCCATCTGCTTGCACCAGCCTGGGCTGCATCCCTGGGCTTCTTGACTCAGTGTGACACAACCTGGTGTGTCTGTGCCTCAGCTCCAGAGTCCTGTTGGTTCAGCAGTTTGATGCCATGTGATTGCTTCCCATAGGTGTCCTAAGTACAGGGCAGTCGTTTCAACATGCTCATTACATTTTCTGAGGCATGCTTAGTCCAGTTGGAAAGGTGCTTTTTTTCCAGATTGCTGATTTAAGTTTCTATCAGTTTGTTCTTGGGGCAGTGCTATGCCTTGAGATGAAATAAACAGTTCCCATTCCCTACATGTAAAATCTCCCTTCTGTATTTATCACCCCACAATCGTTCTCCTTTGTCCTTTGCCTTGCTAAACAAACACAGAGTTTTTTGGCTGAAATGTGCTTTCTAAAATACAGTTCTCAAATATGAATGACTGAATCTATGCTGCATTCCACATGAGTCTTTCCATGGCACTGTATTTGCTATTTCCCTGTCTCAACTGCAAGTGCTTCTTGTCACCCATCTTTAGGCCTTATTTGCTTTGCATGCTGGCTGCATGCTTATGGTCACCCCTGCAATCAGCCCCTGTCTGATCTGTCTGCTGCTCTCTCTTCCACTCCCAGTTTATGTCCACATTTCTTAACAGTAGTTCTTAGGAGCAAGTCTATATCCCTTTCTAATATTCCACTTTTCAAGTTAATTAGTTCTTGATATGTGATTTCCCAGTTTTCCCTTGCATTAATGATGCATCTTAAATTTCTGACCGTAACAATGCTAGAGCATGAGAGCTTTTTCCCTTTTTTTAAAGTGAAAATCAGTAAAGTTTATAGAACATTTCTGGGTTTTGTTCCAAGATTAACATCACAATTCTGAGTAACAACTAATACAGAAGAAAACTAGAAAATGGGCAAATGACATTGATCTAAAGAACTTCAAAAATAACTTTAAATTAAAGACTGGTAACTCTCCTCCAGCTTCATAGTTACCAATATGATGATTTATTTTGTACCTCTCACTGCTGTAAATACCCATTTTTTCCAGTAAAATTAATCATGCACCACAAGAGCACTTAAGATCAGATAACATAGTTATATTTCCTTTCTCTTGTCTAGAAAATCTGCCATCTTGTCAAATATGTTAGGATAGTTTGATGTGGTCTACCACTGGTAAACCAGTGTGTGAATTAGCTCAGTTTCCATTTACTTCTGCCTTTACCCATTTTTTTTAATATTCTTGAGAAAAGGATAATAATGCTCTTCATTCTGTCTTCCTAAATGAAAGTGGTGCATTTTCTGTTTTCCAGTCTCTCCTGACTGGATAGGGCAATCAGAAAGTGTATGTAATTAAACTATTTCTTTCAGAACTGTTGGACAGAGGTTATGGAGAGGTTCTGTTTTTTCCTTGAGTTCCTAACATGATTTTATTTTAGAAAGAAAATCCGTCCATCCGTCCCCCGTCCCCCCCCCCCGAAGTATCCTCATAACACAATACTGTCTCAGTATCTATCTTTTCTATGTAGGTACTTTTGTACCTATCCTTCTAATATCAGAGGTATGAGTGTCATGAAACCAGCTAGTTGAACTGGCTGAAAATGTTTCTTTTTAGAGATCATTATCAGCAAAAATGCAAGATTATTTTCCCCAAGAGGCAACAAAACACATAGCCAAGGGATATGTGAGGCCAGGACCAAACTTCTAGCTGCAGCTAAATAGGACAGTGCATGCGGTGGGGCAGCACCCTCACTGGAGATTAAGTTTAACTTGTAAATATTTTGGCAAAGTGCATTTCCCATGGGAACAAAGCTTCTCAAATTGATAAATGTGTGTGTCTACGCGCACTGATCACAAAACTCTTCAGTCTGGTCATCAGATTTACCGCAAGAAAAGCTCTTCTCTGCGTCGTCTCAGCGACCTGCATGCTCGTGGCTCTGATGCCACCTCCTGGTTAGTGGGAGTACTTCTCTGCACGCTTGTAAGGGATGTACAAATACCAACCCTAGTTTTAAATCAAGTTTATAGAGCAGGTGGCTTAAAGCAGCACAGAGTCCTTGCAGACCAAGTCACACTCCCTAGATGTTATAGCTGCACATAGTCTGGAGGGGCCAGCTTGCAGAAGGAGTCACTAGGATGATCATGAACAAAAAATCCTTTCAATGAAAGAGTCTATGAAAGGGGTGACACTATCACCGTGATTGCAAAGGATTTAGCCTGATAGTGCAAGAAGGCTCCTCTGATTCTGTATGCCTCTAGTCCTGCTTATTGTGCTTTTGTATGTGGATACAGTGAAACAAGTATTAGTTATTTTTATAGTTTCTTTTTGTTCTTATTTTTAAGACTTGTGGTCCCTTGTGGGCACAGCAGTGTGGAAGCCAATACTATGCAACAGGAGTCTGTTCTGAACTCAGTCCAAGTTTCCAGATCCTAAGAAGCTTTTCTCCTGCTGTTCAAAGTAAGGCAACATGTGCAAAATAGATTCAATTAAAAAAACCTATCAAATGAAATCAAGATACTTTGTGTCAGGGACTCATAATTTGGGAATTTTATAAAAAATTATGTGCAAAAAGCAAAGTCCTGTGATTCACACATAAGGACTGACAAATCATGATCCAATGCTGATACGAATATGGACTCACTCCTCTGAATTCAGAGGCATTGCACCAGCACAGGCTCAAAGTCTACCTATGCTTCTATTGAGTCCTCATTCTGGCAAAACCTTCCTGATCTGAAGCAT